>NC_042997.1:52222106-52444606 GCF_006345805.1 Octopus sinensis | reverse complement strand
TAAAACAAAAAACCCCAACAGATGATAGAATGGCTTCTGCACAGCGTTGTTATATATCATTTTAATATTAGCAGAAGACATCAAACAAATGGAAACAAAGAAAAAAGAAAAAAAAAATACAGATGAAGACAGAACTGTGAAACAAGACAAAAGTTGTTTCTCTTTTAGAGAGACCATTAAGTTGTGTCTCTTAATTAGTTAGGCAAAAGATAATTAATAAGCTATGAAACATACAGTCATGTTCAGTGAATTATACAAAACAAACAGACGGTTAACATATGCAGGAAATTATGCTATTGTTAGGATAATTATTACTATAAATGATATCGTTATTGAAATGCATGGCAGATCAAAGGCTAATTAAAAGCAGAAGATACAGGATAGATAAACAGCCTTGGTTTCAATAAATTCTATACCAATAAAGTAAAACATATTTCCAAGTATATGTTCATGCATGCACACACACACACACACACACATCAATGCATATTTATGATGACAATGATATATATACATATACACACATATATATGCATGCACATGCTCACACACAGACAACCCCCCCACACACACACACATACACAACACATATATACAAGCATACATCCTTGTTCTAAGCTGGTGACTATCTCTTGCTACTCAGAATTTCTCTATCAATGTGATCTTCCTAGCAACTATCTTGTTGTTGTCTGAAAGATCTCATCGTGTAACAATGGAGTGAATCTGAGGTTTCAAACAAATAACAATAAATATATTATACAGCAAGTATTATGAATTCTTTCTCTCATCTGTTAAACGAAAGGCATATATATATATATATATATATATATTTGAGAATGCAAACAGGAAAATGGAATTCAAAACATTAGTATATATATATGTGTGTGTGTGTGTGTGTATAGGTTTGGCAATGCAAACAGGAAAATGGAACTCAAAACATGAGTATATATATCATCATCATCATCATCATCAACATCATTATCGTTTAACATCCGTTTTCCATGCCAGCATAGGTTGGATGGTTTGACTGGGGTCTGGGAAGCCAGGAGGCTGCACCAGGCTCCAGTCTAATCTAGCAGTGTTTCTACAGCTGGATGCCCTTCCTTATGCCAACCACTCCATGAGTGTAGTGGGTGCTTTTTATGTGCCACTGGCACATGAGCCAGAGAAGGCTGGCAACGGCCACGATCGGTTGGTGTATTTTATGTGCCACCGGCACACGGGTATCACAACTACAATTTCCATTTGATTTTTATTTTGATGCTGATTTACTTGACTCAATAGGTCTCCTCAAGCACAGCAGGTTGCCGTGCGAGGTAAGCACAGCAAGTAAGCTTAGCAGGCCATCCTGCGAGCCATGAACTCACTTCATTTGTTGGGTCTTAGCAGTCACAGCATATCTCCAGAGGTCTCGGTCTTTTGTCATTGCCTCTGTGAGGCCCAACGTTCGAAGGTCATGCTTGACCACCTCATCCTATGTCTTCCTGGGTCTACATCTACCCCAGATTCCTTCAACTATTTCACTTAAGCATTGCGAGACTAGTAACCTGGTGTAGAACTTAATATACATATACTTCAGAATGAAGTGTTAGTTGAGTACAGAGTGATAAGAAAATGAAGTAACAAAGGAATAAATGATTATCTTATGAATTTCATTAATTTCCAGCTGTAAGCTAATGAAGTTCATAAAATAATCATTTATTCCTTTGTCATCTCATTTCCTTACATATATATAGATATACAAGGGATGACCACTAAGTGAACATCCAATATGCTAAGAGAAGATCACCTATGATCTAACTACAAAGAAAAGAATGTTCTCTAGAGAAATTCAGCAAACACCAGAACATAAGCGGGTAAGACAGATGAAAATATACAAAAATATAGAATTAATCGTAGACCGGTTTCGCCATCACTGAAATTACTTACGTAATTATCATCCGTGGACTCTTCAGTACAATCGTTCCAATTCAATATAAGGACAACTAGTGTATGATTAATTCTGTATTTTTGTATATTTTCATCTGTCTTACCCGCTTATGTTCTGGTGTTTGCTGAATTTCTCTAGGGAACATTCTTTTCTTTGTAGTTAGATTGTAGGTGATCTTCTCCTAGCATATTGGATGTCCACTTAGTGGTCATCCCTAATATATGCATGTATTAAAATTTTTCTGAAGTTTCAGATTTTCTATATGCTAGGCTACTGGTTTTAAATTGATATTAATTAAATTAATATTCAATTTATCACCCTCATTATTTAAATTATATATATGTATATATATATATATTATATATATATATATATATATATTATATATATATATACATACATGTGTGTGTAGCTGTGTTGTTAAGAAGTTTACTTCTCAACCAGATGCTTCTGGGTTCAGTCTTACTGTGCAGCAGCTTGGGTGTCTTCAACTATAGCTCTGGGCCAACCAAAGCCTTGAGAATGGATTTGGTATGTAGGTCCATCTGTGTGTGTGTATCTGCGAGTATGTATGTATGTATCCATGCCTATCTATGTCTTGACAGTGCACAATAGTTGTAAATGATTGTTATCATACAAGTGGTGTGACCATTTCTAATACACCATAAAAACATGTCAGGCCAAGGGGAAATATCTCTTTTTTGGAAACAGGTGATAGTTGGAATCCAGCTGTTGAAATCTGCCTTAACAAATTCCACTTGACTCATGGAAGCAGGGAAAAGTGGATGCGAAAATGATGATGATGATGATGATGATGATGGTGTGTGTGTATGCATGGGAAGGGAGTCAAGCAACTGAATTAACTCCACTTTCAAATGTTATATTTCAATGTATATTGTGAATTAAGAGTTAATATGAATGGATAAAAAGAGTACTCAATACTGAAAGCAGAGCCTATAGTTTACAGGCAGTCAGAGCTCACCTGTATCCTAAGTTTCACAAGACACAAAAAAATTAAGTCTTGATTTTTCAGCTTGTAAACTGATTCAGAATTTCTAAACTGAATGAGTGTGCTTACGAGAAATATCTATACTCTACACTAAGAATTGAGTACTTTTTCTCTGATGTGTGAAATAAAAACATACATATGTTTGTGTGAGTGTGTGAATCTAATTTCTAACCATATTGAAAAGTTGGTCTATAAATACAATCCAAAACACACACAGTTGAATAAAAACATTTATTGATTATCTCGTTTATAGTTAATAGTATTAAAATCTTTTGTCTATGGCATGATCACTGATACTCTACTCCACAGTATCACTATGGTTCAGTTTTACTAATATTCGTTGTCTAAATATGTTAATATATGTCTACTACTATGTGAGCTGAAATACTATAGTTACAAAATATTACTCATGTCCTGCCAAGGATACATAAATTCACAGGAGAAAATTCACTAAATTAACTGTTATGGAAATAAGGTAGCCATATTCCAGCATTTTCTATAATCAGTTGGAAAATTTCCCTGACATATGCATGAACACAAATATATACATACATACATACAATGGCAAGTATAACATGAGAGTTAAATTTTGATCTTAAGGTACAACATATTTACAGCTGAAGTACTCTTCAATGTATCATGGAAACTAATATAGCAATCTTTTAATATATACCGTAAATCCTCAAGTATAGTCCGCCCTTGAGTATAATATGCAGGGGATTTTTATGGGGCTGTACCTCTGAAAAACCTAAACCTTGTGTATAATACACACCCCTTCTCTAACTTGAATCAAGGAGGTCTATATAACATCCTTGGTTTGTAAAAATGTATACGGTAATGTCCTTTATTATTATTGTATATATAACATAATGCAAACGTGTAGCTTTTTTGTGCATTTTGTTTGCAGAAAATAAAGAAATAACAGTAATAACAGTAATAACGTTTAATAAATGTTGCTTACTGCAAGTTATGGATGATTCTTTTATGACTTCATTGCTTTCAGGCTTAGCTTAAGGTATTTTTGTGCCCGACATCACAAAATGCATCTGAATAAACATTGCCGGACAGCAAATAGAGACTCGGACATTGCTTAGAAAATAATTTTCATTTTTAACCTCGTATACAGTATGCACTAGGGATTTTGACCTTTAAATTTTGGGAAAAAAATGTGGATTATGCTTGAGGATTTACGGTATATATAAGGATGGTTACAAATAAAGTACACAAGTAGTGTGAAATATAAAATACAATGAAAATATCTTGTGACTCTGAGTTTCATGTTCAATTAATATAATGCTACACAAAGGTAAACTACACAAAGCTGAAGAAGACCACACTTCAATGAAAGACTTAATGTATTTTAAACATAGAATTTATATTTATGAATTTTAATGCACCTACTACAGCTATCTACCTGTTTCCTTGCATAATCACAGTATCATCATTGATTAGGATCATTCTAACTGCTGATGACACTTTGAGAAACAGAGGAACAGGCAGTTACCTTTAAGGTCTGAATCAAAATTAACGTGTGAGTGTCAAATAAAGGATATCATTGACTAAATTCATGAATACTTTTTAACTAAAGTTTCATCTTTCATATATTCAGAAATGATACTAAATTTATAGAAAAGATATTGGTTATGTCATTAATAAGTCAGAAGAGTGGAAGGAAAGGATTTTGGAAAGCACGAGAAAGAGAAAGAAAGAGAGAGAGAGAAAGAGAGAGAGAGAGAGAGAGAGAGAGAGAGAGATTATAAAAACAAGTTAGGCTGTAAAGAGAGAAAGAAAGTGAAAGAGAGATGGGAGGTTTAGAACATTCAGTCATGTAAAAGATGGGATGAACAGCTAAAACTTCTGTATCACTTTCTTATTCTCTCTCTCTCACTCTCTCATCTAAATTCTTACTTCCTCAAAGCTTTTCTCATACTATTCTCTAATTCATTCTTAATTATACAAGCAATACTTTTTAATCATAGTTAAGTACTATTTCTGAAAAATCAAATACTATTCTTGAATTTATTCCTTTATTTACACAGCAGTGAAACATGGGCCATGGCTGCTAAAGACATGCATAGGCTTGAAAGAAATGAAGCTAGTATGATCTGCTGGATATGTAATGTCAGTGTGCACACATGACAGAATGTAAGTGCCCTGAGAGAAATGTTGGACATAAGAAACATCAGATGTGGTGTGCAAGAGAGACAACTACGCTGGTATGGTTATGTGCTGTGTATGGATGAGGAGAGCTGTGTGAAGAAGTGTCACTCCCTGACAGCGGAAGGAACCCATGGAAGAGGGAAACCCAGGAAGACATGGGATGAGGTGGTGAAGCATGACCTTCAAATGTTGGGCCTCACAGAGGCAATGACGAAAGACTGAGACCTCTGGAAATATGCAGTGATTGAGAAGACCTGGCAAGTAAAGTAAGATCACAGCCGTAGCCTACACCATTGTTGCATAACCAGACCATTGAAAAAGTAACGGGCAACATGCTGTGCTTGAGGAGATCTACTGAGTCAAGTAAAATCAAAATCAAATAGAAATCATAGTTGTGGCCGATGCCAGTGCCACCTGACTGGCTCCCATGCTGGTGGCATGCAATAAGCACCATTCATGCATGGGTTGTTGCCAGTGCTGCCTGACTGGCTCCTGTGCCGGTGGCTCATAAAAAGCACCCACTGCACTCTCGGAATGGTTGGCGTTAGGAAGGGCATCCAGCTGTAGAAGCACTGCCAGATCAGATTGGAGCCTGGTGCAGCCTCCTGGCTTGCCAGTCCCCAGTCAAACTGTCCAACCCATGCCAGCATGGAAAACAGACATTAAACAATCATGATGATGATTTACACAATCATTATTCTACTCCCAGACTATAATGTAAATAGGTTTTTATAAATTTGGTATTGTTTCTACTTTTCTTACCTCTCTTATTGTTTTAACTTTTCTCTAATAAAGAGCAAAAATGTTACTTCCATTGGCATATTTATTTGCATTATACAAATTCTTTCACTTGTATTACATTTCCTATTAATATGCTTTTTCCATCAAGTGTTTTACTTGTCTAACTTCAAATATCATATCACATATTTGTTTTTCTCCTTTTCCCTATGTGTGTGTGTGTGTGTGTATATATATATATATATATATATATATATATATATATAATATATATATATATATATATATATATATATAAGTAACGATATGAAAGCATTATTGCTGTTAAAAACAGCAAAAATGAGGCGGTTAGCAAGACTTCTACCTTAATAGGTATAATATTAAATATTTGAAGGGTAAAAAAAACGCTTACCAAAGATGAAAGCAAAAGCTTCAAAAACCACCAATTCTATGATAAATACACAAATGAGCAATGCAATAATGATTGTGTAAATCATCATCATGATTGTTTAATGAACACTTTTAAAAAATAGGCCTACCTTCAGGTTACAAACCCCAATATCAATTGATTTGATGCTGTGCATGAGAAAACATGCTTTGCAATCTTCAGTTGGAGATAGTAACATCTATTTCCAAAATATTCGCTATGTCAACTCATGCGCATTTTGAACTTTAAATGTCCCTCTCCATGTGTGTATTTATTGTGTGTATTGCTCATGTGTATTTATCGTGTGTATTGCTCATGTGTGTATTTATCGTGTGTATTGCTCATGTGTATATTTATCGTGTGTATTGCTCATGTGTGTACTTATCGTAGGATTGGTGGTTTTTAAAGCCTTCACTTTCATCTTTGGCAAGTGGTATTTTTACCCTTCTTTTATTCAAATATTTAATATTATGCCTATTAGGGTAGAAGTCTTGCTATCCGCCTCATTGTTACTGTTTTTAACAGCAATAATGCTTTCATATAGTTACTTTTTTATTGCTTATGATAGTTTTCTCTTTAAACGGAGCGGGATGTTTAAAGTTTGAAAGGCACACGAGTTGACTTAGTGAATATTTTGGAAATAGATGCTACTATCTCCATCTGAAGATTGCAAAGCATCTTTCCTCATGCACAGCATGAAATCAATTGATATTGGGGTATGTAAACTATCTTCAAATTCCATCCTGAGGGTAGGCCTATATTTTAAAGTGTTCATTGCATTGCTCGTGTTTGTATTTATCGTAGCATTGGTGGTTTTTGAAGCTTTCTCTTTCATCTTTGGCAAGCAGTATTTTTACCCTTCTGGCCATATTACGTTGAAAGCACCAGTTCTCAACCGATCACCAAAGTTAAGCAATGTTGAGCCTAGTTAGTACTTAGATGGGTGACTGCTTGGGAAACCTAGGTACTGTAAGCATCACAAATTAAAGGCAGTGTTCCAGCATGGTCACAGTCAAATGACTGAAACAAGTAAAAGAGATAAAAGAGAATATGGCCATCACTTGTAATCGAGGACTACTCGATATCAGCATGTACCATGTTTTCACAACTGGTTTGAAGTGTCCAGGTAACCATGAGCAGACACAGACACTCTTGACTGTTCCACCTATGACACACCAGAACATATAATAGGTGATATAGGGAGGGGAGAGAGAGAGAGAGAGAGAGAGAGAGAGAGAGAGAGAGAGAGAGAGAGAGAGAGAGAGAGAGAGATGTACTAGGATACACTGGTGCTTTTTTTGTCAGCCACAAAAGGCTGAAAAGCAAAGCTAGCCTCAG
Source organism: Octopus sinensis (assembly GCF_006345805.1). Classification (NCBI taxonomy): domain Eukaryota; kingdom Metazoa; phylum Mollusca; class Cephalopoda; order Octopoda; family Octopodidae; genus Octopus; species Octopus sinensis. The sequence goes on along the minus strand of NC_042997.1, from coordinate 52,437,004 downwards.
TGAGATTTGAACTAAGAAAGCTGAGGATTAGAACAAATACACCAATACATTCTATCTGGTGCTCTAATGACTCTGTTTTATATATATAAAAATATAAATATATATCGTGGTTGTCTACTCCTTACATTCATCATGGCATATATATACACACACGTACACATGCATGTGCACGCGTGCGCGCACACACACACACACACACACACACACACACACACGTGTGTATGTTAATTTTTAATGCTTCATGCATTAATTTTGTTAACAGTAACTCACCTATTATTCAATTTGGTTATGCACAATGGGTACATCAAAATTGATGGAGACATGAATACATGTGTATATATTTTAAATTCTCTTTCTGAATTGTTTTAGAGGAAAACCAGAAATATCACCTTCCACAAGAACAAATGGGAAGCCTCTATATAGTTGCTTGACCTGCTAAAAATAGCAGCTAAATCTCATTAAAATCATACCAAATCATTTTGGAAGATATTATGGATATGATGATGTAGAGAGTCCTACATATAGTATGCTTATAAAAAATAAAAGATGGGATGGTCATAGCTGGATTTCTTTAGTTTTAGTTCTGCTCAATCAGACCTGTTTTGAATAAGAATGACCTCTGTATAGATTTGATATACTCAAAAATAATTATTAGTCACAGAAAAAACATTTATATCTAAGTATTGTCAGAACTACTGCAATATGCTTACATTGCTGTGTGATTAAAAAGCTTGCTTTGCAATCACATGGTTTCAGGTTCAGTCCTACCATCTGGCACCTTAGGAAAGCGTCTTCTACTATAGCCCTGGGCTGAGGACTGACCAACGCCTTGTACATGAATTTGGGGACAGAAACTGTGTGGAAGCCCATTGTGTGTGTGTGTGTGTGCATATATATATATATTATATCTTCGGCAAGTCACCTTGTGATTTCTTTAAAAATAATCTAACCTTCATGAGAAAATACCCTTTGAGTAATTATTACATCAGAAGACCTGCTAGCTAGTAAATTAGAAAACATATGTAGTCTAAATTTTACCTGCTCCACTCCCACAATTTGGATTTTTATTCGCATCCATAGCAACTGAAGTTGCTAACCTTAAGCTCTAAAAAATACTTTTTCAGCTTATCAAACTTTGATATGGGAAAAGCCTACAACACTTGGCAATAAATTACTATTCTTCCTGAATGTTGTTTTTTATACCTACCATGGATTGCTCGAAGTTTACAAACTTCCTACACTTAGATCATTGGATCTTACAATTACGTATTGATTTATATTTATATATGTATGTATATCTGTGTGCGTGTATCTGACCCCTCTACCACCACTTGACAACCAGTGTTGGTTTGTATATGTCCCCATAACTTAGCAGTTTTAAAAAAGAGACTGGTAGAAAAATAACAAAAAAAGAAGTACTGTGTTAGGTTTTTTTATAAGTAAATCCTTCAAAGCAGTGCCCAAGCATGGCTGAAGTCCAATGACTGAAATAAGCAAAAGACAAATATTGTCAATTGTCAGCTCTAAAAGTACAGATACCCGTGGAATTGTAGAATCAGTCATGCAAAGGGCAGACTGGTGGAATGGCAGAATCAGTCACACAAATGACACAATGTCTTGTATTTAGATGCATTCATTTACAACTCAGTTTGAATCCTGATGAATCTGTCTCTGTCTTTCACTCTCCTGAGGTCAATAAAATAAGTATCAGTTAAGAACTGAAAATGGCAAAGATTTGATTATTAATTGTTTCTTCCCCTCTAAATCAGTGAGTTTACACCAAAGTTGAAAATCAATACTAATCAAATGAGATGTAATAGTCATGTGCTGCTGTTTAGCATTTAGCTAGCTCCAGGGCAGAGCTAATCAAGTAACTATCCTGTTTTCTGTTATCATCATCATCATCATTATTATTATTATGCTGAAGTCAACTTTGCCTTTCATCCTTTTGGGGTTGATAAAAAAGTCAAGCATTGGGGTCGATGCAACTGACTAGTCCTCTCCCCTGAAATTTCAGGCCTTGTACCTATAGTAGAAAGGATTATTATTAATACTGAGTGAGAGAGTAGTGCAGGCCATCAAGGTGACACTGGGGTACAAATATATGAAGCCCAGTAAACCCATCATGACTACCTGTTTGATAAGGGTACACGAGGCACATGCATCACAAACATATGTGCATGACATGGAGATCTCATATCAAGATAAATAATGCATGACCATGCAGGTGGGGCCCAGTTAGAATTTTCTTCAGGCCAAGTAGCCTATCCTACTCAAAAGATCCCTGAATAAGGGTTGTTTAAGGATGTTGAATGAAACACCCATGTTTCCAGAGGTAAATTATTCAAAACCCAAAGAATTCCTCTCAACATATGGCTATGATACTCTCCCACTACTTCTGTCCAGGTTTGGTCCCACTGTACAGTACCTTGAGCAAAAGTCTGAACTCTAATTCCAGGTTAACCAATACCTCATGAGTGGAAGCCTATCATATATGTGTGTGCATGTGTGTTTCAACAATATTAGCAGAGAATATAAATATATGACAGAAGCCATAAAATTGGTGATAGTGCCTTGTCACTGTTGTCACCAGAAGTGTAGTGACCCAGTGAATCAGTTATATATATATATATATATATATATGTATATAATAACAATAAGTTTTACAATGAGGCACTGTTGAATAAAGTGAATGAGAAAGTAGATTCTCACCTTCTCCAAGTGAAAACAGCTATTGAAATTATTTCAAGTATGGTAAGACAAAGAGATGAACAGAAGAGAAATTTCAGGTTCTTCAAGGACAGTTTCAAAGAACTGAAATAATCAGGTTACATAAATACTAGGCTAAGACAATCAGATATTACCTTAATTGCTGGCATAGTGTCAGCAGAATTGTAGTAACTGAAAAAATGGCAAAGAGGATGCACTGGAGAGGGAGACAAATACAGAGATTTCAGACAGAAGGAACAAGTGCTTGAGAGAATTTTAGGAAGGTTAGTAAAGTTAATAAAGGACAAGGATCAGAGATGCATGTATTGTTAGTCACTAAGGGACATGCTCAAGTGGTTAAGGTCAAGCAAATCTGTGGTATTGAGCAGAATATTTGCTGTAGCCCATCTTTTATACTAAAACAAAACAATGTACATGATAACACTTCAAATCAGTTAAGATCAGAAGTCATGAGAACCACTGCCTGGTACTGCATCAAGGCATTTATTATTATTATTATTATTATTATTATCATTTGATATCTAGGAATACATTGTCTTTCCCTTATAAAAAAAAAGTGGTAGAATGTAATTTGAGATAGATTTAGCTGCTAGCATATTGAATGACTGCTTAGGATCTCCCTTACTGGCTTATATGATATTATATCTTTAAGAAGCATGGCTACAGTGAAACATTCCCTACCAAACAAGAAAAAAAAAAAAAAAAGCAAGGGTATGTTGATGATTTGGTATTCAATCAAATACACAGAAATAACATCAGATTTTCCAATAGAACAGTAGAAAATCATGTCAATAGTGAAATTCTCAAAAAGAGTCCCATTTAGAATTCTCTAGCTGCTCTGAAAATTTACTTGATTGGGATTTAATAACAATTATCCAACTAAAGTTGCTTAGAAAGAAACTTTTAAAGACCTCATCTGGAAATCAAATCTGCTTAATACCTACAAGTGCTGAGGAACTTAACCTAGAAACACAGTTGCATGAAGCGCTGTAGAAGGAAGGTTGTTTGGAAACATTTAAAAAACTCAGGCAATAAACTGTATTCTTGTTTAAATTGATTTAAATTCTGGGGTGTGTTACCTGCCTACTGACCAGAATTAACCATTAACACTTTTGAGCCCAATCTACCTGAGATGGCCCCTAATTTTATGATAACCATTTCCTTCTTTAAAGATAAATTAAATCTTTCCATCAAAATTTCATGTTAATTTATGTTCCAGATGTCAGCTTAATAATATTTCATTAAAGTGTCCATTATTTTCAAAATTAATTAAAACAAAGGCAATGTATTTCAATGGAAATATGCTAACAAAAGAGTTAAGCTATAGAATTTTCTCTCTTCACTGCAAGTGTCATTTCAATTTATTGAAATCCATTGGGTCACTATATTATGTTAGAATCAACTTTACTAATGTTTGTTGGCTTGCTCAGATGTTTAAATTTATTAATCCTAGCAGATTATAAACTGGTTGCATTAATGAAAGTGTTTATGCTTTTGCCAATGTGTAGCGAGATTTGATTCTAAATTTAGTCTTCAATCTGCTTTATGCTAAATGCCAGACTACTTTGCAAAGCAAGTGTGTATACAATAATCCACTGAAAGTATATTATAACCAAGTAGATCATTTTGAATCAGAAAGGAGATGTATTTTATTCAGAGAGTGAAACATACTGATACAATAGAAGATGGACAACCACCGCCATCGCCATCACCACCATCTCCTTGTTCACATCTATAAACAATGATCTATCAAACTAGTAACAATACAGGATTTTAATGATGAAATGTAAATGGATTGCTTTGATGATAAAATTCTATACACTTTCTAATCAAAAAGTCTTACAAAAATTATAATCAAGACATATGATCTCAAACAACAACAACAACAACACACACACACACACACACACACACACACACACACACACACACAGATATGGTTGTGTGGTTAAGAAGCTCACTTCCCAATCACATGATTGTGGGTTCAGTTCCACAACATGACACTTTCAGGAAATGTCTTTTACTATAACCTTAGGCTGACCAAAGCCCTGTGAATGAATTTCATAGAAGGAAACTGAAAGAAGCCTGTAATATGTATGTATATAATATGTATGCATATATGTACACAGGTGTATATTTTCATACATCCTTGTCTTGACATTGTGTGGTAATTGCAAAAAAGTGTCACTGTTGTATAAGTGGTATTGTTCATTTGCAATCCTCGTACCTTAAGGGTATATCCTGGCACATATTCACCACCATCTTCTCTCTCACTCTCTCTCTTCGACTGAGGTAACCATGTACTTCCTCTACAACAATACACCTGTTTCTGTCCCTCTATTATAGTTTAACCCTTTCATTACTGTATTTATTTTGAGATGCTCTGTGTTTCTTTCAGTTACTTTAAATATAACAAAGAATTTAGTAAAATAACTTAGATATCATTAAGCTAGTGTTAGGAACATAAATTGTGACTAAGGTTTGGTGGAAGATTTTAATTCAAGACTTATGGAAACAAGACATTTGTACTCAGAGTCAGAGCCAGTTTCAGCCGGGTTGGTAACAAAAGGGTTAACCTCTCTTCACCTGGCACAAAGCCATCTCCTTTAATACCACTCCCCTTCTCAGCTGAGAGGCCACTGTCTTGCAAGTTACTTGGTGACCTCACCGGTACCAGTGCCTCATAAAAAACACCTAGTACACTCTGTAAAGCAGTTGGTGTTAGGAAGGGCATAATATCAAAGTAGACAGTAGAGCTTGGTACAGTCCTCTGGCTTACCAACTCCTGACAAACTGTCCAACCCATGCTAGCAAGGAAAAACAGACATTAATTAATGATGAAGATGATGATGATGATGATAATAGCTGTTTTATTATTGTGATTCATTTGGGATGAAGCCTTTTAGATACCAACAACTGCCTAATGACATAAAGCATTTGCCTGAGTGTTTGGGATCTACTCATTTCGAAAATAATAACCATGGTTACGTAAAGGCATGTGGCTTGGGGGTTATCATATTTGGTTCATGATTGTAAGGTCATGAAGTTGATATGTGGCAGTGCATTATGTCCTTGAGCAAGACGCTTTATTTCATGTTGCTCCAGTCTACTCAGCTGGCAAAAGTGAGTTGCACCTGTAATTCAAAGGGCCAAGCTTGTCACATTCTGTGTCATGCTGAATTTTCCTGAGAACTGCATTAAGGGTACATGTGTCTGTGGAGCGCTCAGCCACTTGCACGTTAATTTCACAAGCAGGCTGTTCCATTGATCAAATCAACTGGAACCCTCGTTGTCATAACCGATAGAGTGCCAGATAGCCATGTTTATATTAAGCAGTGTCCCTTGCATAAGATCACAAAAATTGTCTTACTTTGACTTTTCTCTGCTGGCAGGAGTTGGTTGTGTCATTTGCAATCTGAGACAATTGTTATTCAGAGTTAGTTATTGCCATCTGAAATGGGTCAGAGGACCATGTTTTGCTTGGGCATTCTGTTTTTGCTTGGGTATTCAGTCTGTATACACATAAAAAAAAAATTAATAAATGTGCCCTTTTAAAGCTTACCCAGGTTCATGGGCCAGGTTTCCCGGTTTCAACAGTATGTGTATTCTCCAGCTGGATGGGACGCCAGTCCATCGCAGTGTTACTCATTTTTGCCAGCTGAGTGGACTGGAGCAACGTGAAATGAAGTGTTTCGCTCAAGATACCACGATCATGATGCTGACACCCTAACCACTAAGCCACGTGCCTCTACCTGTATACACATACACACATTAAATATTTAACAAAGTAAATTGACATTTAGTCCAACATATCATATTGATGAGTGCTCAATACACTATGCAAAGCAGAAATATATTTACATATATTTGAAGCATAGCATAGAATTTTCTATACAAAGAATGGTGCAATCAGAAATCAATAAAAGTGACTCACATTAAAATTAATAAAATAATATTAAATCAACAATGAAGACACATAATAAAATAAAGACACATGTGTAAAAAAAAAGTCTTTAATATGTCTTGATTATTGATTTTGTGATTGTGTCACTCATACATACATACATACAAACAAACATACATACACCTTTCATCTTTTACTTGCTTTAGTCATTTGATTATAGTCATACTGTGGCGCCACCTTTACACATAGACATACAAATACACACACACACTAAACAGCAATGACTGGAAGAAAAGTACTCAATACTAAAAGTAAAGTATAAATTATTCAATTTGGTTAGCCATAACAAAACTGGCTTAAGCTATCAGTTTCATTAGACAAAAGATATGCCTGAATCCTCAATCAATTGTTTAGATTAGAGACATTCGACGACAGTGGAATATATCTTGCTTAATGTTATCAGTTATTGTTATTTAAAAGCTTCATCCAAAAGTAATCACAATCAAAGCCAGTGTTAGGTTAAATCTCATGAAGTATATGCCAATCAAAATACATATTTTTATCAAGTGACAAAAAATGTATCCGTGCTAGTGGAAGTCTAAGAGTACCATACAAGCAAGATCGTTAGCAGAGCAACAAGCTGGCCTCTGTGCCAATGGCACGTAAAAAAAAACCCCATTCGAGCGTGATTGTTACCTGTGTCGCCTTACTGGCACTTGTGCTGGTGACACGTGAAAAAACATTTGAGCGAGGTCATTGCCAGTGCCGCTGGACTGGCTCCTGTGCAGGTGGTACATAAAAAACACCATGTGAGTGTGGTGGTTGCCAGTACCGCCTGACTGGCCCTCATGCCGGTGGCACGTAAAAGCACCCACTACACTCTTGGAGTGGTTGGCATTAGGAAGGGCATCCAGCTGTAGAAACTCTGCCAGATCAGATTGGAGTCTGGTGCATCACTGGTTCGCCAGTCCTCAGTCAAATCATCCAACCCATGCCAGCATGAAAAGTGGACGTTAAACAATGATGATGATGATGATGATGATGCATGCATGCACACATACCCATATACATAATTTTCTTGTGTAACTTTACTTCACCAGTCACTCAGATAATCACATTTGCATTCAAGAAGGATTGTCATTTGTATACTCTCACACCTGCAGTAGAGCCATAGTCTGGTTCTACATAATTTACCTCTGCAGCAACGAGGGACAATAGAATGAAATAAGCTGGGAAAATTATAGTTTTGTAAGTGGTTGTATGAGACTGTCCCATGTGTTAATCTAGGGGGCACTTCAAAGGGAACTCTGGAAACAGGGCAAAAGTATGCTGCTAGGGTTAGCATATTTATTAAATATTTAATTTTTAGTTGGAGACCTTGAAATGAATTGGCAATTTCTCTCACTTCTTTTTAATGACATTTGCCAATGCTTATATTTTCTTTATTAGAAGGGCTGGAGTTTTCTGCAATAGGTAGCCTATTCAAAGTTCAATTTACTGCAGAATCAACAAAATTATTAACCACATTTATAATAGAAAAATTACATTTTAATCCTCCTCCAATGCACATTCAAACTTGATGTTGTGGTTGTAAGGATTCTTAGTCAAATTAAAGAACATCACAAATAGCCAAACAAGGTCCATGTATATAATCTATTTGGCACTTGTATCCTTACCAAATTCATCTAAGGCACCAGTTACAACTAAAGTGTATTTTTTTCAAATTGAGATTACATTGAGAAAGGTGTGCCTGTAAAAGTTCAATAGCTTTTTTCAGCAGGTAAATTTCTGAAAATTTTGATGATTCTTTATATGAGCACTCATCTGTAAATTCTGAGTGTTTACATTTAAATGTAAATATGTAAATTACACAAAGGCGTAGGAGTGGCTGTGTAAGTAGCTTGCTAACCAACCACATGGTTCTGGGTTCAGTCCCACTGCGTGGCACCTTGGGCAAGTGTCTTCTACTATAGCCTCGGGCCGACCAAAGCCTTGTGAGTGGATTTGGTAGACGGAAACTGAAAGAAGCCTGTCGTATATATGTGTATATATATATATATGTGTGTGCGTGTTTGTGTCTGTCCCCCCAACATCGCTTGATAACCGATGCTGGTGTGCTTACGTCCCCGTAACTTAGCGGTTCGGCAAAAGAGACCGATAGAGTAAGTACTAGGCTTACAAAGAATAAGTCCTGGGGTCGATTTGCTCGACTAAAAGGTGATGCTCCAGCATGGCCACAGTCAAATGACTGAAACAAGTAAAAGAGTAAAGATGTATATTCCATAGAAATACTGACTTTCTCAGAGTTCACTTTTCTTTTAGTGATTATTTCACTAATTACAAATTAAATTTTTTTAAAGTCATATGGAGAGTGAATTATCTGAATTATCGGCATTAAATGAGAACTTTTTTTTTGTTTTTGGTAAACCAAACTTCTGCAAAAAGATTCCCAATAAAAGCATTTTTAACAATTGTATTCATGTAAAGATAGCAACTAGTACAGAAATTATTTCTTCTACATTTTGAGTTTGTTTTTCCATGAAGAAGGCTATTTATTTCCTTTCAGTCAATCATTTTCAAAGGAGTTTCATCTACTTCAATTGTACTAGTTTCTAAGAAAATGTAATTATGAATAAACATTGCATTGATATTAAAAAAAGACCACTCGTTGAACCACCTGAGTACTTTAAGAGTTTTGCAATATGTAATTGGTTTTTGAAATATGATCAGGAATTATGGGAAATATAACACAACACTGGGAATTCTACATTGTATTTTTAGCCAAATATCCTGGTAATCTAGGAGAGAAGCCCTAATGGTTGTATGTTTTTCTTTGCTCATATAAAGTGCTCACATCTGATGAAACTGATAGCTTCAGCTAGTTTAGTTTTGGCTGACTGAATTATACACATAAACACATGGGGACATATACAAACGTAGAAATTAAAGGTCACCCAACAAATAACTAGTGATATCTGAGATTACTATAGTTTACTGTGTTAAACTCCTAACATACTGTATATATGTACACACACACACACACACACACACACACATATTGTGAGATTGTGGGTTCGATTCCCAGACCAGGCATTGTGTTGTATTCTTGAGCAAAGCACTTTGCTCTGCAATCATTTCGATATCTGACATGTGGCACCCATTGCAACTGTACAGGTAATGTTGATCTGATGGAGGGAGTCTATACAAACATTTGATCGCAATAAACAAATCATCTGTGTGGTTGTTCGCTAAGAAACTGTCGAACCCTCATATGTTGTCTAACAATGGGAGAGTCCATCATATATATATATATATATATATATATATAATATATATATATATGTATTATATTGAGGGTACTACTATTCGTAGATACCAACACGCTAAGAGGGACCAATGCGGTCAAAACTACTAAAATAAACAAAATTTTACCGAATGCAAAACTTCAAAACACATCATTTTAAAAAGAATTCAGTTACATATCACATGTGATTTCGCATTTAATGCAGAATATGCATTTCATGTTCGTCAGTGCAACAAACTCAAGAAATATAAGAGAAAACATAACATTACAAGCTCGATAGCCAACCGTAGAATTCGTCGTAGCATGTACGAATGTTTATCTTTACATATCTATGTAAATATTCATAATTATACTCACAATATAAATGTTCTACTTCAAAACATTTCACTTGTTTCATAAAACTGAGAGAGAGAGAGAGAGAGAGAGTTGTTGACCTGTACTAGCATTGGGCAATGCACAATATTTCTTTTTCCTGGTATCATTACAACACAATCTTCATCATAATTTGTTTTGTATCTTCTACTAAAGCAGAAGTTTTAGAGAATTGCACACAAAAGCACACACACACACACATATATATGCATACATCCATGCATACACACACACACACACAAAAGCATGCATGTGTGCACTTTTACACACATACTTACAAATTCACATTCATAATTTATAAGTATGATGATGGTTGGTACTAACACACTTTATGTATCATTGTCTTTTGAAGATTTAACAATTTACCTGTGAATTTTAGCACAACTTCACACAAACCTCTCGGGGAAATATACGGTTTCCAAGAAGGCAACTAAATATGTTGAGTAATTAGATGGTTAATAAAATATTCAACCATTACAAACTAAATACCTAGCTGAATTCTATAGTAATAACAGAAAGTTAAGATATCAGCCACTTAATTTTAATGTAAAACCTCAACAGCTCCACTGGATAGTGTATTCTGATTCAAAATGTAAGGAGAAAACCAAGAGTTCAAATTCTGTAATATCCTCTATGTTGTGTACTAAAAAGGAATGCAATTTACATAATTATATATGCTTGCTGAAATGTAGCACAGTAGACTATGCTACAAGTATATTTGATGTAATATTCCCCCAGAAGAGTGATGAGTATAAAATATTATTAGAATATCTAATTAAGCTTAAATAGAAACGTTTGGTTGTATTAGACCTCATCAGCCAAGCAGGGTCTAACTGTGACCCCTAGTTCTTACAAGGACTAGAAAGATATAAGATTTTTGTGAAAGAACACAGAGCGATGCTGCAATTTTACTGACTGAAAACTGTGCAGGGACACCTACTACATGAAAGTAAAATGGTATTCTTGACAGACAATATAATATTTTCCATGATGATATGGTGAAATCAAATCTAATAACTGCAGCTGTTTGAAAAGATACAGTAACATATTTTTGGACTGAAAAACCCAAAATAAGTAAAATAGTCAAATAGCTGAAGTATTTAACTCCCACTTCATAAGTTGTGAGTTCATATCTTTTGCTGCATGCATTTTATCATGTTACTAGCAGTATCGCCCGGCGTTGCTCCGGTTTGTTTTGACCCTTTAGAATTGGAATTTTTGAAAAGTAAAAATTTTGCATTATGTAGCTTGTTTTTCTCTTTAAGTGAACATTTTTCTGGTTGAAGTACACAGAAAATGGCGACACAGCAGTCAAAAAATGGTAAAAAATAGGGATTTTCATAGCAAAAAAGCACCTTTTTGATGTAAATAATTTTTGGTCTTAACATGGACCAATTTGAATTTTTTCTTCTACGGAAGGAAGAGCAAGCCTTCCTCTATCATACTCTCAATTTTGGTCAACTTGCGCCGCAGGGTCTCGGAGGAGATAGTGTTAGTTGAAGGCTACCAAACCTGCCATACACAGACAACTTCAGCTTTATATATATATTTATATATAGAGATAGATTGAGTAACACAATTTTATATGCACAAATCAGAAATAGTTACCAGGTCCTCTGGGAATGTTACTTTAAATAGGTTAGCACCCTATCCATGAAGAGATTTGTTATTTACTCAGAGTTCACTACTAAATATGTTCTAGCTCTTAGAATCGTATGTGCCTTGTGGAAACATTTATCAAATATTGTTACTGTAAAATAATGCTTTTTATCTGTTTGATACTATGCATTTATACATAACAAGTTGAATTTCATAAAAACATTGGTTTTCCAATAGTTTAAACAGTGGCTACTGTTTGAACTATTTGTATTATGTTTTAGCAACATAAAATATCACTAGTTTCTGTATATTCTACTGTTTTACATTAAATCTAAGGCTACTTATAGTTATCTAGAGTTTTTTTAGTGATAGAAGCTAAGTATTGCAAAGCAAACATGCAGTGAATAGCTTTAAGATTTAGTTTAAGGCTGATAGGTCATAAGAGCTATCAGAAAAGATAAAACCACACATAACACACCATAACAGAAATACTATATGTCAGTAAAAACAGAGAATTCAATCTAAATCTTCCGATACATACAAGCAGTTCTGCATGATGTGCAGACATTTCTTATTTTACTAGAAACGTATGTGGCATGTGATATGTACCAAGGAGCCAATGAGCAATGGTATTTCTATAAAAGCAGATACCATCTACATAATTCAGCTAAATAAACTAAGCTAATCTACAACAGCTGAACGGTAGGTTTAAGAAGAAAAGAAATCAGTATCAAGGAGACAAATGCTTACAAGTTATTCAAAGATTCTTGTAAAAGATGATAATATTAAGAAATAGTTATCAAAGTAAATAAAGATCAACTGTAGTAAAACCAAAAAACTAAAAAAAAAATTATAAAAGAAACAATGCTTACATTAAAAAAAATTATCCTTAAATATAAACTTAATATTATCTTTTAGACAAATGTTTCTCTTAATATTAAGATAGGACGGTGGTAGGAGATGGCATTTAAGCATTTGACAAGGTACATTAGATTTACTTTCATGCAACATATATCTGAGTTCAAATCCTCAGAGGTATGATGGTGAAACTGGGCACATCTCTTTTTAAAAGGAGGCTTGATATCTAGAGAAAATCATGAAAATTATTCAAATTGTAAAGAATTCTGAAAGTATATTTGAAAAAAATTATGTATCTGTATATCAATAATTCATGGAATATACTTTATCATTTAAGCAAATAATTGTAATTTTCATAATTGTGATTTCATAAATGCTAGAATTCTTTGCCCATGTTTTTCTAGCAGTCAAGTACATCAACATCAAAATAAATATCAAATGGAAATTGTAGTTGTGTTACCTGTGCTGGTGGTACATAAAAAGCACCATCCAAACGTGGCTGATGCCAGCGCCGCCTTGACTGGCTTCCGTGCCAGTGGCACATAAAAAGCACCAACTGATCGTGGCCACTGCCAGCCTCCCCTGGCACCTGTGCCGGTGGCACGTAAAAAGCACGCTCTACACTCACGGAGTGGTTGGCGTTAGGAAGGACATCCAGCTGTAGAAACACTGCCTGATCAAATTGGAGCCTGGGGCAGCCTCCTGGCTTCCCAGACCCCGGTCGAACCGTCCAACCCATGCTAGTATGGAAAACGGACATTAAACGATGATGATGATGATGATCAGCTGTTTAAGAGGAACATCAGCTACATTGACCTCACTGGTTTTAGAGGAACTGCAAAAGTCATGGGCACAACCTCTTCATTCAGACCAAACACTATATAAAACACACACATACACAATCCATCACCAGCATCAGCACCACCATCATTTCTCTGATTCCTACCAGTAATGTAACAGAAAGTTGTAAATCATTTTTAAGTTGCTTTACTCTCATACATAAGAGTTATTATAGCCATTGTTGACTAGTCCTCCTTTCCAAGTATTTTGTCGCTTCTCTTTTCTCATCTGCTGTGCTGATATTTCAGGTGACTGCATAAAACACGTGTCAGGTCATTGCATAAAACACGTGTTCATACAAGTTGCACTTCAGAAGCTGAGATAGAGGTAATTGGGCATGGTAGATATTTTTCATTATTACAAGAATTAAAATATATTTCATACAAAGACATATTGGTAATGAGGTAATGAGTTCAAACCTTACAACTTCCACTGATTTCTGCTGAGTATTTCAGTTGTTATCTTTATATGCGTCAGTGACATTTGAGTTTGGATAAGTTTGTATACCATGATGAGATGAGAAATCTGACTTTTTGAGGCTGTCCATTCTTTTCAGGAAGAGAAAAAAGACCCTGAGACAACAGATTTCTCTTCTTACAACATACAAACTTATTCAAACTCACCAGTTTCCGCAGATCCAATTATTTGAATTAGATTATATTTTATGATGATCAGTATTGTCTCAAAGGGACCTGGATATAAAATGCACTTACCCCAACAACAGAAACCATTTGAATATGAAAGTTGATTCACAATAACACCCTATACTAAACTCATAACACCAATTAAGAGTCTAAACGGGGTGTTTTGATCTGTGGAAAATAGAAGCCAAATCTCCTTAAATCATGCTATATCTAAAAACAAGGTGCAATGGCACAGATGGAGTGCCTTTTGAATACAGGTCTGTTGAGTACCAATGAACAATGAAGACAAGTGAGTAATGAATACCAAGAAGCAATGGAATACTAAAGAACAATGAAGATAAATGAACACCAAATAGTAACAGAGTTTCTTATGAGCACCAAAAACTAAAGAAGTCTAATGAGTCCCAATGAGCAATGAATACTGATAAGCATCAGAGGAAGGGGGACTAATGAGCATCAAAGAGTAATAAGGGCTAATAACTATCAAAGAGCAATTAAGACCATTGAGTATCCAAAAAGAAACATCATCATCATCATCATAAATGAGTACCAAAAATTAATGAGGGCTAATGAATACTGATGACTAATAAAGACTAATAATACAAATGGCCAAGAGGACCAATGAAGGCTTTGTGATGGAATTTAGCAGTTGTTTTTATTATTTGACATCTAATTATGAAAATTAATGGGATGGTTTGTGCAAATATAGATACTAGTGTATTATTGATGCAAGTACTTTTCTATGAATTCTTTACATTATAATTGCAGAACTCATGCCAGCATAGAAAAAGGACATTTGATGATGATGATGATAATGATGAAAATGATGATGATGATAATGATGAAGTCCATAATACATGTGCAATCAGAATAAGAAATATTCTATGTAGAAAATGTAAGCAGAAGCTTACTGTATTAGAGTTTTACTGAGTAATATTCAGGAGCGCTGATACTCATGTAGTACATAAGAGTTACAAACAATAATAACAAATGGTTTTGTTATTGAAAACATTCAAAGCCATTTATTTCTCAGACCTTTAAATATGGACATAAATAAAGTTAGTTTGTTATGAAAGACATATTGATTAGTAATAGTAAGATGTATTGATTCATTTGATGTGATGGAGCTAAATCATGTGGATGTCTGTGCGTAAATACACACACATATATAGACACACTAAATAAAACACACACCTATACTCATACATACATAGATATACACATACAAACTATACATATATATATATATATATATATATATATATACAGTACATACCTACACACACATACACACATATACATATATATTATGTCTGAGTATGGACACATACTCAGACATACACATACAAACATGAAGTGCCTAAAATCTGTTTAATGTGTTTTCTTTTTTGTACTGCATAGAGATCAAATATATTCTGAGTAGATTTTTATGTACTTTCATTGATTTCAGTTGATAGATGTTAACAGAATAATAAGAAAAAAACAGAAAAAGAAAAAAAAATTGTATTTTATATTGCATAGTTCATCCATACCACTGACAGACCTTTCTAGTTTGTGTTCTCATTAAATGTTTACATTTATTTATCTATTTGTGTGAGTGTGTGCATCCATTCCATACATACACACACACATATCTATGTAAGCATGTGTGTTTGCATGGAAACATATAAACAGAGTTGCACATTGCTGCATAGTAAGGTGGTGTAATAGTCACACTAATAGAAACATATGCATAAAAATTAACAATAACTATAGTGTAGTTTTATATATATATATATATATATATATATATATATATATATATATATATATATATGTGTGTATGTGTATATATATGTGTATATATATGTATGTATATATATATATATTATATATATATATATATGTATGTATATATATATATATATATATATATATATATATATATATATATATATATAATATATATATATATTATATATGTATGTATATATATATATATATATATATATATATATGTATGTATATATATATATATATATGTATGTATATATATATAGATATATATATATATATATATACACACACATATATGATGATTACCTCATCTTGTCAAATGATAGCCGTATCGCGTAATAGCGAGACATTTGTAATTTACACCCTGGAGGGAGGGCTGAGGGTTTGTTTTTACTGTAAATTCTCTTTTCTCCCAACAAAGAAAAAGAAAGGGATTTTTCATTGGTGTCACCGGTATAATTCAGACACGGGGGGGGGGGGCATCTCGGTGTCATTCAAACTTGTATGTTTCTAATTGTAGCAGTAGTAGTAGCAGCAGTAAATTCTGGTAGCAGCAGTAGTAATAGCTGTAGCAGCAACTACTGCTTTTGTAAAGTGAGATGAAGAACGATCGGTCAAAGAGAGTTCAAATGTCTGCTATGTTGTTGATGGAACTCGCGAACACTGTTCATAGTTGGCCCCTCCTTGACTTTGAGAAAAATCAAGGAGGGGCCGACTATGAACAATACTTGTGAATAGAGTCATGTACGAGCAGAGAGAAACTATAAAGAAGCGCCATCCAACCAAAATTCAAATATATGGGAAACTACCACCTGCGTCATCTCTTGTGAAAGGTAAGAGAGTCCAGTTTGCTGGACATTGTTGTAGAGCTGAAAAAGAGGTCATTTCTACTCTTCTCCTCTGGAAGCCATCTACTCACAATACCAGAGGGTGCACACTCTCCTACCCTGATGTAATCTCCAGGGATACAGGCATCCAGCAACAGGACCTCCGTAATGCCATGATGGACCGTGAAGTCTGGCGTAGCGTGGTAAATTCCATTGTCTCGACCACGGTCGAACAATGATGATGATGATGAGACATTTGTACATTATTGGACTTAAGTGACAAATGCTTGTTCAACACTTCTGCCACTCTCTTGGTTGTCATAGTAGATTCCAATGACAAGCATTGCAAGCTGGCTGTTTACTATTTTGCCTGCAAGTTTTATATCAGAATATCTTTCCCCTACAAGCTGCCTTCCACATGGCTTTACCAAAAATATCAGGAGCCTTCTCTACCTTGGGGAAATCTATTTAACCCATAGACAGGAGATGGGTTGTTGATAGGTTCTACTATTCTGGGTCAGAGCAAACCTGGGAGTAACAGCTATTAACCCTTTCGATACCAACCCGGCTGAAACTGCCTCTGGCTCTGTAGTACAAATGTCTCATTTCCATAAGTTTTGAATTAAAATCTTCCACCAAACCTTAGTCACAATCTATGTTACTAACACTAGCTCAATGATAACTACGTTATTTTACTAAATTCATTGTTATATTTAAAATTAATTGAAAGAAACACAGAGCATCTCAAAATAAATATGGTAATGAAAGGGTTAAGGGATGACTCCATGCTACCCACAACTCCAAAGCTCTCAGAATGGAGCCTCACCTCCAGATGCAGCTTAATGTCACACCCAGAAAATACACACATACACATCCTAATTATAGGTAATGCAGGTAAGATTTCTCTGATACACACTGCTTGTTTAAAAGTGCTAGCTTCAAATTTGAATTAAACCTGCTATCAAAATTTCAAGCTAATTTTATGTTCTAAACACCAGCTTAAAAATGAAAATTATTTTACTAATTATTTTTCATTAGATTAAAAATTAATTGTATCAAAGGCAGTATATGGGTGAAAGTATGGCAGTGTAGTAAGAAGTTTGCTTCCCAGCAACACTGTTCCCAGTTCAATCCAACTGTGCGACACTTTGGACAAGTGTCTTCTACTACACCTTTAGGTTCACCAAAGTTTTGTGAGTGGAATTGGGAGATGGAAACTGAAAGTAATCTGTTGTGTGCTTGTGTGTGTGTGTATGTGTGTGTGGTACATGTTTATATCTGTCCTCCCACTACCTTTTGACAACTGTTGTTGGTTTGTCTTTGTCTCGGTAACTTAGTGGTTTGGCAAAACAGACCAATAGAATAAGCACTAGACTTTTAGAAATAAGTCCTGGGTCAATTCATTTGAATAAAACCCTTCAAGGCAATACTCCAAGCATGGCTGAAATTCAGTGACTGAAAGAAGTAAAAGATGTACTTCAAAAGAAAAATAATAGCAAAAGAGTCAACTAGATTTAACATATACAAATAGACTATCCAAGAAGTAATGTAACTTTTCTTAGAAGCCTTGTAAAATATATTCACCTCTTTTCCTTAAGTACAACCCACATCATTGGGTACTTTGCTACAAGCATTTTACTAACTCCTGAAGAGGTTCTGCAACCCATCCAGTTTCACTATATTCGCTCAATACAGTGTTTTATAATTTAACCATGCATCTCAGAGAGAGAGAGAGAAGAGAGAGAGAGAGAGACAGTGAGAGAGAGAGAGAGAGAGAGAGAGAGAAGAGAGAGAGAGAGAGAGAGAGAGAGAGTGACACACACACACACACACACACACTTTCCTTAAAGATCTGTACATGGTTGTGTAGGTGTCAGAAACTTACAGAGATGAACAAAGACAAGGACAAAGGCGAAAATATTACAGATGAATACAGATAATAAAGTGTAGGAAGTATGAAGAATGATGATTTAATAAAAACATTATGAGAAAAGGGAAGAGGAAACTTTGCTCATAGTGTAAAGTACCACTATGAGTTATAAGTAAGGTAAATTTGGTTGGGGACATCCATCAATGTCAGTATAATTAATAATGGAATGGGCGGTTCTTCTGTTAAAATGGCAGCTGTCATGACTTTTCTTGATTAGGTCAGTCTTTCTATCTGAACAATGCATTGAACATGATGTGTGTGTATGTGTGCGCATACACACACATACATTGATACATGTTATACACACATAGATAATGCATAGACACTTATTACACTGTCCACAGACACACGCATTTCCAAACTCTTTTATAAATACATAACTGCTCACCTCCATCACACAAACACACAACCTCTCTTTCTCTCTCTCTCTCTCATATATATCTTCCTTCTTACAAACATATACTCACCCATATAACCAGACATCCACAGAGTCTCTCTCTCTCTCTCAAACACATAGTGCACCATTAGACCATAACTGTTGGATCCAGTTTGCAAATTTATCACAAAGTTATCTCCTTCATCTATTTATTCCTGATGGTTGATAATCTGACAAACACAGTATCATATAAGAGATATATCTCTCTGGTGAATAGCTGCTTCATAGAAATAATTAGCTAGTTGAAAATATCCAGCCAAAAGCAAACCACTGGATAAACAACTGCACAAAAATTAAATAACATTAGAATAATACCAACACTTATATCATTCACTTCGTTGTGATCAACATATATCAGAACTTAATTTTTTATATATTTATTTTTAGATGAAGTTTCTCTGATAATTTTACTTTTTCTTTTTCGTCTGTAATTATGATAGCCAAAACTCCACAAAGGTTTAAATAAACATACATTTCTTGTTGAAAGCAAACAATTTCATTTTTCTCTCAAGATTAGCTCAAACATTTTTACTTCACCAAAGTTTTCTCTATTTAGATGTCTTTTCTATAGGGAGCTGATAGATATTGAACGGAGGGAGAGGCAGAGAGGGAATTAAAAAAAAGAAGCAGAGCAGAGGAGCTAATTAAAACTGATAGCTTTAATATAAAAGCATAAATCTATGATTTCCATGCTAGTATATGTTGAATGGCATTTCGACAATTTGCATGAGTCATTGAAATAAGTTATTTAAAAAAGATTTTTTTTCTCCTAATGTTAAATCCTAAAGAGTAAAACGTGAGCAGCAGCTACATAAAAATAGGTTGTCTGCTAGAAACAATATGATGTTTTCAACAGAGAATGGACTGTGGTACTGCGCTTAAGTTGTAAAAACATTCGTTCAGCTGACTTATTTCTATGAATCAGAGTTCTGCATCAGTGAATATGCATTTCACTTAAATTATGCAGCCAATAAGCAGCTTACCTGACAAACTATTATAGTGCTTTCTGGATCATGTGAACTTTGCCTGCAGGTTAAAATTATGCCCACAGTAAAATTTTGAATTGCCCCAGTGACAAAGTTATCCACAAATCCATTTAGGAAAAAAAAAAAAATGAATCAAGCTTTTAAGATCTAAATACTCTATAAAGTATCTAGCTAATTATAAAATTTTAATTAAAGTTGCTTAGTACAATTTTGTATTATGCCTATGAATTTATGAAATTGAACATTCATTATTTTTCTCATTACAGATATGTCTTCCCACATGAGGCACTTGCAATTCACCCATGGCATGAAAACAGTACTTCCACCTCTTATTTAGACAAGAAAAAGGTACTCTAATCTACTAATAATCCAGCAATATTATAATAATCCATGCAGGTTTGTGATATTGAAGTATGTAATTAGACACAGGTGTGAATTGCAGATGATAATCTAGCTTGATTATCTCATTCGGCATCTATTGGTAGAGATGAGACACAGAAGGACTGAAAGATTACAAAGCTAGAAGACTTACCATTAACAATATCATGACATTGTCAGTAGATATAAAAGTCAGCCATTAACACTAGGTAACAAATCTAACAGTTACATTGCTTATAACCCCGAGAAAAACTTGAATTTTTCACAATATCATTTCCACTCCATATGCTTCTGTAAGATATAATCACTCAAACGTTCATATTTTACTGCAGACCTCATGAAGGTTTAACTCTACTGGTCAAGAATTTGGTCAAGATATAATCACTCAAACGTTCATATTTTACTGCAGACCTCATGAAGGTTTAACTCTACTGGTCAAGAATTTGGTCAAGATATAATCACTCAAACATTCATATTTTACTGCAGACCTCATGAAGGTTTAGCTCTACTGGTCAACACTTTGGTGTCCACTCAATAGATTATAAGTTCTTGAAGTTAAAACTGAAATGCAAAATTATCATAGCTTCCCATTTATACTTCATCCATAAATTAAAAAAATAATAATAATAAAATAATTATTGCTGTTGTTGTTGTTGCTGTGCAATTCTTTTATCAAATTGTAGAAAGAGCAAATACTTTTGAAGTGAAAGAAATGAAAGGAAAGCTATATAGCATTTGTTATTTGTAAACTGATATTAACTATAAGAGTAAATTATTAAGCGAACAACAACAGTTGAAATGTATGGGTTGAAGAGATGTTTCTTGCTGCATCCAAACAATAATGAAGGCATTCAGTTCATGAACAGATTGAATTACTGGCAGCCCTCATCAGATATATAAATCTGTCTTTAGAAGTATGTCCAGAAGCTATGTTATATATGATTGGTTGATAGTCATGTATGCAGATAGCAACAACATTTTCATATAAATTTGTGAAACATCTTAGTATGTGTACTTCTCTCCTGGAAGTCTCTACTGCATAGCTAGCTGCATTAGTTTCTTTGTATGCTAAGGTCAGAGAGGGAAGAAATAGACAGTGATAAAAATAATACAAGAGAGTGAGAGTGAAAGAAATAGACATAAGAAAAGAGAGACAGGCAAACAGGCAGTTACAAATAATCAAAGCAAGAAAGAAGTAGTGAGATAGTTGTTAAGTATGGAAGATCAAACAATCCACTTCCATACATCTGCATGATCACGTGTGTGTGTGTGTGTGTGTGTACAAGAAAAAGACATTGTGAGAGAATAAAGAAAAGAAAAAGGAAGAGATGATGATGTAAAACAAGTGCGAGTACTCATTCATTAATACTGCCACCACTACTAGTTGTACCAGCAGTGATAGTTACAGTAGTAGTGGTTACAGCGATAGTATTAACAGTCATAGAGTTGTTGCTGATGGGAGTGATAGTGTAATAGTGGTGAGGATAATACTGGTAGTAGTTGTAGTGTTGGCCATAGAATTGGTAGTGGTGGTGGTGGTGGTAGTGATAATAGTAGTGTGGATATCATGTGATCCACACCACAGAACTTGACAATATTAAGATATAAGGAAAACAACATCCTTTGCCTTTGTTCTTTGATGTAGCTACTGTCTTTTATCATCAAAAGTGTTCCACCAGAGACAATTTTGTTTTATTTTTTTGTTGTTGTTATTGTATATTAGGAACTGTATTGTCCAGCATGGTGACTATGATGGTGTTAGTACTAGTGATAACACCATTACAATTACCACAACCATTATTGTAAATAATACCATGCCAGAAGAACTTACAAAGGTAAAGAACGCCAAGATATCCATATAAAGCAGAAGAGCCTTAGACCATCTTGGGGCTCATCATTTCTATAAGCTCCATAGTGGAAGTATACATACACACATACACAGACACAGTCACACAAATAAAAATGCATGTATTTAAGTTGAAAGATGTTACATGGAATAAACTCTTTCACTAGCATGTATGTATGTATGTGAATGCTGAAGAAATATTTTCTTTGACAAAAGAAAAGATAGAAGAGAGAGCTATAGGATACGCCCAGTCCTGAAAGAAAAGAAAGATGGATGATGGTCATGTGTGAGCAATGAGAGAGAGAGTAAAGGAGAAAGAGGGGAGAAAGAGAGAGACAGATAGAAAACAGTGAAGGGGAGGAAAAAAGGGAATTAGAGGAAGGATGAGAGAGAAAACAATCAGGGAAGAAAACAGTATTGCATCAAAAACATTAAGATAAACTTGGAAATGGATGCGTGACATTCAATCACATAATATAATACATATGCATACATACACACACACACATCAGATGCAACTCCAGGTCATCAGCGTCACTCAAGCTCATCACAGATTCCACATAAGACACACGCCTGCTTGAAGAATTTCACATTTTCCCCTAATATTTCTAACCCCAAATGGCTTACTTTTTATATCTAGCACTATGATTTTCTCCGTTTCTAATTTAAGGGTAAAAATAAAGCAACCCTGCAAAACACAACTGATTTTTATACACAGATGCACAGAATAACAGCAATCAAATAACGAGAGCCGGGTGCACAACAAACATTGCCTGTACTCTTGACAAGAGATGCCAGTTAGTCTTTTACACCTACTAGGCTCATTTGTATAAGGCCGAGTTTCTGGATAATTTTTTGTTCCTTTAAGAATATTGTAGAATGGAAACTTTTCATAGATTGGAATTTAAATCCTAATCTCCAGAGAAATTTATTGTTTCAATAAAAAATTGAATTTGAATTAGTTTTAATTTTTATGATTATAGATAACAACTCAGGCTGTAACTTCTGAACCCAGTCAGGCGCAAGTGAATGATGTCAAGAGAACGTCTGCTACGATTGATTTTTTTTGACACAGGACACCTCTAAGACAACCAGTAGATGCCGAATGAAAATAAATAAACTGCAACCAGGCTCGATAAAAGGAGCCCAAGTTATTGGCTGCAATTACATACTTGAAGCCAGTGTTGGCAGAAATTAAATCAGCTTGCAAATACACTTTCACCCCTACTTTTTTGTTGAATTTCCGATCACGGTTCACTACATTATATATATATATATATATATATATATATATATATATATATATATATCGGTGGCACATAAAAAACACCATCCGAGCGTGGCCGTTTGTCAGCCTCGTCTGGCACCTGTGTCGGTGGCACATAAAATCACCCACTACACTCTCGGAGTGGTTGGCGTTAGGAAGGGCATCCAGCTGTAGAAACACTGCCAGATCTGACTGGACTGGTGCAGCTTTCGGGCTCCCCAGACCCCAGTTGAACCGTCCAACCCATGCTAGCATGGAAAGCGGACGTTAAATGATGATGATGATGATGATGATATAATATATATTTTTCAATGTGTACATATAACAAGGAAAAAGTAAATAAATAGTTACCAGGGTAGCAAAAGTTCACATAAGTGCCGAAGATATTACAGCCTACTAATAAAGGTAGAAATTTCAGGGTTAAGTGAATTGTTTTTGTATAGCATGGATAAATTAAGAAATGGTTGAATAATACCTGCATTCAACTACATTTCTTAATTTATCCACGTTATACAAAAACAATTCACTTAACTCTGGAATATATATATAAATGCACATGCATACATGGATACATAAAGAATTGCATTCACCAAATGTAGACACACCTAAACATGTATGTACATGTTTATATGACACTATGTATCTATATATTTTATATATATATATATATGTGGAGGCGCAATGGCCCAGTGGTTAGGGCAGCGGACTCGCGGTCATAGGATCGCGGTTTCGATTCCCATTGTGAGTGTTTATTGAGCGAAAACACCTTAAAAGCTCCATGAGGCTCCGGCAGCGGGTGGTGATCCCTGCTGTACCCTTTCACCACTCTTTCTTTCATTCTTTCTTCTGTTGGCCTGCTCGCTTATCTCTGTAAGACTGATGCTGCTAGCTTCAAGTTTGTAAAGGGTGAAAGTCAACACATACATCAGAGATTACACTAGTTTGTCCATAGGTAATTTCTTTGTAAAAATTCTCATGTGAGAATCAGTAGAGTGGTGTATTTAGTTGTGTACCTTTACATTGAGTTCAAACTCTGATGAGGTTGATGTCTTTTTTCATTCCCGGGTTGATAAAACAGCTACCAGTCAAGTACTGGAGTAAATATAAATTAATGTTTAACCCTTTAGTGTTCAGATTATTCTGTCAAATGTGATGTTTGTTTAATTATATTGTTTTGAATTAATCATGTATTATCTTGTAGTTTAGAGATTGCAGTGATGTGATTTTTTTAGTTTTAGAATGACATGGTAGGGCTGAGGTAAGAGGCGAGCTCTGGTCACTTTCAACATAAAACGGGTTAAATATTCTAGCCGGATATGGCCGGTTTGAATGCTAAAGGGTTAACCCCTACACCAATTTCTGGCTTTGTTGCAAAGTAGCAAATAAATATTTCTTACAGTAAAGTAAAGCCAATATATCATAAAACAGAAATACAACAAAGCACCTTTAGCAATGTGTTACCTTCCACACCTATTTTTGAAGCCTAAAAAAAGAGAAAGAAACATGATGGTAATGTTGATGACAATGACAATGTAGCTAGCAATCCTAATGATAATCATCATTTAGCATCCACTTTCCATGCTGGCATGGGTTGGACAGTGTGACTAGAACTTGTAAGCAGCAATGCTTCACTGAGTTTCAGTGTCATCTCTGGCATGGTTTCTATGGGTAGATGTCCTTTCTAATGATTTTAAATAAAAATCATGTTTGCTTGATGTAGGCCTTCATTGTTAACCATTATAGTATTATGACAAAGTAATTTAGTAAATTTAACAGTATCATAGTGAAAAGAAAAAGAAATTCCAGGCAGCTTCCCAAGCTGAACTAAGCAACAGATATGAGTAGCAATTTCATTTTAAGCTATTGGCAGTCTACAGATCAAATAAAACTTTCACAAAAGCTGCATCAAAGAACAAAAGAGCATCTCATTTACACAGCTAATAAGCTAAGCTCTTTATCTAGCAGTTATACTCTGCTTATTGCATGAGTGCATATATATATATAGATATATATATATCATCATCATCATCGTTTAACGTCCGTTTTCCGTGCTAGCATGGGTTGGATGGTTCGACTGGGGTCTGGGAAGCCAGGAGGCTACACTAGGTTCCAGTCTGATCTTGCAGTCTTTCTACAGCTTGATGCCCTTCCTAACGCCAACCGCTCCATGAGTGTAGTGGGTGCTTTTTACATGCCACCGACACAGAAGCCAGTCAAGGCGGCACTGGAATCGGCCACGTTCGGATGGTGCTTTTTACGTGCCACGGGCACAGATATCACAACTACAATTTTTATTTGATATTTATTTATCTATATATGTATATATATATATATATGTCATCATCATCATCATCATCATTTAATGTCTGCTTTCCATGCTGGCATGGGTTAGATGGTTTGACTGGAACTGGTAAGCTGGAAGCTGCACCAGGTTGCAGTCTGATTTGGCATGGTTTCTATGGCTAAATGTCCTTCCTAATGTCAACCACTCCAAGAGTGTAATGAGTGCTTTTACATGCCATTTACACCAGCAGGGTACCGTTTACATGACACCAATAATGGCCACGGCTGACTATAATTTCACTTGGTTTGACAAATCTTCTCAGCACAGCATTGTCAAGGATTCGGTCACTGCTCATTGCCTTTGTGAGGCCCAACATTCGAAAGATTATGCTACCGGTAACAGCCATGACTACAATTTCATGGGTGCCATTTACATGACAATGGCAACAGCCACAGTTAGCTTGACAAGTCTTCTGAAGCACAGCATATCACCAAAGGTCTCAGTCACTTATCGCCTCCATGAGGCCCAACATTTGAAAATCATGCTACACCACCTCATCCCATATCACCGCCATTTAGTTGAAGAAATCAACCCTTGACTTATTCCCTGTAAGACCGGTGCTAATTCTATGAATCTCTTCTGCTGAACAGCTACATTACGGGGATGCAAACACATCAACATTTGTTGTCAAGCAAATGATGGTAGGGAGATAAACACAGACACAAACACACACAGATAGATATATACATATATACATACACACACACACACACACACACACACATATATATATATATATATATGTGATGGGCTTCTTTCAGTTTCTGTTTACCAAATTCACTCACGAGGCTTTGGTTACCTGAGGCTATAGTAGAAGACACTCTGCCATTGGAAATTTGCAGTAGTTCTTGTATGAATAAAAAAAAAGGGAGGGGAGGTTTGTTTGTAGTTTGTAGAGAAACGTTAAATGTGCCTCAAAACAAAAACATGGTCTCCCCCCCCCCACAAACTAATAGACATGAACTATGAAAGTCGAATAAGTACTGGGGGTGGGGGAAAGAAGAGAGAATTAACACTTGATTGTTCTAGAACTCCCAGAATAAAAGCGTAAATACCTGAAAGACTTTTCCTCTATTCATTACTAAATGTCCTTCCCTCTTCTTTGTTAAAAGTAAAGAAGCTAAAAAAAATCAAGTCTAATTGTCATTGTAAATGACTGAGGCTTTCCTTTCTCTGTCTCTATTGCTTCACACCTTTTCTCTATGGTTAAGAGTGTGGAGGTGCATGGCTCAATGGTTAAGGGTATTTGGCCCACGATCATAAAGTCACGAGTATGATTCCCTGTGGCACACTGTGTTCTTGAGCAAGGTACTCTTCTTCATCTTGCTGTAATCCACTCAGCTGGCAAAAATAAGTTGTAGTTATAATTCAAAGGGACCAGCCTTGTCACATTTTCTCTCTGAGAAGTATATTATCGTATGCATGTCTGTGGAGTACTCAGCCACTTGTACATTAGTTTTATGAGCAGACTGTTCTGTTGATCAGATAAACAGGAACCTCATTGTCATAACTGACAGAGTGCCATTTTTTAAAAAGAGTGAAAGAAAAGGAAATGTTTCATATTGTAAGGCAAAAATGCAGATGAAATAATTGCTATTCTGTTGTGTATTTGCCCTCAACTCATGTTCCGTTTGATAACAACAGCCTGTGCATCAGTGTTTATCTGGGAGCTTGGCTTCCAGATCTGTGAGACCCACAAATGCTGCTATTAGGACTGGATTAACACCCATAGTGACTCTAATGACTAAACAAATTTCCCTGCCTCTGTATACAGGGGTTGGACAAAATAATGGAAATACCTTAAAATTTCAAACAAATTTATCTTAATATGGGGTAGGACCGCCTTTGGCAGTAATTACAGCTTGAAATCTATGAGGTATG
Organism: Octopus sinensis; assembly: GCF_006345805.1. NCBI lineage: Eukaryota > Metazoa > Mollusca > Cephalopoda > Octopoda > Octopodidae > Octopus > Octopus sinensis. The sequence continues at coordinate 52,409,082 of NC_042997.1, read as the reverse complement.
GACTCATACAAAGTTTAAATTGTTTCCAAACGAATTTTTATCCAGTCTTCAGCTAAAACAGTCTCCAGTTCTTGTAGTGATGATGGTGGAGGATATCGACTCCTTACTTGTTTTTCTATAATGCACCATAAATGTCCAATAATATTGAGATCTGGGAGTTGTGGTGGCCAGATAAGATGTTCAACTTCACTAGAATGTTCCTCGTGTCATTCAGTAACAACTTTAGCTGCATGAATTGGTGCATTATCATCCTGAAAGATTGCATTTCCCTCCGGAAACAGTTCTGCAAACATAGGATGAATTTGATCAGATAAAATACTTGACTATTAATTCTGCCATGAAGGGAAACCATTGGGCTGGCGGATTTCCAAGATATACACCCCCATCACAGGTCCTCCTCCATCTTTAATAGTTGGAAGAAAGCAGTCTGGGTCAAATGCTTCTTTTGGCTGTCTCCACATGTAGCAGAACAGTTAGAGCATAGGACAAAAATGCTTTGCAGTATTTCTACTGGTGCTTTATGTTCTGGATTTCAAATCCCATCAAGGTCAACTTTTCTTTTCATCCTTTGGGGGTCAATAAAATAACACATCAGTCAAGTACTGGGTTTGATGATATTGGCTAATCTCCTCCTCTTCAAAATTGCTGGTCTTGTACATGAATCAGAACCATTCTTATTATTATTATTAACCCTTTCGTTACCAACCTGGCTGAAACCAGCTCTGGCTCTGAGTACAAATGTCTTGTTTTCATAAGTTTTGAATTAAAATCTTCCCCCAAATCTTAGTCACAATTTATGCTCCTAACACTAGCTGAATGATAACCAAGTTATTTTACTAAATTCTTTGTTATATTTAAAGTAATTGAAAGAAACACAGGGCATCTCAACAGAAATACAATAACGAAAGGGTTAAGGTAGCAAGCTGGCAGAATCATTAGCACACCAGACAAATTGGCTAATGGCATTTTGCCCATCATTATGTTCAGATTCAAATTCTGCCAAAGTCAACTTTGCCTTTCATCCTTTTGGGGTTGATAAAAGAAATACTAAACAAACGTGGGGGCTGATGTAATTGATTTATCCCCTAAAATTGCTGGCCTTGTGCCAAAATTTGAAACCATTATTATTATTATTAAGGTGGCTAGCTGGCAGAATCATTAGCACACTGGGTAAAATGCTTTGGGGCATTTTCTCTGTCTTTATGTTCTGAGTTCAAACTCCTTGAAGGTCAACTTTACCTTTTATCCTTAGGGGTTGATAAAATAAGTACCAGTTGAACACTGGGGTTGATGTCATCGGCTTACCCCTTCCCCCAAAATCACTGGCCTTGTGCCATAATTTGAAACTATTATTATTATTATATCATCATTATCATTATTATTAAGGTAGCGAGCTGGTAGAATTGTTAGCATGTCAGATGAAATACATAGCAGTATTTCACTTGTCGCTACGTTCTGAGTTCAAATTTTGCCCAGGTCGACTTTGCCTTTCATCCTTTCATGTTTGATAAATTAAGTGCCAGTGAAACACTGGGGTCAATGTAATTGACTAGTTCCCTCACCCAAAATTTCAGGTCTTGTGCCTTTAGTAGAAAGGATTATTATTATTATTATTAAAGTAGCAAGCTAGCAGAAACATTAGCATGCTAAACATTTTGTCTGCCTGAGTTCAAATTCCACCAAATTTGACTCTGCCTTTCACCCTTTCAGGATCAATAAAATAAAGTACCAGTCACGATCTGGGGTGGAGTGGGTCAATGAAAATGACTACCCCTCCCACAAATTTCAGGAGTGTTATCACCATCATCACCATCAATAATTATGATGATGATGACGATGATGATGATAGGATTTGTGCGGTGTCTCTGGATAAATTAGATGATTTAATTCGCCTGAATGAAAGCAGACTGCACTCTTACTTTACAGTTGAATGGTTTACAGTATGAGAAGTATCTCCCTTTAACAACAGTTGTTCTTCACTGCCACTCCACTCCTAAAGCAAAAATTCAACCTAGTCATGCAAGCATTAATAAAAACAAAACAAAAAAAAAAACAATAAATAAAATAAAACAAAATATAAAAAAGTGAGACATAAAATAACAAATAAATAAAATATGATGATGATGATGATATAGAGATAGAGTAAGAAATAGCTGTGATCGGTTTAGAGTGTTAAGTGGGTAATGAATGGTTAATCTGGAACCACCATCATGGGTTTAGTTCAGAAGTGGAAAATTCCATGGCTAACATTGGAAATTAACTTCCAGCTTCTCCTCTTCAACCACACTGACTAAGGCAGAAGCTTCTGTGAAAGTGAAAGCTTCTAAAAAACTGAAAGTATTGTTATGTTATACACTACATTGAATAAAATGAAAAATTAATATTTTCTTAATGAATAACGAGTTTAGATCCTCATCATCAATTAACGTTTACTTCTCCATACTTGCATGGGTCAGGTGATATTTTCAAAGGTAAATAAATCTCCAGTTGGATGTCTTCTTGTCACCGTTTGCAAGCAAGGTAATATTACCATAAAGGAAGGTGATGCTCATTCATAACCATCATAGGATATCTAATCAAAGACACACACACACACACACACAATTACAAACTGGGACAATTGAGTGAGCAAGTTATTTTATTATATTAATTTACAATTGCTTCATTGAAATTTGATTGATTAAATATTGTTATATAATGTAATTATGTATGTAACAATTTATTGATGAGGTCTTGAAATTAACTCATGAGAATTATGTATTAAATTCATTAGGAAATGAGTTTTATACATAATTCTCATGAGTTAAATTCAAGGCCTCATAAATAAATTGTTGCATACATTGATGGAATCATACCACCACCATCACCTGTGCCGCCACCACCACCACCACCAGCATCAGCATCATTGCCATCACCAACATTATCATGATTTAACATCTATGGTTCATGATATGATAGCATGACAGGATTCAACAGGTCTAAAGACACTTTGAACTCTAATATCTACTTTAGCATAGTTTCTATGGCTAGATGCCCTTCCTAATGCCAACCCTGGCATAAGGGTATTTTCTTGAGATACCAGCAGTTGTGGGGTTGCCATGCAGTTTGCAAAACTAAGATCTTCTTTCACTGAGCGGGGTAACAGTAGAGAGGTGGGGTGGCTTTATTCCAGGAGATAAAGGAATAGAGTATGAGAAAAGGGGCCAGAATGGAATAGGTTTCCTGCTGTGCAGGAGCAACATGTCTACTCTTATTACATAAGTGAGGATGGGAGTGACTGGTGTAGAATTGGACAGAAATAGAAATAGTGATGGTGAGTTATCAGGATAGAACACTGAGGTAAAAGGTGAGTAAAAGTGAATGGGAATAGAACACGTGGGTTGTGGTTGTAAGAGTGTATGGGTGAATGAGAAATGGTTAGATAGGGAATGAATATAATCTAGTATATATAAATCACAGTATGTGTGTGTATAATGACTAACACATACACTTCTACAATTCTCAACTGATTTTCATCAAACTTTACACACACATCAGTTATGTCCCAAGGATGGTCATGCACTATAACATTTTGCCCAGAGCTCCTGCGTAAATGGACGTAAATGGACATAGGTTTTTGTATGTAGGGTGATCTGTACATTTTTAATCTTTTTATAAAAGTGAAAGGATTTTGTCTATTTACTTCGACTGTCCACCTGCGCAGTGATCCAGTCAGGAAACAGGATTTGGAAACTGTCATTTTGTTTTCATGTAAATAAATGTTTATGCTAATTTCAAAGATTTATCCAAAAATTTAAAAGATTTTCCAAATTTGTCATGTGTACATAATTTTTTTGTATGTAGAGACTTTCATACATTTTTAATCTGTATCATAGTATTTTGGCATTAGAGAATATTTTTGACTGTGATTAAATTGACTAGGAACACTGTACAAGATGAATGTCCAATACCAAACAATCTTAATCTCCATATTTAAGCTGTATTAAACTTTGGCAAGCTTACCTTTACCTCTTCTGAGCTACTTGAAAGGTGACGTTCCATTTCCTCTCTTCTATTTGTCGATATCTTTGTTTACCTACCAATGCATTATTTCACTTTAAGGATGCTTATTTATCCATCCATTGTGACATTTTAACTGCTGTCCATTGTTTCAAATATGTTTTAGCTTTGAGGTTCTAGCCTTTTTTAAACAATCACATATGATTCATCCCAAAGAATTAACCTTTAAATAAGTGTTTTGCTATCACTAGTGTATATGTACCTTTCAGAAAGCTCCATACCAATTTCACTTTATACAGCATTTGCTGTTACTTAATGCACAGGCTATGTGGGAAGACAGAATAAAATGGCTTTTGTTAGCTTATAATAGAATCGATAATCATTTGGTACACTAAAATCCATTTTCCTTTTCCAGATAATATAAGCATGCCACCTAAAAAGGGAGCACGCATTGGCAAAAAGTCTTCTGCAGCAGCAAGGCAACAGCGCTGGCAGGCTAAGAAAATTGAGGATCAGAGGTCCTGTAGACTGTTGAAAAGAGCTGCAACCACTCCAGAGCATGCTGCTGACAAAAGGGGTGCAGAAACCCCACAAAAGAGTGCTATCCATTGCGCATGCAACACTGCATCCACTTCTGCCAGGAGGGCCAAAGAAACCCCAGAAGAGAGTGCTATTCGTTGGGCATGCACCACTGCATCCACTTCTGCTGCAAGGTTGGCAGATGATGATAATCATTGGATGATGAGACTTGAGTCTAATGTTCACCAGAAGGCTCTTGCCCATGGCTATTGCAAGCCATCAAGTAGTTAATGGGCATCAAAGGTATTCAACTATGATCCTGCCGAGGATTATGCCACTCATCGAGAGACTGTTATAGGGAATATGTCTGTAATATGTCCATTTTACAAGGCCCTCAAGTGGGTTGGAGAACCCAGTGGCCTATGCTGTTTAAATGGAAAGGTTTACTTGCCTGACCTGCAAAACATTCCTCAGCCTTTCCTCTCTTTACTCTTTAGTCAACACACTGATTTGCAGCAATTTATACAGAAAATTCGCGCTTATAACCCTGCCATTCAGATGACAAGTTTCAATCACAAGCCCATTCATGAAGACTCTTATATGCCAACATTCAAAATTCAGGACCAAACCTATCACTGGATTGACTTTATTTTTCCTGTCAACAACGCTGAATGCGGATTCCTTCAAATTTACTTCATGGGAAATACCACTGAGCAAATGGCTTTCTGAGCTCAAGTGGAACCTGGAGCAAAGTGAAAAAAATCACCAAAGCAACTTAAATCGTCCAAAGGACAGATGTGTTTGCCAGTGAAGATATATAATGAAAATTTTCCTAAGTTGTTTCTGAAAGATTGGATAACTTGGATATTAATAATTTGTTTAAGAATTATGAATGAAGAGTTAATAAATGATGGGAAAATTCAAAATGAATCTGGCAACATTGAAGGGTGGTCAATGTGAACTTTGGGTGAGGAGAACAGTATTAAGAATGAAGGATGAATATCAAGTAAAATGGTTCCAAGTAACGAAAAAGATAAGTGATATCAGGGAGAAGGTTTTGAAGTATGCAATTAGTGAGATGATGGGTTGGGGAGCTTGGTGGAGGATAAAATTGGGTGGGGGTACCCCTAGGTGTAAATGTTATACTTCCAGAATTTCAGTCTTACTGAAATATGCAGTGAGAACTGCATATCACAAGTTATCCCATTTGTCATCTCTGTGAGGGTCACGGACCTTAAATCAACCTTTACCACATTCTCCCATGTCTTCTTGGGTCTTCTTATTCTGCAAGTTCCATAAGTGACTGATGCTTCTTTATACAGCTGTTCTCATCCATACACATCATCTCCATACCAGTACAGTCTTCTTTCTTGCACACTATATCTAATTCTCTTTATGCCTAATTTTTCTCTCCATGATCTTTATAATCTAATCCTGTAGTCTAATTCCTCTATAATTTCCTCTCCCTAAAGCATCTCTTATACCTTTGTAGCAGTTTATGATGGTACTGCTATGCCAGTCATTGGATATGATATGTTCTTATGTAAATAACCAGGTGGTAATCACGTATTCTACTTCACTAGATATTTTGAGCATCTCCACAAGCATCCCAGATGGATTTGCGATGTCCTAAATCACTTTATCTACTACAATTGCTTTATCTACCTCTGTATGATGAAAATAGGAATAAATATTAATTTTTCATTTTATCCAGTATAACGTATAATTTAATAGAAATAACATGATACACTTATTTTAATCCAAAAGCTTTCAGATTTTTGTGAAGGATAGGGGATAGAAGCTTTCCCTATTAGGGTGGGAGAATGACTTCATGATGTCTGCCAATTCCTTATTACTGTTAGCTCATTACAGCTATGAAATCAAGAACAGTTTTCCCACTTGTAGATATCTTCAGATATCTACAATCTCTATAAAATGTTTCTATTACCTAGCCAAATTGACAAAGTCCTTACATATAGGTAGGTGTCTCACCCCACTTTCAGAACATATCTATAAAATCATCACTGTCCTATCCCACTTTGTTTAGCAGTCAATTCAAACAATCCTCTACTGTATTAGTTCTCCCCTGCACACTTCAGTATAAGGAGTGGCCAACCAATGCTGGGTTCTCTTAGTCATAAATAACAAAGGCATTTAACCGGAAACCCTTTTAGGGAAAAATGAAACCAACTGTACAAAAATTGAAACCTGAGGTGTAAAAGCATGCATGTGTTAAAAATTGCATATCACTAACAAGGAAGTCAGGTAAGTACATGATTAAAATTAACTTGATAAAAAAGTAAATGAATTAAATACTCATATGAAATAAAGATCTTTCATGTGATGTGAATAGAAATAGTCAAGCCTAAAATACACAACAATGGCAGAAGTAATGGTAATAGACCCAGATATAACATAATATAGGAGAGATCAAGTTGAAAGGCAACACATGAAAAGCCCTTTCCTATGAAGTGCCTTTACAAAAAAAAAAAAAGGAAAAAAGGCAGCCCATGAAACTCTTTGCTGTTGAAAGATCAAAGCAAAACGGACTGGAAGTACTATATATTGATTTAAATAATTCATGCGTTGTCATGTTTAACCCTTTTGTTACTGTATTTCTCTCACCAAAATACACCACTTTGTGTTTCAATTACATTCTAAAATACAGGAAATTCTTATGGTTCCCTAAAACAACCATAATGTTTTTTTGCCTTTTGTAAGCGAATGTGGTGTTTGGAACACAGCTGAATAAATAAAGGTTTTTACATAAACCGGTTCAAGAATTTTGTTTCAAAACCATTCTAAATACAAGTAAATTTAGTAAAATTAGTTAAATTTTGTTTAGACAACACTATATAAAATATGTTATTAGCTAGCTGCAGTATACAGGATGTGTACAAATGTTTTGATTTTTAATTGAATACGATTACATATAAAAACAGTTGCATCATGAAGGTAAAAGAGCATGAAATGCTAGAATGTATCAAATGTTTGCAGAAAACTAAAAGAATAAAAAAAAAAAAAAATTCACACACATAAAGGATAATGAATAGATTCACAAGTAAAATTATTAGATAAATATAATAAAAGTTTGAAAACATGGTAAATTTGAAAATAAGATATTTTATAAAATTAAATTATATATACACAAATTAAGTCATATTTCTTTCATGGAGAGTTGTAAAGCATCATATTCTACATAATTCAACCTTGTGGAATGCACTTTGGAAATATATTTTAATTGAGAGTCATGTAGTAGCTTTCCTTTTCAATGTTGGCATTCTCATTCATCACAGTCTCTTGTGACCATTTTTTTTTCTTTTTCTAATTTAGGAGATTAGCTGAATTCAGAAGGATATCTCTTTGATATGCTTTTGATTTTCTCTGAACAGTGTTTCGTTTTTAACCTGCTCTTAATTGTATTGCAGCATCAATGAAAAACTATCTGCTTTCCAGGAATGGTTGCATGATCAAGAAGCTTGCTTCCCAACCATGTAATTTTTAGGTTCAATCCCATTCCACAGCACCTCACCAGGTATTTTCTACTATAGCTTTGGACCAACCTAAACCTTGTGAGTGGTTTTGGTAGATGGAAACTGAAAAATGCCTGTCGTGTGTGTGTGTGTGTGTGTGTGTGTGTGTGTATGTGTGTGTTTGTGTGTACGTGCACATGCATGTGTGCGTGCGCTTGTATCCCTGTCTTGCCATCACATAATGGTTATAAACCAGCATCAATGTTACACAAGCAATGTTTATTTGCAGTCTTCCATGAAACACATGTCAAGCCATGAGGAAATATTATGTTGCTTGGAAACAGGTGTGGGTTGGTAACAGGAAAGGCATCTAGCCATAGAAAATCTACCTCAATGAGTTCCCTCTGATCTATGCAAGCATGAAAAAGTAGAGACATTGAAACAATGATGATGATGATGTTCTGCATAACAATTTGTTTCTGTGGTTATCATCTAGAAACATTTCAGCAGGGAAAAAATAAAAGGAAATAATCAGTTCCAAGTCACTGGAAATATTGTGAATCTGGTTTCTTTTGAACAATTTTCAAAGAGAAACATTAAAAAAAAATTTCACCCCATTGTATTTCTGAAATAAATTCTTTGTTATTTTCAATAATGCTGTTGGAGTTGCTATCACTAGACAATGACTCCAAAATTAAAATATCCAACTCAATGGAAATTGAGATATCCAGCTTGTTGTTATGCTTATATTTTTCATTTGCTGCCATTGCTTCTTGTTTCAAAAATTCCTTTGAAGTCAGAGTCCTTACTTTTGAATGGGAAGCCGGTATCCCTGCAGGCAAGGCTGTTATGGTTAAGATGTTTACTTCAGAACCATGAAGGTAAAGATTAGATTTCACTTCATGGATGCTGTTGGCTGCCATTCTCTTCTATAACTAAGAGTCGACCGATATGTTATGAGTGAAATTGACAGACAGAAACTGAAAAAGGCCTTGTATGTGTGTGTGTGTGTGTGTGTGTGCACACGTCTGTGCGTATGTGTGTGAATGAGTTTATGTTTTCTTTCTGCCTTCCCTTGAGTTCACTGTCTGTAAACAACAGCCTCACTGTTCATACAATGCTTGCAGTCCACTCTGAAAGCATATTCCAATTTTTTCACATGCCTTAGCATGTTGCTTGGTCTTTGTAATCAAACAGCTCATTTAAATGGTATTTTTTCCAGTTTTCTACATAACCATGTCCAGGCTGTTTTTCATTTGAAAGACTAAATTATTATCTTGCTTGAAGGGTATCCAACCATAGAAACCATTCCAACTTAGTCTCATCTTATTCATGCAAGTATGGAAAAGTGAGTGTTAAAACACTGATGGAGATGATGATGAAGATCTATTTAAAAAAATTTGTATCACTAACATAATAATGAAATTCACATAGAAGTTGTCTGATAGTAATTTCATGGTCACCAAGGAAACTAGGTATAGATTAATAGTTTGTGATGGATGTACAAGCTATGTACAATAATGTAGTAAGCAAAGTGAGAATCAACAATGGTTTCAATGATGAATTTAGCATGGAGGTAGGAGTTTATGAAATCCCAATCCTTAGCCTTCTCTTATCCATCTAGTCCTACTAGCCATCACAGAGGAGTTTAAGATGGACTGTCTATGGAAGTCCTATATGCTGATGATCTAATTTTCAGAACTGAATTTATAGGGGAATTAGAACGGGAATTCTAGGCATGGAAGATAAACCTAGAATCAAGAGGTCTTAAGGTAAACTTAGCAAATACTTAATGTTTTAAGGAAATAAGACATGATCCTGACATCTTCAGGGAAAGTGGTCTTGCTCAGTATAGAGAAAAGGAGTAGCTAAAAACTCCATAATGTTGTATCCAATAAAAGATATGGAGACACAAGAGATATAGTGGAATCAGAATAAGAGAGAATGTAAGCTTCATATATAATAGAATCACTGGAGGAGTATGTACTTAGAACACATTGGAAATAGATTCTCTTAAATGTCCAGATGCCTTACTATTAGTCAATAGACTTTGATATATAGGAGATGTAACTAGAGAGAGGAGGTGGTTGCTTTGCAAGTATAATAGCCTGGGTAAAAACAGGTTGGAAAAAATTCAGTGAGATACTACTACAGCTAGCAACAAAAGTATTTTCCTTCAGATGAAGGGCAGATTGTATGGTGCTTGTGTTATAACTGCAATGCTGCATGGTAGTGAGGCATGGCTTTGAATGCAGGGGACTTGAGATGACTGGGAAGAAATGAAGTATGCAAGCTGCACTGGATGTGCAATGTAAGTGTGCATGAATGACATAATATAAATGTGTTGAGAGAAACACTGGGCATAAGAGGAATCAGGTTTAGTGTGCAGGAAAGAAGACTGTGCTGGTATGAACATATAATACATAAGAATAAGGACAGTTGTACTGACAATTGCGGATCACTTAATGTGGATGGAGCTTGCAGAAGAAGACCCAGGAAGACATGGGATAAAGTGGTAAAGGCTGATCTCAGGGCCTTGGACCTCACAATGATAACAAAGGACCAAGACAACAGGAAGAGCTGTGTGAACATATTTATATACAGATACATTGCCTAATTTTCTCCTTGAGACATCCTCACCAATCATCATCTCTCTAACTTTAGTATCTCCTTCACACTACTGATTCTTCTCACTAACAGGAACCATTTCACTTGATTTCCTTCTCCTCCATCATACATTTCTAACTTCCACATACACTACACCTGCCTCTCTCTCTCTCTCTTCCAGCTTTTACTCTAGCAACTTACCCAATATCTCTCTTTCTCTCATCCTTGCCCTGTTTGCTGTATCATCCTAACTATTCTGCTGTTCTTTATTCTCATGCATCATTTGTCATCCCCCACCCCCTATCCAATGTATACACTAGCCACCTTCTCTTCCATATCTTCCCTACTTCATCCTTCAACACTTGTTCTTCATTCTTTATATTCATCCCCTCACTGATTCCCCATCTTTCACTCTCCCATACACTCTTGCAATCTCTACCCCCACTTCCATTTCTTCTGTCCCCACTCATTTCTACTCATCTTGTAGGTTGAGGATCCACCTTGACACATCATCATCACTATTCTTATCTCTTCCCATCTCCATCTCTTCTCCACAATGAGTAGCCATCTAGCTCCTCTTCAGCAAAAAAAAAGACAAAAAAAAAACCATTTTCTTTTGCCCCTTCACTCATAATTTCGCTCCTTATCTCCTGGTTTCTTCTCAGGTTTGCAAATAAGTTTCCTCATTTGGAGAAAAGTAGAGCATTCTTCAAGCAATCCTCTTTCTTGTGACAGAGAATATATAATCTTGAGGCATCAAATGATATGTTGTTATTCACCCTGTTATGGATGGTGTCCAAATCTTGTTGAGTGTATAGACAACAATGTTTGTCTTCAACATCGCTAGTCATCTGTATAACTGCTAAATGCGGCTGATTGTATATTTTATCAAAGCTTTGACCTATGTTTGCATGCCTATGAGCTTAACTTATCTCTAGGATTGGTAGCATCCTGTCACACTGTACTATCATGACCTGTACTAATAGAGCCCTCTTTGACTCGCACTGCATCAACTCTAGTATGCTTCAGATTATGATTTTGCCCCCATCTTCCTTCCTCTTAAACATCAATGATCTAATTGCCTTCACATCCAACAAAGCCCCCTCTTACATAAATGACACCCTCTTTACTCCTCAAATGTTTTGCACTGAAGTACCATCCATATGAAAAGCTAGAAACCTCATACCAACTTTGTACCAACTCCATGAATAAGAGATCTGGAAATATACTTCATTAGGATTACACCAACCTTGTCTCCTTCATAGTAAAATGATACAATCACTGCACATTAAATAAATCATTATTACATCACACTTTCTCTAAACAGTATGCAACAAGAACCTTCATGATTGCATCAGATGCTCGGTATCATCATCACTGAGGATCTCTCCTGCTAAATGCACTTGGTCAACATAGCGAGAGCTGCCTGACAAAGACAGGCATTCCATTAAACTCAAAAATATTTCAGCTCTCCAACTACTACTAACTTTCTATAAAGCTCAGTTGACATTGACAATAAAGTACTATTCCCATATCTGAGATGGTGCTGCTCTTACACATACAGATACTGTTGAACACATACAAAGATTGTTGAAATGAACTCATTCACAAACATACTCCAACCTCTGACCCACACATGCGATGTCCCCTGCCTCCGTCTTTTCTATCACTAACTATTGCTGCATCTGCTCCTTGAAACTGGCTGAACCCATCCTGCCTCCATTTAGACACTTCTAATTCACTTAGCTCTCTCTGTCTCATCACCCATAATATTCACACTAACTACGAGGCCTAACCCTTCATTCTTAGAAAGTCATCTCATTAGATTCCCTCCATGTACATGCTTATTTTTTTTTTATGCAGCCATTAACTTGTAACTATTCAAATGTTCACACCATTATTCTCCCTAGTCTTGGAAGATCTGCGAAAAAAAACAACAAAAAAATCACAGCATAATCCTTTCCACCAGACCTCCACCCAAAATATCATAGAGACTAATATTTGCCTAGATCAATAATTTAATTATTTTATGCAAATGACCACTCAAAATAGGTTCACTATAATATAACTACTGCAGCAGATATTACCCTTTAATATATAGATTGAAAGGAGTTAGTGGAACATCTTTTAAGACACACTAATATCCTGCTGTGATATTTCGGCACTGAACTAAGCAAACCAGTGAGGAAGCTTTTACATTAGTTACTCAACATGTACAAAGTTTTTTAACAATGGCTTATGAGAAATATATCAATAAATGATACATCCAGTAAGTTGTTTTTGCGCTTTAAAACTGTGCAAACAAAGCAACAACACCAGCACTCAGCATTAACAACCACACCAGCACTAATTTATCAAGTTATATCCATTCTATCCACACAAACACACAACACAACTATACGGTATAGCAAATGGATATAAACAAAATACAAATAGCTCATAGAACACCTACATTATTAACACGACAGTGGCACCAAACATTCAAGGCATATGATGTTAAAGCCGGCCAAGTCGTTGAGGGTTATGTTGCAGCAACATCACGTTAAAAAAGTATTAAATGGTTGTGTGTATAAAGTCGCAAATTATTGAAGACTTCTCTGACAACAATGACAACTACAATTTAACCAATGACAACAATAACAACAACAACATAAGCCTTGTGAACAAATTGTTTTACATAAAACAAAAGAAGCTACTTCATATCTCAAGAGTGCAGTTGACTTTTTGTATTGTAAAGCGAATGGGTTTAAGTTCTGAAAAGCGCAATCAACACGTTTGTGTTAAAATTACAAATTTTTTTGCTATTTCCCAATATTTTTCACTTCCTTCTATCCCCTTTCCTTATATTTACACAGTTTTCATTTCTTAATAGATTTTTTTTAATTTTTCAAGCGTTTTAATTTTTCTTTTGTTATTTTTTATGCAATCTTTTTTATTTTCTCATAATCTAACATTTATTCTTTGTACAGCTGAATATGTTGCCCATTATGAAGATTGAAAGGTGTTTTCCCCATCACTCACTTTTTATGATGGTTGTCTTTTCTATTATAAATCACAAACTATAAATATAGAAACACATTGTCTATGTGTGTGTGTGTGTGTAAAAATCTCAGACTAAGCTCTAGCAACTAGTGTTTTTACAAAGGACACCATGCAAGCCCCACCCCACACGTTTCTATAATTAGTAATTTCACACTATGTCCATTTGTTAATACACCAACTTTTGATACTGCCTCATAAAAGTCACGAGTAAGAGTTCAAGTTTGCTCGAGATGACATTTTAATATGATTCAAGTACATTAATAAGACTCTAAAGGTTTCAAAAAACACAAAACAAAAACAACAAAAAAGTTATTGCCAATGAGTAAATTCTCGGTTTCATGACTAAAGAGCACCCTTAATAACACACACACACATACACACGCACACACAATTGCACATTTAACTGTTGTTTTCCTCCGCATTTTCATTACTCTAGCTGTAGTGAAGGAAGGTGTGTAGAGATAATATTTCAATTCAATGAAGTTGCCAGGAATATGCCAATGCAGGGAATGTATTTTTTTTTTTCTTTTTCCATTCATCATATAATTAACATGTAAAGGACACAGTGAAGTGAATCACTTTGATATTTGATATTGTGTACTTAGAGGATCTAACACATTTCTGTGTGAGTTGTCAGTAAAGCTTTGATCTGTGTGTGCTATAGAAGAGAAACAGACATAGGTCTACAGTTAGCTTTTGATTCAAATAAAATGATAGAACTACTGGTGGCAGTTCACAAAAGCTCACATCCTTCTCTTCCTTCTCTACCATTCATTTATTAAACATATATGTAATAGAATCTGTCAAACTGTCTTGATGTTCACAGAAATATAACTGGACAGACAATTTGTGACATAACTACTACTATTTTATATAAATGGCAATTATATAACAGGAAATAACAAAATGGTTATTTAAATATTCCAAAAGCTTGGATATGGAAAACCTAGTAACTATAGATTGTTATTGTTTAGACCCAAATCAGCTCAAATGGAGAAGACTGATAACCAAACAAGTTCTGTCTGTAACCGTCCTCTTTCTCCTCAAGCAATGTGTGCTCTTGATCACATTATCTTTTGAGTTCTTTTCTAAGATAATAGAGAGTGGTTTGAAGGAGTTCTATAACAGGCCAATCAACCAGGTATAGGTTCCCTCACAGATAACATATAAACAGCAAAATTTCATTGTTTTGATTCATTGAAAATAAATTTAAAGTTCTGTTAGAATTTCAAAGATGTTAACAATGGATATATTTGCTTTATTATTTCATGGTCACCAAGGAAACTAGGAATAGATTAATAGCTTGTGATAGATTTAAAAAGACTACAGGGTTTAAAAAAAAAATAGATAAGTTGATATATACAGAGCTTCACAGTTAAAAGCTTCACACAATTTTCATCTACATTAAAGATCAGGTAAGAAGTAACATGTAATCCAGGTATTATCATCTTCACCACATTCATTTTACATCCACCTTTTCTCTGCTAGTATGATGTCATAGACTGATTTAATTTTTATTTGGAGTCTTCTTAAATGACTGGAAGACTATGCCTGATTGTATGTTCCACTTTTAGCATGGATTCCCTTTCTATTGCCAATCACTTTACAGAGAGTGTCATATGCATTTTATTATGGCACCAGCACTAGAGAGGTTGTCTTGTTCTTGGCAAAACTAAAAAGTCCTTTCTACCCTATATTCTCTCCATTCATCTGCACCTGAGAGCTTATTTCATTCCTGATGAAACTTAAGTAAAAATTCCTGTCCCCTATATTGTAGAGAGAGAGAGAGAGAGAGAGAGAGAGAGAGAGAGAGAGAGGAGAGAGAGAGAGGAACCAGAGTGAAAGGAGCAGGAGAGAAAAAAAGAGAACAGAATAAAAAGATTGGTACAAGTGTGCCAAGTTGGAAGGGGTGGTAGAGAGGGTAAGAGAATGAGAGAGAAAGATAAGGTGACAAAAAAATAACAGGAGATGGAGAGAGAGAGAGAGCAGTAGGGAGTGGTAGATAAAGACAAAGAGGGGTATAGTGGTGGAATGTAACAAGTTGGTTGGTGGTTGGTGGCAGGGAGAGTGAATAGACAGGCAAAGCCACCCCCCCTGGCCCATCAGGTGTGGGTTATGGTCTAGTCCCCTGTATTGTAAATCAGGTGATTCATGAAGGAATCATACCCAATGACTGGTGTCAACTAACTCAAAGGTAAAGGTGGTGCCTTAGATAGAAATAATTAGAGGTATAAAATTGTTGGATCAGGTGATGAAAGATACAAAGAGAGTCATAGCCCAACTAATTAGGGGGAGAGTTAGTCTAGATGAGATGCAGTTTGGTTTTTTGCCAAGTAGAAGCACCACTGATGCTATATTTCTGGTAAGGCAACTGCAAGAGAAATCCCTAGCCAAAGACGAACCTCTGTATTTGGCTTTTGTTGACTTGGAGAAAGCTTTTGACAGGGTACCCCGATCCTTTATCTGGTGGTCAATGTGGAAACTAGGGCTAGACGAGTGATTGGTGAGGGCTGTACAAGCCTTGTACAAGGATGCTATCAGTGAAGTGAGGGTGGGCAAAGAGTACAGCGAAGAATTCAGGGTACAAGTAGGGGTTCACTAAGGATCTGTGCTCAGCCCCCTCTTGTTCATCATAGTCCTCCAGGCAATAACAGGAATTCAAGACAGGCTGCCCCTGAGAGCTCCTCTATGCTGATGACCTAGCTCTTATAGCCAGAGAAGTCCCAGACATGAAAGCAAGATCTAGAATCAAAGGGCCTTAGAGTTAACCTAACAAAAACCAAAGTCTTAGTAAGTAGGAAGGTAGATAAATCACAAATCTCTTCAGGTAGATGGCCCTGCTCAATCTGTAGAAAAGGTGTAGGTAGAAACTTCATACAATGCAACTTGTGTAAGCTATGGACACATAAAAGGTGCAGCAACATCAGAGGAAGGTTAACAGGGAAATAACTTTTGTATGTGGCTGAAAATGTGCAGAAAATAGACTCTATCAACTGGTAAGGGGGAAAGCTAGAGGTAGTAGATAGCTTCTGCTATCTTGGTGACCAAGTTACAAGTGGAGGTGGATGCTCTGAGAATAAGACTAGGCTGGACAAAGTTCAGAGAGCTCCTACCCCTGCTGGCAACAAAGGGCCTCTCTCTCAGAGTGAAAGACAAGTTGTATGATGCTTGCGTGTGAACAGCTATGCTGCATGACAGTGAAATATAGGCTATGACAGCTGAGAACATGTGTAGGCTTGAAAGAAATGAAGCCGGTGTGCTTCACAGGATGTGCAATGTCAGTGTGCATGTTTGACAGAGTGTAAGCATCTTGAGAGAAAAGTTGGGCATAAGAGGAATCAGATGTGGGGTGCAAGAGATGCATGGTCATGTGATATGTATTGACAAGGATAGCTGTGTAAAGAAGTGCCGATCTCTAACTGTGGTAGATGCTGACCCAGGAAGACATGGGACAAGGTGGTGAAGCATGATCTTTGAACTTTGAGCCTCACAGAGGCAATGACTGGTGACCGAGACCTTTGACAATGTGCTGTGCTTGAGAGGACTCATGAATTCAAGTGCACCCGTGCCAGTGGCACGTAAAGAACATCTTTTGAACATTGTGCCTCACAGAGGCAAAGTGGCTGAGTACCTTTCAAGTGTTGGACCACATGGAGGCAATTACCAAAATGTTTGGCATTATGTTAAAGAAAGGCAGAGAGAGGAGGGAAAGAGGGGGAGTGAGAGGTTGATGGTGGTGGTGGTGGAGATGGAGGTGGTGATGATTGGATAGTGAAAAGAGTATTTTTTAAAAATTGAACCAAGTTTTTTATATCACTTATCACTTAACATATGTGTATAAGAGCAAGTCTGTGAAATATTCATGCTTATTCATGTGGCAAGATATAGACAATTTTACTAAAGGTTGTATCATATGGGGTATTTTTTTTGTTAATGGGAAAAATGGCAAAATAAGAGCGAATATTTATTTTTCGATTGCTGTGTATGAAGTCTATAACATTGTGCATAAAGTATATAATGTGTATATATAAAATGCATTAAGTAATTTTCAAAGAGTTGCAGATGAGTGACTATCTTTCCATATAGACACAACACTCTACACCTTCAGTTTTCTGGATAAAGTTTTCAGAAATAACCCAATAGATTCACCATTAATTCCATGAAATATTCATGGGTGCTGCTAGTCTTTATAAATCTTCAGTACTAAGGACCTACATCTCACAACTGAGCATCATTGCATTATGTACACAAGTATCATACAATTTGCCTTCTATTCTCAGAGAGAATTCTCTTGTAACATACAGAGGTAATAGTCCCCTGAACTTTTGCCAACATTTTCTTACTATAGCTGTTATACTTTCAGACTACCCCCATTTAATATTAATCAGCTCATCAAGGTAACAGAAGCAATCACTTACTTCCAAGAAATCTGTGGCATTTAAGAGAATCTATTTCCCACATGCTTTTAGTGCTGCATGTAAACTTATCATCCTTGTTAGCCTACTTCTGATACCACTACATCTCGTGTGTTCATACTTTATATAGTGTTCACTGTATGGAATTCCTATTTACTTCTTTACTGTATTTTGAGCACTGCCATTTTCCAGATTGTACCAGAATCCTGTGTTCTTTCCTTCTTACTAACATTCTAGTACTGGCTAAGTTTAGTTTAAGGCCTCTAAAGTCTAGGTTTTGCTTCTATGTCTTGAATTTCTTCTCTAATTCTATACAGATTCAGCAGTGAGAACTAGGTCATCAACATACAGGATTTCCCATGGAAACCAGTTTTAAACCCCTCTGCTATGGCTTTGGTGGCTATGATAAATAGAAAGGGACTAAGGACAGCTTTGGTGGATCTCTACCTGCTCACTAAATTACTTATTGTAACCATTGTTAATTCCCATTTCCATTAAGGGCTGTACAGGCTCTATACAGAGAGGCTGTCAGCAAGGTTAGGATTGGCAACGAATATAGTGAAGAATTCCGGGTAGAAGTAGGTGTGCACCAGGGCTCAGCCCTCAGTCCCCTTTTATTCATCATAGTCCTTCAGGCAATAACAGAGGAATTCAAAACGGGATGCCCCTGGGAGCTCCTCTATGCCGATGACCTAGCTCTCATAGCAGAATCACTACCGGAACTAGAAAAGAAATTTCGGGTGTGGAAGCAAGGGTTAGAATCAAAGGGCCTTAGAATAAATGTAGCAAAGACCAAAGTATTAGTAAGCAGCAAGAGGTACTCAACACACACCCCCTCGGGTAGGTGGCCCTGCTCAATCTGTAAGAAAGGTACAGGTAGAAACTCCATAAGATGCACCCAATGTAAGCTATGGACACATAAGAGGTGCAGCAACATTAAAGGGAAATTAACAGATAAGATAGCTTTCATGTGCGGCAGATGCACAGGGACAATAGACACAACAGACACTCAGAAAACAGATTCCATCACACTCCAGGGAGAGAAACTAAAAGTAGTTGATAGTTTCCGCTACCTGGGTGACCAAGTTAGTAGCGGAGGTGGATGCACAGAGAGTATCACCACTAGAATACGAATAGCCTGGGCAAAGTTCAGAAAGCTCCTACCCCTACTGGCAACAAAAGGTCTCTCCCTCAGAGCGAAAGGTAGACTGTATGATGCATGTGTGCGAACTGCCATGCTTCACGGTAATGAAACATGGGCTGTGACTGCAGAGGACATGCGTAGACTTGAAAGAAATGAAGCTAGCATGATCCGCTGGATGTGTAGTGTCAGTGTGCACGCAAGACAGAGTGTAAGCATCCTGAGAGAAATGCTGGATATAAGAAGCATCAGATGTGGTGTGCAAGAGCGACGCTTGCGATGGTATGGTCATGTGCTGCGGATGGATGAAGAGAGGTGTGTGAAGAAGTGCCACTCCCAAACAGTTGAAGGTATCAGGGGGAGAGGTAGACCCAGGAAGACATGGGATGAGGTAGTCAAGCATGACTTCAGAGCATTGGGCCTCACTGAGGCAATGGCGAAGGACCGAGATCTCTGGAGATATGCTGTGACTGCAAAGACCCGGGCTGCTTTCTGCAGCAATTCCACATACCCCCTACCCATTCAAAGTACCCCGGATCCCGTTGCCCCCGTGCCGCTGGCACGTTAAAAGCTCGAACCAATCGTGACCGATGCCGGACCCCCCGGCCCCTGTGCAGGTGGCACGTAAAAAGCACCCACTCCACTCACAGAGTGGTTGGCGTTAGGAAGGGCATCCAGTCGTAGAAACTCTGCCAGATCAGACTGGAGCCTGGAGCGGCCCCTGGCTTCCCAGACCCCGGTCGAACCGTCCAACCCGTGCTAGCGCGAAAAACGGACGTTAAACGATGATGATGATGATGATGATGATGATGATGCATAGCTTGGAAAGCCTTCACAAGCTATTCATCTACCACTGGCTTCCTCAGTAACCAACAAATCAAAGATAATGGAACCCTGCAAAAGTATTTTTCAGATCTATAAATGCTAGCTACAGTGGTTTATTTTTAGCTAAATACTTTTTTTGAAGTTGCATCAGTAGTACTCTCTGGTACAAAGCTGAATGGCATCTCATCTAAGCTAATTCTTTTGCTCATCAATTGGTCTATAACTCTTTCTGCTTCATTTGTTTCAATTGTTTTTATATCTGTTTTTCCATGCTACTATGGGTTAGGTAACTATGTAACTGAAGCATTGATTTTATAACTGGATGTCCCTCCTAAAATTAAGTCTTACCTGTTTTTCAAGTAAGGGATCTCTTAATCCACATAACTTCAAAGGTATGAAATAAGTGAGCGATTTATTGACTGAAGAAATATCAATGAAAACATCAAGTAAACGTCATGACTTTCAGTGAGT
Source organism: Octopus sinensis (assembly GCF_006345805.1). NCBI lineage: Eukaryota > Metazoa > Mollusca > Cephalopoda > Octopoda > Octopodidae > Octopus > Octopus sinensis. The sequence continues at coordinate 52,388,590 of NC_042997.1, read as the reverse complement.
GCAGGCATAAATAAATTGACAGACACACGTATGTACACACACACACACACAAACATGATGGACTTCTTTTTCAATTACTGTCTACTAAATCCATTCGCAAGGCCTTGGTTGGCCTGGGGCTATAGTGGAAAATATTTTCCCAAGGTGTTATGCAGTAGAACTGAATCTGAAAGCATGTTGTTGAAAAGCAAACTTCTTAACTATAGCAATATAGCATTGAATGCATTTATATAACTTTTGTAATCTGGTTCAACAATTTGATAACTTGTAAATTTCCTCTCTTTAACCCCTTAGCATTCAGATTACTCTGTCAAATGAAATGCTTGTTAATTATTCACTCTTTACTACTCTCTTTTACTTGTTTCAGTCATTTGACTGCGGCCATGCTGGAGCACCGCCTTTAGTCAAGCAAATCGACCCCAGGACTTATTCTTTGTAAGCCCAGTACTTATTCTATCAGTCTCTTTTGCCGAACCGCTAAGTGACGGGGACGTAAACACACCAGCATCGGTTGTCAAGCTATGCTAGGGGGACAAACACAGACACACAAATACATATATATATATATATATATACATATATACGACAGGCTTCTTTCAGTTTCCGTCTACCAAATCCACTCACAAGGCATTGGTTGGCCCGGGGCTATAGCAGAAGTCACTTGCCCAAGATGCCACGCAGTGGGACTGAACCCGGAACCATGTGGCTGGTTAGCAAGCTACTTACCACACAGCCACTCCTGCGCCTATTGTTTACATTAATCATGCATTATCTTGTGGCTTCAAGATTTTCATGATATCAGCCTCCCCTGGCACCAGCGCTGGTGGCACGTAAAAAGCACCCCCTACACTCATGGAGTGGTTAGCATTAGGAAGGGCATCCAGCTGTAGAAACACTGCCAGATCAGACTGGAGCCTTGTGCAGCCTCCTGGCTTCCCAGAACTTGGTCGAACCATCCATGAAAAACAGACGTTAAATGATGATGATGATTGTTAAATTTTAGAATAATACTGTAGGAGAGGTGTGTGAGGCTGGATCTGGCTAGTTTGAATATAAAACAGGTAGACTATTTGGGCTAGCTATGGCTGGTTTAAATGCTAAAGGATTAATGCATCTCCTTTACTCTTGTAGCAGTTGAGAATGGTACTGCTCCAGCTGTCTGGAATGATACCTTCCTGAACTGCTTGATTGACTAAGCAGTGACTGACTAGCTCACACCTCGACTAAAAGGCGGGTGCTCCAGCATGGCCACAGTCAAATGACGGAAACAAGTAAAAGAGAGTAAAAGAGAGGTTAAATGCTAAATCTAAATTTTGTGTCCACTTTTCTTTGAGTTTAAAATATGTTTAAATTCAGAATCAAGTAGTTTGGAGACATATTAAAAACTGACAGAGAGGTAAATGTTGAAGACTGGAAGAAATAATCATTAATTTATGGCACAAAGCAAGATTGACATGTGATTTATGTAATGTCATGTACAGATGACTCTAGAATATTTTGGTGAATAGACTGCCAGTGAATTCTGAAAGAGTTACTACTAAATACTTTGCCTACACAATATAATAATCAAGTTAGCTGTCAAAGTAATAAATATATTGTTCCATCACTGCTTGAGTTAGTAGACCCTTATAAAAATCACAATTTTCTCTTTCTCTCTCTTTCAATAAAATCATTCATATTATTTGGTGCTATTTATTACAGCCTGCAATCCACCTCAGCATAGTAAAAAGCATCATGAAATATTACCAGAATTGGTACACTTTATGATAAATAGAAAGGGGCTGAGTTCAAGCCAAGAATATTCGTCTTAACACATTTCACCCTCTACAATGCTGTTCAAAGATTTCTACAGAAGTGTGATCTTGACAGAAATAACCGTGGTCATACTTTTTGTTAAGTTGATTTTCTAGATGTACCGTAAGAAATCAAGCCTTGTGACTAATGTGGTAGTGTTATGCAAGAAAAAAGGAAAGTATAACAAGGATAGTGAGTACAGGATTGAATTTTGGTGCCTTATAAAAAGGTGCCAAACTTCAGGGAAATGCATCTGGTGCCATGCTAGCATGTGGATAGCATCAGAAAGTAAAATATAGAAAATATTACGAAAGTAAAAAGAAAAAAAAGAAAGAAAAAATTCTATTATTTCCAATGTTCATGTGTTTTAAACTTCTCTTCTTTAATGAATAACATTCACACCTTTAATCAGCATCATCGATTTTGCTAAGTAATCTTCAATTACTACCTAAGATTAACCAACAGAAGGATGATCTTTAATTAATCAGAATATAAATGATCAGGTCAATTATTTTAACATACCGTTAAAGGGATACCGAAAATATAAACTACACGTGGAAATAATGTAAGGGGAAAATAAGAAAAATCAACGAAAATGCACATTGTAAATAAAAAAAGAAAAGGCTTTTTATGAAAGGTAACGACAGATATATACAATTAGATGAACTGAGGTAGTAATAAAAGTCATAAAAGTCATTATTATGAGATGATTAAAAAGTCAGAAAACAAAGCAGTATATATATATATACACACACACACACACACACACACACACACATAGCTCTCTAACACAAAAACAGAACTAGAAAAATATCTAGTACTCTAAATTCTCAAACCAAGTTAACATTAAATGTTTACAGAAGTCTGTTTACATTTCAGACAAAAATACAATTATTATGTAAGGAACACAAAGTCTTGCAACATTAAAACATAATCTCTGTATGAACTTTGACTAAAGTCTAGATAAGAAATACGCAAACTAAATTCAACAACACAAAATGCTTATTTATGCAGTTAAAAAACAAAAAGAAGCTATGAAGCTATCTAGCAGTTATTAGAACATAGAAAATGAGGTAATATACAGTTATTGATCAGAAATTGGAAATATATGCAAGATTCAAAGTTTGATATATATTATTTTTCAGTGATAGATTTCTAAACTTTATGTGAATTGTATCAGTTTGTTGTACCATATATAAACTTTTCACTTTCACAATCTCCAATAAGTAAAGAATACTTGAATATGCTTTCATCTACCCTCAGTATAACAACTGATGAATAAAGAAGACACTTTCAAAACCAAATTGAAAGAAGCCTAGCAGAATAATAGATACAACTCTAAGGCAAGTCAGTAGTTAAATGAGAAAGAAAGACCTACAGGAAATATAACTCCTGCATGGAAGGGGTGAGACAGCAGACACTGTTATTATTGTTGCTATTATCTGTACAAAAGGTGTCAACAGTCTCATTATTCTTCAGCTGGGTTTGTGATTGCTAGTGGAGAAAGACAACTTTTGTCCACTAGATAATTGTCTTTGCAGATTTCTCAGCAACAAATTGAAATACTGTACATGTCCTGCAGCTGAAAATGTAAGCTATTGTGAAAGGTAGCAGCAGCTTATTATAATTTTCATTCAGATAAAACCTTCCAATTTGTGATAACAAATATCCATGATAGACACAAATTGAAAAAAATGATGATGGCTGCAATGAAATAATTACAATATAGAATTGAAGAGGCATGAGCATGTGGTGGTGAAGAGAGAGAGATACACACATAAGTGTACCAAGCTGCTGTTAATGAGTGGTCTCAGACAGATGTGCTAGAGTGGGCCTGTTGTGCTGAGGTAACCAATTAAATATGGAAGGACCAACACATGAAGCACACTGAATATGTCATGTTACAAGCCTGGTCTATGCTAGGTTTAGTTTATGAGGTAGACAAGGTATATTGCAATTAGTTTGTTGTCCAGCTTGTTTTATATATCATGAGATTTATAGTGGTGATTGTAAAGAAGGTAGCTGTAATGTAATTTGCCAAGGTACAATTGCCTCAATTCCTAAGAGCTGAACATAGAAGTTCTCCAGTACTGCTCAATTCGTAGTGGTGGATGTGTCTGATACAATTGTTAACCAGTTCTTGCAGAGCAAGTTCTCATGATAAGTGCATTAGTAAATGCAGAAGCAATGTAGCCGATGCCAGTATCATGGTACATAAAAAGCGCCATTTGAGTGTTGGGCCTCACAGAGGCAATGTGCTCGATGCTGGTGTCATGTAACTGGCACCAATACTGGTGGCATGTAAAAGCACCCATTGCACTCTAGGAGTGGTTGATATTAGGAAAGGGATTCAGCCATAGAAACCATGCCAAATCAGACAAGAGTCTAGTGCAGCCCCTTAACTTACCAGCCCTTATCAAACCTTCCAATCCATGCCAGCATAGACAATGGACTTTAAATAATGATGATGATGATGATGAAGACATGGGATGAGTGGCGAAGCATGACCTTTGAACATTGGGCCTCACAGAGGCAATGACAGGAGACTGAGACCTTTGAAGATATACTGTGATTGAGAAGACCCAGTAACTAAAGTGAGATTGCAACCATGCATGTCTGGCCCAGTTAAGAGTACCCCTGATCGGGCAATATGATATACTTGAGAGGACCTGTTGAGTCAAGTAAAACTAATATTGTAGCTATGGCCAGTGCCCCCTGACTGGCTCCCATACCGGTGACATGTAAAAAGCACCATCTGAATGTGGCCAATGCCAGTATCCACTGACTGGCCCCCATGCCAGTAGCATGTAAAAAGCATTATCCAAATGTGATTGATGCCAGGCCCACCTAACTGGCTCCTATACTAGTGGAATGTAAAAAGCACCCACTACACTCTTGGAGTGGTTGGTGTTAGGAAGGGCATCCAGCTGTAGAAACATTGCCAGATCAGACTGGAGCCTAGTGCAGCCGCTGGCTCTCCAGACCTCAGCCAAACCATCCAACCCAAGCCAGCATGGAAAACAGACGTTAAACGATGATGATGATAATGAAAAGCAAATCCCAGCAGATCTGAGACCAAAATGACCTTGAACAAAAGGTCAAACTATTAACCCTTTTATTACCAACCTGGCTGAAACCGGCTCTAGCTCTGAGTACAAATGCCTTGTTTTCAAAAGTTCTGAATTAAAATCTTCCACCAAACCTTAATCACAATTTATGTTCCTAACACTAGCTGAATGATAACTAAGTTATTTTACTAAATTCTTTGTTATATTTATAGTAATTCAAGGAAATACAGAGTATCTCAAAATAAATACAGTAACAAAAGGGTTAAAGAGGTCATGAATGATTCACACACTCACAAACACATACAGGCAGGCACACGAGTGCACACATACAACTACACACACATGCACACACTCTTCAATTACTCTCACCCTTCCTTTCTCTTGTAAACAATTACACATCTACATAAATATATACAAGTATGCATACACACAGATATAAGACTAATTCTCAGACAGATTCAAGGACTTTGACAAACAAATGATTGATTGTTTAGGTGACAAATAAAGTAAATGATATATTAGTTTGTTGGTTGGATATTTAACCAGTGAAGGTGTTTATTATTATTGGTGTAATGACTTTCCCAAGACACTATATATATATATATATATATATATATATATATATATATATATATATATATATATATATATGCTCTTTGCTCTTTTGCTTGTTTCAGTTATTTGACAGCGGCCATGCTGGAGCACCGCCTTTAGTCGAGCAAATCGACCCCGGGACTTATTCTTTGTAAGCCCAGTACTTATTCTATCATTCTCTTTTGCCGAACCGCTAAGTGACGGCGACATAAACACACCAGCATCGGTTGTCAAGCAATGCTAGGAGGACAAACACAGACACACAAACATACACACACACATATATATATACATATATACGATGGGCTTCTTTCAGTTTCTGTCTACCAAATCCACTCATAAGGCTTCGGTCGGCCCAAGGCTATAGTAGAAGACACTTGCCTAAGATGCCACACAGTGGGACTGAACCCGGAACCATGTGGTTGGTAAGTAAACTACTTACCACACAGCCACTCCTGCTCCTATATATATATGTATTTATGTATAATGAACCTATAATTACAACTGAAAACAGCTGTAAGTCAAATTTACTGAAATAAATAAACATTGGTGTTACGTAAATGCACCTGTGCTGGTGGCACGTAAAAAGTACCTTTCGAGCATTGGGCCTCATAGAGGCAAAGTGGCTGAGCTTCTTTTGAGTGTTGGGCCTCATGGAGGCAATGACCGAGACCTTTGGCATTGTCATGCTTGAGAAGAAAACCCATCAAGCTGAGCAAAATCACTGTCATGGAAGATACTGGAGTCATGCAAATGGCACCCATGCCGGTGGCACGTAAAAGCACCCATTACACTCTCAGAGTGGTTGGCATTAGGAAGGGCATCCAGCTATACAAACCATGACAAATCAGATTGGAGTCTGGTGCAGCCTTCCAGCTTGCCAGCCCTGGTCAAAGTGTTCAACCTATACCAGCATGGACAACGGACGTTAAATGATGATGATGTAACCACCATTATTTGTATCTTGTCCTGTATATATTAACACACATATATTAATGTGAGTTTACAGAGATATAATATCCAGGTGGACACCATGGTAGCTCTCAGTTATGTTCCAGGTTATAGCTAACCGCATTGATTAGTATTTAGCATCTATAACTACTAGGAGTTGTCATTCATTCTGTAAATTCCTCCGATGAGTAATTCTGTGTTTGCTTCACTGGATGGTAATATTATCTGGAGTGTATATTAGCAATAATTATAACGATAGAAAATATGGAGACTGGTACATCCTCAAAATTTATTTCCTTTTATTTTACATTGTTATATGGTTGTGACGACCTACACATGTTTCCACTCCACAGAGTATAGGCAGATGCATATGCAACTGGGCATAATTTTCTGTACAGCTTCGTGAACTTGAGACAAGCTGGTTGAAAGACCCTGAATGAAGCTGGTTGCATATGCAACTGCCTATAGTTTGTACAGTGGAAACATGCGTAGGTCATTGTAACCACAAAATAATGTCTGACATTCTAAAATAAAAGGAAATAAATTTTGCGGATGTACCCGTCTCCATATTCTCTATTATTATGATTATTGCTTATATACACATATATAAATACATATATATATATATATATATATATATATCATATAAGGATGTTGGGATCTCATACATCTAAACATTGTGGAAAGAAAGTGAAATAGATTATTGTGAAACTCAATGGATCTAGAAAGTGACATTTCTACCAAATATGCAAAACTTAGTGTTTTGAGAAGTTGTTTCTATTGATAGATACTGATGTATGGAATCATTGAGAAAATGTCAGATAAGAGGATAAGAGTCTTATTTTAAAAAATGTAAAAGAATTTTTCATGATTTATTATTTTTATCATTGATTTTTTCTTTTTTTTTTTTGCAAATGCTATTTGAATGATGGTAACAGAGATATTACAATAATATTTCAAAATAATATAACTAAATAAACATTCACACAGTTCTCTAGAGGAAGGTAGTGTAGTTGATGTAATTATTTTCATCATATTATTAGTATTTAATGAAAGGTAAACATTAACTTAGGCACTAAACTAAATACAATAAAGTATTTAGAACTTCATTGTTTTTGACAAAATTCTGGAATAAAAACAACATTATTATGTAGCAATTGAAAGAAAATTAATAATAATCATGGTTTCTAAGAATGACAAAAATGATTGCCATATTTGTCATATGCAGCCATATCATTATTGTTTTAATGTCCACATTTCAATGCTAGCATGGTTAGTTCACATTACTCCATAAGGAGTTTCCTGGTTTCTCTGACATACATATTCCTTCCTGGACAGGCCACCAGTCTGTTATAGGATTACTCATTTTTACCAGTAAGTGGACTGGAGCAACATGAAATGAAGTGTTTTGATCAAGAACACAATACATTGTTTGGTCCAGGAATCAAAACCACAATCTTACAATCATGAGTCCAACACCCTGACCACTGAACCATGCCTGCATGGGTTGGATTTGTCAATGCAGATTGTCTATGGCTGGGGTCCTTCTTGTCACCAACCATCACCTGTTTCCAAGGGAATTTTTTTCCCCATGGAAGGACTAGTTTTCACTGAAGTTCAGAAACAAAAGACTCACTCGTATGACAGTAGCACTCATTTACAACAGTTGTGATACCAAAGAAAGAAGACGCCACCTTTTTCTCACTCTCTCTCTCTCTCTCTCACACACACACAAACAGGTTGAACCTGGAACTATGTGGTTTCAATGAAACATCTTAACCACACAGCCATGCCTACATTGTAATTGTTAGTGTAACGTTAAAAATGTTAATGAGATGCAGTACCTATGGGTTTCCATTATTTTGCAAATAATCAAGAATTTGGTTGTATTTGGAAAAATAACAAACCTTTATATTTATATGTTAGGTAGGTTCATGTCAAAAGTGTTAAACAAGGTTTTGTAACAAATTACCAGCTAATATTCATTAAGTTATTCATAACTGAAGAAAAAGAAACCATATAAAGGGCTTGTGATTCATATCTTTCAATTGAGCCTAAGCTCTGTTTATGGTCAAGGCAGTTGATTTTTAAGAGCTAAATCCAGTTTACTGTAAAGGATACCACTGAGTGGCAGTACAGTAAAACAGATGAGTACATCACTGATACATGATGCTGATTTCTGATCATTAAACCAACCACTTTCCAAAGAGTTCAGGGTAGGTTATACTATAATACCAGCATAAGAGAGGGGAGGGTTCTTTGTTCTTAAGCAAGTCTAAAGAGGCCACTCTACACTGTTGTTTGTATTCCCTCTTTTATCTGTACCAGAGGATTGTCTCATCCTTTGATAAATAGAAAAAAGAATGAAAGAAGACCAGAACAAAAGGGTGATAGAAAGAGTAAGAGAAGAGAACCAGTGAGATAGGAGTAAGAGAATGACAGAGGAGGAAGCAAAGGAGAGAGAGAGAGCTACATGACATGGTTAGTAAGAAGAATGCACAGAAATTGCATGAACAGTATAATGATGGAAGAGAGAAGAGAGGGAAAGAGAAAGGGAAGGAGAGAATGTGATGAATAGCACAGAGGATGTGTAGCACTAGTAAATGCTTTCCTAAACAAGATAATTTTGAGATTTGCTTTTATAAGTAAAAAAAAAAAGAATGTATTGCAAAAAAACAAAAAAAAAAAAAAAAGCCAAAAACAAAAAAAAAAACTTTTAAAACAGAAGTTGATAAATTGTACTGAGGAAATGCAACACATATAATCAACCATAACAGTGGTGGCTTTTTGTTTTTCTATATCTTGAACATTTATTTTATCTAATTAAAACCTAGATAAACAAAGTAGCTTTTATCCGAAGGCAATCTTTCTGAGGTTATTGACATGATAGGAGTAGTAGTAGTAGTAGTAGTATCGGAGGATGCACTGTAACAGCATATCACAGCATCCATCCACCATTTATTGGTGATTCCCTATTCTTGGAATATGACACCCTTGCACACCACTTAAGCAACAAATCTACAACCCATGGGTCTGTTTGAGCAGTCATTGCTGGTGAGAGTTGTACAAGGCTGCAGTACAAGTCTTACCTCAAACACTTTTTTAGTTGCTTTTTATAACATGCAGAAGAAACATTGGGTCTATTCTTTGACATGCCGGTCCCTACACAGCATTGGAGTAATGTGAAATGAAGTGTTTTGTTCAAGAATACATCACACTGCCTGGTCCTGAAATCAAGCCCATGATCTGGTGATTGTGAGTGCAACACTTGAACCACTAAGCCACGTGCCTGACATGATACATAAGTTCACATTTATGAAAGCCAGCAAGATAGTAAAATAAACTAACTCCTTCCTTCTTTTTATAAAAATAATAATCTTTTATCTTTAACTTATTTCAGTCATTAGACTGTGGACAGATGGACAGATGGATGGACCGACCAACCACAAGTACACACACACAAGGAGAAAGAAACACACGACCACACACACCACATAGACATGAAGACACATATAGGCACACATGCATACTCACACAAACTCATACATATAGACACACTCAAACATGCAAACACAAGGCAGTAGAGGTACACAAACCCACACAAAGCATGCACAAACACGTGGATATGCAGAATACATACATACGTATCATACACAAGCACACACACATGCTGGCATGTACACCCACACATACAATAATATCTCAAGCAGAGAAATGTGGCATCTGTAATGGACTAAGTCAATTGTCATTGAAAAGGATGCAAGTAGCAAGAAAAGAGCTTTGACAATCAAAAACAAAACAAACGATTAGTTAGTTGAATATTTAACCAATTGACTAATAATAAAGAAGTGGAATTGAACCAGTGTGTATATTACATTGGCATAATGACTCTCGCTAGACACAACAAAATCAACACCAATACCTACCTTTTCTAACGCTTGGCACTGACTTTATTGGCTTCTTTTGTTGAACTACTAAGTTATAGGGATGTAAACACACCAACACCAGTTGTCAACATTGGCAGGGGATAAACACAAACACATACATGACGGATATCTTTCAGTTTTTGCCTGCCAAATTTACTTAGAAATTTTGGTTGGCATGAGGCTATAGTAGAAACCACTTGCTCAAGGTGCCATGCAGTGGGACTGAACCTGAACCCATTTGGTGGAGAAGCAAGCTTCTAACCACATACCCACAACAATATTATCAATAATAACACCATACCAATTTTATTTCTATCCTACAAAATTAACATTTGATTCTTTCCCAAGTGCTTTCAGCCTAGTTGCAGAGAATCTTATTCTTCTAATAAATCACATTCAACAATACTAGTGGTAACTATAACAGATTAGATATATGAGCAGTTAGCAGGTCTGTTCAAATAATAGTTATATCATTTGGTCAACATTGCTACTATAATGATCTTCTTAACAGCAGCTGCTGCAGTGTTAGAGGCATCGATGTCTTCATTTCCATCATCATTATGATTATCATCTCATCACAACAATAAAACTAACACTATCTGAAACAAGATGTATTTTAGTGAAATTGATTTATGTGTCACTTAAAATATATTTTTAAATGTTTAGAATGAATATAAGCTATTTACAGAAAAAATAATACCAAAATAAATATAAATAAATTTAATTTACTGTGTTGATCATATGAAATGACTGATCAAATGGAAAAAGAAAAGAACCTACTACAAGGCTTAGTGGAGCCACTGTTAAAGTGATGAAAATATAATTAGGTCTTACAAAATCTTTGTTTCATCTTCAGTGTCGAAGTAAAACTTTCAGTTAATAACGAGAACTAAATATATCTCTAGTTAGTCAATACTTATATTCTGACAGCCATTTAAAGAACATATATACAAGCATCAAATGATGGACACACACACACACACTCTCTCTCTCTCTCTCTCTCCAACAATTTGCCAAATATGATACATTTCATAAGCTCACTAAAGAAAGGTTTAATCCTTCACTTGCCTATTATCTGAGAATGTCTATAATAAACCTCAGCAACAAATATTGAAAGTAAGCTATTGTAAAAAAGAATGTAAAAAAAAAATGGAATTTTGTTTTTAAAGTTATTACAGCCTAAGGACACTTTTTTCCAAATTCCAGAGACAGGAAGGCACCAAAAGGGATATAGTTTAGCAGTGTAAAGGTGATAAAATATATGTATTAATACGTGGACAGTTATTCTCCTCCTCTGACACAGACTCATATATGCTTAGTCATTGGCAAACACATATCTTTCAAACAACAACCAAGCAAAAGTGTTTATCTTACTACAAATATAAATAAATGTAAATGCTTTAGCTAAACAATGAAAGTAGAATTGTTTCAATATTTTCTCAGAAATATGAAGAATTTTATTGAAGGATTTGATCAAGATGTAGTTTCATGTCTGTTATAGATTATTTCTTGGATTTGCCTTTCTCTGTCAAGAATTCACCTATGACAGGAATTAGAACATTTCAGAAACCTCATCACTAATAATGGTTTCAAAATTTAGTGCAAGGCCAGCAATTTTGGGGAAGTGGGTAAGTTGATTACATCAACTCCAGTGTTCAACTGGTACTTATTTTATCAACCCTGAAAATAATCGAAAGTTGATCATGGCAGAATTTGAACTCACAACGTTAAGACGGACAAAATGCCCAGTGCGCTAACAATTCTGACAGCTTACTGCCAACCTAGCAACACAGAAAAAATTTGATCAGAGGACAGCAATAACAACATAGATGAATGAAAGTCCTTCTAAATCAGGAATTCAAAGTGCTCATGAAATAGCTAAATTTTCCATAACAATGCTGTTATGCTTTGGAGATTAGAATCTTGTACTTCATTGAAATTAATGTCTCTCCTGAAAAATCTTAAAACTTCTGGAATGCACCTTTTAACTAGTAAATACTAATTGTGTGTATGTGTGTGTGTATGTGCCTGTCTGTCTGTCTGTTTCTCTCTCTCTCTCTATATATGTGTGTGTGTGTGTGTGTGTGTGTGTGTGTGTGTGTAAAAACCTAACATGAATTTATAGAAATAAACAAAAATAATTACTGAATTTTTCTAAAATCTTGATAATGGAATATTTTTATTGAAATATAAAGTGGTCTCTTCTTGCTGAAATAACTAGTATTAAATAAAATTCAACCTGATACATAACATCAGTTTATATATAGTAGCATGTTTATTTGTAGATGCAGAACCTTTACCAAATACTTTTACTCCACCCCATTAATGAGAAGACAAAATTGAGTTCACGTCTAAATAATTATTTTCTTCACTACAGTGCTGGAGAACTTTAAACCATTTTAATTTTATTAAACATAACAGTTTGTATATCTCCTAACAGACACCACTCCATAAGAAACACTAGATTGCCACTACTATTATTATTATTGTTGTTGTTGTTGTTTTTTTTTTTTTTTTTTTTTTATGCTGGCAGAATTGTTAGCACATTGGGCAAAATGCTTGGTAGTATTTCAGCTGTTGCCACATTCTGAATTCAAATTCCACCGGGGTCGACTTTGCCTTTCATCCTTTTGGGGTTGATAAAATAAGTACCAGTTGAACACTGGGGTCAATGTAATCAACTCATCCCCACCTCCCCCATGATGCCCTTGTAGCAAAAATTTGAAATAATACTTATTATTGTTACATCTCTATCAACCCCACTTTTTAACCTTTGTATACTATGTTTATTTCCCTTCATTTTCACCGTATTCTGTGTATACTCACTCTTTTAAAATTTTATTTATTTTATCATTTCATTATAGGTAAACCCCCACACTTTACGTCTGTTTTGTATTGTCTCCCTCATCTTTACCCTGGCAGAAAATAAATGAAATCATTATTATTATTTCTATTATTATTATTATTATTAATACCTCATCTACTTGCATCACGAATGTCAAAATTCTCAGAGGTACCATATTGACAGTGTTTAATTGGTACTTAATTTACTGACCCTGAAAGGATGAAAGACAAAGTCAACCTTGGTGGAATTTGAACTTAGGATGTAGCGGCAGACAAAATACCATTAAGCATTTTTCCCAGAGTGCTAGCTCTGCCAGCTCGCCACTTTAATAATAATGATGATGATGATGATGATAAAAATAATAAAAAATGATACTGTTGACTTGAAAACAAATTTTCTTTAATGACATTGCATCTTTTCAGTTTTTAATAACAATTTCTGTTTTATTAATGAAATCAAAGCTAGATATCAAACAACTATATAAATATATTTAGCTTTTAACTGATCTTACATTCATACTGCTCTGTTTAAATTTGGTTCTATTACATTTTATTATGTAATGTACAGTTGTGTGAAGTGGAGATTATGAAGCTTTCATGTTCAAGTATGTACTAAAATAATCAAGACGTATTAAAGATCAAACAATCTAAACAGGCAATGCACACACAAAACAAAATAGAAAAGATTTCTGTATTGAATTCTTTTGTTTGATTTTTTTTAAAGATGGTGGTAGTATTGACAATTAAATGGTTACAATCCCCTCATTGTTATTAACTTCTAATACACACCAAATCTACATTTACTGTCTGGATTTTAGCCTTGCATTTCTCAATGCACATCGAGATCCTTTGCAGTGATGCAAAGAACTTTTCAAGCTGTATGATTTTTGTCTATATTTCTTCTGCTTTCTTCAACTGCAACTTTTATTTCAATAATTTCATCTGGCTTATGGCCTGTACATGCTCTCTAAAACTGGTGAAATTGATGATATTTATGTTAACACTATTGACATTACTACAATTATGTCACTGAAGTATAAAGAGCACCAAAATAATCTGGTTTTCCCCAAAATAGCCAAGAATTTGAATGCAACTTTTGAATATCCATTGTCTTCATTAGCTACAGAATATTGAATCCATGTCTAATCTCCTCTCCAACACTGAATAATGCCATTTCTTAGCTACTGTTTTCATTTCTTTTCATTAAGCACTAGCACACAACCACCTACCTCTACACTGTCAAACCTAAACGTACTTTTAATATATTTTACAAATGATTTAAATATCTCTAAGATTATAGAGCCCTAGAGATTATAAGATTATAGAATACTAGCCAAAACACCCAGCATTTTTGAAATTTTAGTTCTGCATTGGGTAGAGGGTAAAAGAAAACCAGCCAAATGGCTGAATATTAAAAGTTAGCATTCAGTCTTCTTCTTCTTGCTCAAAGCCACTAATACCAAATGAGAACTATAGACTTTGTGTGTACACACAAATACATCCATCTCAAACATAAAAATTAGCTGTCCAATTCATAAAGAGTAAAACTTCAATAATTTTTATAAATATAAACAAATTTTAAAAAGAGACAAAGAATTTATTTTCCATTAACCCATCTCTAGGTACTGGTGTCAACATCACTTTAGTCTTTGTTAGACAAGTGAACCCATATGCAGAACAAGCTCTAGAAAAATTGTTCATTAACAGTTTCATAATTTGTTCTGAATGAAACACCAAGTTGACTGCCAGCATATTGCAAATCACGCAAAATCTCCCTCAAAGACCTTAGATTTAAATCTCAACTGATTCAGATTAAACAGTTTACCAGAAGTTCAGAACCTTAGATAGACACCCAATAGTAGATCCATGAAAAGCATAAGCGACAGCAACAGCAAAATAGAAAGAGAAAGGAGTAGGAAAAATTATGTCTTCTTTCACACCATTATCAACTAGGATAATCTGATACCATTAACATTAGAAAGGTGAAAGCGTGGCAGTGTAGTAAGAAGCTTGCTTCCCAACCACATGGTTCCAGGTTGGGTACCACTGTGTGGCACATTGGGAAAGAGTCTTCTACTATAGTCTCTGGTTGACCAAAGCCTTGTGAGTAGATTTAGTTGATGGAAACTGAAAGAAGCCCATCATTGTAGTTTAATGTCCACTTTCTATGCTGGCATGGGTTGGACAGTTTGACTGATAGCTGGCAAGCCAGAAGGCTGCACCAGGTTCCAATCTGATCTGGCAAAGTTTCTACACCTGGATGCCCTTCCTAACACCAACCACTCTAAGAGTATAGTGGGTGCTTTTTACATGCTACCGGTACGAGGGCCAGTCAGGCAGTACTGGCATCAACACACTTGAATGGGGCTTTTTACATGCCACCAGCATGGGAGCAAGTCAGGTGGCACTGGCAACAACCATGCTTGAATGGTGCTCTTTACATGCCACCAGCACAGGATCAGTCAGCTGCTACTGACATCAATCACACTTGAATGGTGCTTTTTACGTGCCACTGGCATGGGGGTCAATCAGGTGGTACTGTCATCGGCCATGACAATGACTTCACTTGACTCAACAGGTCTTCGCAAGCGCAGTTTATTTCCCAATGATTGAAGAGTACTCTTAAATGGGCTGGTTATGCTGCACTGGCATAGGCCACGGTTACGGTCTCACTTGGCTTGCCGGGTCTTCTCAAGCACAGCATATCTCCAAAGGTCTCGGTCACTTGTCATCGCCTCTGTGAGGTCCAATGTTCGAAGATTGTGCTTCACCACCTCATCCCAGGTCTTCCTGGGTCTACCTTTTCCACAGGTTCCCCTCTACAGCTAGGATGTGACACTTTTTCACACAGCTGTCCTCATCAACACATGTCCATACCAGCACAGTCGTATACACATATATGTATATATCAATGTGTGTGTCTCTGTGTCTGTGTTTATTCCCCACCACTGCTTAAAAACTGGTGTTGGTGTGTTTTCATCCCTGTAACTCAACAATTCAGCAAAAGAGATTGATAGAATAAATAGCAAGCTTTAAAAATAAGTCCTGGGGTCAATTTGTTCAACTAAACCCTGCCAAGGCAGTGCCCCAGCATAGCCACAGTCAAATGACCAAAACAAGTAAAAGATAAAGGATATACTCTTTTACTTGTGTCAGTCATTTGACTGCTGTCATGCTGGAGCACCACCTTTAGTCGAGCAAATCGACCCCGGGACTTATTCTTTGCAAGCCCAGTACTTATTCTATCGGTCTCTTTTGCCGAACCGCTAAGTGATGGGGACGTAAACACACCAGCATCGGGGGACAAACACAGACACACAAACATATGCACACACACTTATATATATATATATATATATACATATATACGACAGGCTTCTTTCAGTTTCTGTCTACCAAATCCACTCACAAGGCATTGGTCAGCCCGGGGCTATAGCAGAAGACACTTGCCCAAGATGCCACGAAGTGGGACTGAACCTGGAACCATGTGGTTGGTTAGCAAGCTACTTACCACACAGCCACTCCTGCGCCTATATATATATATATATTTAATTTTTTTTTTTAAACAAAAAAAAAATGCAAATAATAAGCAATTAATACAGGTCAATAGTTTGTACTTTTCTGTATTTCAATCTGTAGATATACCGAAGACAGGATCTTAACCCCGATATAATGAAATACAAGGTAAAAGTACAAACCATTGACCAGTATTATTAATTTTTAATAACTTACATTGTGTTGGCTTAAAAAAATTGTTTATATATGTATATATATATAGTTGCAAGTTGAAATCTCATTTTAGTGATTGCCTTGTATACATAACTCATATGTTACCAAACTGACAAAAATTGAATGGTTAACAATAGCAAGAGCATACATATTCAATGAAGATACACATTAAAAGAAAGATATATGTATAAAATGAATAAAGCAAAGTTATATACAATTCAAACTGTATCTTCCATTTATTGCTCATATATTTTGAGAATGAAAACATCTCATTGTTCAGCAATCCCTAGTTTGTTTATGACTCACTAAGTTTAGATAAAATAATTAATAATTTAAACAGAGTTTTATGCAAGAAGAGATAGAAACAGATGATTATCACCTGTTTTTAGCTTTTTTAAATGTATAATTACATAATTATCCAACATGTATGTTAATCAGTTAGAAGACTAACCCATTAATATACACAGGATTATTATGTCACAATGACTTGTACTTGTGTCAGAACATCTTGAATGGGTTGAGCTGGCACTAACCAATGAATCCATAGCATTATAAACAGAAGTTGACCACACCCAAAAACCACAAACATTTGATGTAGAGATCATTCCAACAGCAGACACTGCCATTCAAGAATTTGGACCAGGAGATCTCCATTTCCAGCGACTTCGAGGGCTACCTCCCAGTGGTGTTGGGCGTCAACGAAGAGCCCTTGACTACAAGATGACCAAAGTTTTTTTTTTCCAAGGTCTGGGGTCTCCTGCCCCTAAGCCCTAGACCATCACCTAATCACCCTTACTCGTCTTGTTGCTTAACAACAACAACAGCAGACACTACATTTGTGAGAACTAGAAGTGATTCAAGATTTGATTTGACCACACAAATCACTGCTATCAGTTGCCCACCTTATCTTTATGCCATCTTGAGAGAGGCAGTGGCGTGATTGCATTTTGGATGAATTAGAATTTGGATGAATGTAATAGAAGCAGCAGGGGTACCTCATGAGTAACAGCTACTGAATGGAATCAGTCTGACAATGATGATGAACTTCAGAATTTTACATAAAATCCAAAAATACAAACATGGAGAATTTGAAATATACGTGATGAAAAAAACATATAAAGTTGAAACATTTCAAAATATATATTCTGCCATCCAAAAAGTATTAATGCAAATATTTTATTCGGAAACAAACAAAGAAATAAATAAATAAAACGAAGAAAGAAAAATGGTGGCTTTAAGTGAAAGGAATAAAATCTAAATAGATAAAATACTCACATTCTTAGTGTTTTATCTTTACTGCCACTAGCTACACGTTGACCATCAGGGCTCCAGTCAAGAGCATAAACCTAAAAAAAATGAAAACAAACATAAAAACATGGTTAATTAATTATAATATTACTCAAGAAATACTTGCTTACTCAATATTCTCTCAGCTCTCTTATTCTTTCTCCTATTCAGTGAATCATGCCATAAGTAAAATAAAATATATTAGATCTATCTTTATTCACTCTCACCTTCTAGCACCACATTTATCTCACCACACCTCTAATTCGCCTATCACATTGCTTGAATAACAATGAATTGCATCAAATCTCTCTCTCTCTCTCATTAGTAAACATGTAACTGATTAGTCTTATTTTCTCTCATCGAAGGGAGATGAGTAAGAAAGTGTGTATGTGTTATGTGAGAGAAACAGAGGGTGCAGATTGAAGAAAATCTGAAAGAGAAAGGAAAACAGAACATCCAGTGTCATAAAAACAGAGATTTCAATGTCCCAACTATTCTATTCCTTTCACCATACTCTTCTTTCTTCTTTCCATCTGGGTTCACCTCTTCAGCCATTCTCTTTAATCCAATCTATCAGTCTCATTGGTGAATTAGTGGAGTCATAAAAAAAAAAAAATAAATAAATGCACCCTTTTTAAAGCCTAGGCAGGCTCATGGGCCCCGGTTTCCCAGTTTCAATGGCGTATGTGTTCCCCAGCTGGACAGGACACCAGTCCATCGC
This sequence comes from Octopus sinensis, assembly GCF_006345805.1. NCBI lineage: Eukaryota > Metazoa > Mollusca > Cephalopoda > Octopoda > Octopodidae > Octopus > Octopus sinensis. The sequence continues at coordinate 52,369,676 of NC_042997.1, read as the reverse complement.
AGTGTTACTCATTTTTGCCAGCTGAGTGGATTGGAGCAATGTGAAATGAAGTGTTTTGCTTAAGAACACAATGCGTCGCCCGGTCCAGGAATCGAAACCACAATCTTATGATCATGATACTGACACCCTAACCACTAAGCCACACGCCTCCACAGAGTCATAATAGGGATCAGCTAATCCTTTAGTCCTATTCTGTTGAGAAGACAACAACTTCTTTAGTGTTGGTACTATGATAAAATGCATTAAAAAAAAAGTGGTTGGTTTATGAAGGGCATCCAGCTGTAGAAACCACATTAGATAAAACATAAATGAGATGTAGTTCCCTGACACATTTAGGAAGTCTGCAACTTCAAATAATAACTAACTAGAACTTGTTTCACCATGTCATCATGGAGAGTGGATTGAAAATGACGATGATGACGACGACAACAATGATACTCAGTGTAGCTTTCTCCATTACTGAGCTGGGAAAAAGAAATGTTTTGAAAGCAAAATAATTATTTGTTTAATTAAGAATTAACTAAGGCCATTATAATTATTTTGATATTAATAATATAAAACAATGAAGCTTAATTGAAAAGATTTAGTTGTTTGACATTGTATTGTTTTCTCTTTTAAAATAAAATGCTATTTTACTTGTTTCCTTTTCTAACTCTAACGTAAGATATGAATTACTCTGATAATTTATGCAAATATGCAGATTTTCATAATTAGCTAATCTATGCTAGCTCAGAAAAACATGTAAAATATTTAGGATAAAAAATCCAATAATGTTCCATTTGTCTTAAGTGGTGTGGAGAACGATTCTGATTGAGACTTGCTAATCACTAACTGGCAAGATAATTTCATTGTTTTATCATTAGTATTTTTATTACTATTAATGCTATCATACAAAACAATGCTTTAGTGAAAATGCAAGACTAACATCTAGAAGATATTTGCAAATATGTACTTTCTAGAATAGAATGAGTGAACTTGTAGCTAAGAAGCATAGTCTCTTACTATGTTCTGAGAAAACCTGCAAACGTTGGTTTCTAATTTTTGCACAAGGCCAGAAAATTCAAGGGAAGGAGGTAAGTTGATTACATCAAACCTTAGTGTTCAGCTGGTACTTATTTTATCAACCTTGAAAGAATGAGGCAAAGACTACCATGGCAGAATTTGAACTCAGAACATAAAGATAGATGAAGTGTCACTAAACATTTTGCCCATCGTGCTGACAATTCTGCCAGTTTACCATTTTAAAGATTCCAAATATTAAAATATTATAGACATTACATAATTGTAACACGATCATGAGATAATGGTCCAAAATACAATCACTTCATTACCTCAAATCAATCATCCTCAGAAATGGAAATATAACAACGCCTACACAACCTTGGTCTCTTCTATAGGAACACTATCTCGAAGAGAAATATTGGTGAGATAAAGTTTGGTTTTTCACTGCTGACAAGAACTTTATCCATGGAGAGACCTTTATAATGATATTTTATAATGGTGTACTAGTGCGATATCTAGAATGGCACACTTACCTCAGTCTCCCTAATATTACAGAAACATTTATCTGCCTAAAAGGCAAAGTCAGTACCACAAATTTCAACCTCTCACCCAAATATTACATTGTATCCACCTAATACCTTTTTTTTTTTTACTGAAATGAATGACTGATTTTCCAAACTTGCTTTGTCCAATTCTCCTCCCACTGTACTGTATCTCACTAAACATTCTTTTGTCTCTTATCTTCCCTCCAAATGTTAAACAGCAAAAGTTCAAATCAAACAATTCCTATTCCAACATTCATTTTACACACACCACACCCTTTGTAATAGCACAGATAATCATAAATTTGGAAAGGGGATTTTTAATGGTTACTAAGCTGAAGTTTGAATGTGACTTTTTGGAAGTTTAGATTTGTGAGTGCTTGTACTGTTTAACTTTCAGGGTTTCATTTTAGGTGCACCCATTAAAAGATAATCTTCAGTTTTAGAATACAGCAACTTTCTATCTAATTGAGATAGTACACAAACTTTTCAAAGAATTGTTTGAACACACAGGATTTGAGTTTTGGATCAACAGAGTGAAACATGTGAAGAAGCAGCAGCAGCTACTGCTGCCACCACCATCTATGTTACAAGATATGACCCACTACAAAAAGGTGACTACCTAACCCACTTTGATTGCAAGACCAGCTACTTCTACAGTCTCCCCAAAGTCCATAAGAATCAACCTATTAAGAATGCATGTAAAGAACCAACTTCAAGTTGCATAAACATACAATATTCCACTGACCTTAAATTTAGACCATTTGTAGCAGGCCCGAACTGTGAAACACACAGACTTTTTATATATATTACTGAAGCCTATTTTAAAATACATATCAAGTCTTGTGAGGAACAATCTGGACCTGTTAAACCACCTCCCAAAATCTGTAAACAGTGCTACCACTATTGTATCTTTAGATGTGGTAAAAACCTATATACCTCAATCTCACATTAATATCGACTAGTGGAAATAAATTTTTGGCTTGAGAAATTCCCTCATGAAATTCCAGACAGAATTGAAAAGAGTTTCATCACTGAAGTATTAAAGTTTATCCTCGAAAACAATTCTTTTTGACATTGATGGCAATATTTACAAATATCTGGGACTGCGATGGGGACAAATGTTGCTCTGACATACGCCAATCTAGTCATGGCATACATGAAGGTTCAGATATATGAACAATCTAAATTAATATATGGCTTGAACTTCCACAAATATCAACAAGAAAACTGGAAACATTACTTAGATAACTACCTAATCCTAAGGATGTACACATTTGAACAACTTATAGGTTTCAAAAATCTAATTAACAGCATAAACAATAATATTAAATTTACTATGGAAGACAGTAAAACTCAACCACCATTTCTGGATATACTAATCATCAAGAGATAAAATTACTGAAACATATTCACTACAAACAAACAGATTCTAAACAATACTTACTATTCTCCTCATACCATCCCAAATACTCAAAGAATAACATCCCCTTCAATCTAGTAAGAAGAATCTGCATAATTGTCACAAACCCAATTGTGGGACCTGCATCAACGTTATTGATGACACAACATACAAATTCAAATCAAGACAGACTTTTATTATAAAAATCACTTTACATATTCTTCAAGAAATTTAATACATGCTATCAAATGTCAAGAATGTAATGAAGATTACATATGTCAAACAAAGCTTACTCTAAGAAATAGACTGGCCATTCACTAACAACAAATACGAGACCCCTGAGTGGTCACATAGACAAATGTGCAAAAAATATGTCTCCCAAATTCCAGGTCTTCCCATTCTACCTATGTTCAGCAAATACCAAAGATGATGCACGGATAAACAAAGAAAATATTTTCATACAAAAGTACAAACCAAGATTTAACAAATTTTAACAGAGTACATATACATATAACTATTCATACACAAAATTCATTCTGCCACTTATCATGAGGAAGCTACATGTAGCAGGAAATATACAAAAGGTTTTAAACTTAGTCATGTGTTCATGACAGAAAACATTCAGAGTATTGATTATTTGGACTTGTTCAGTTAACTGTGTCAGCCTTATTTTATGATGCCAAACATTGCCACCTGATACTAACACACAGATGTAGCAGAGAACCTACAATGATTTCTAAAACCTGTCATGACTATCCTCTACCAATCATATCCTATTCAAAACATATACTAATTTGAGCCATGAACTCCCTATAAAAACAAGGCAAGCTTCAAACGTTAATCAGAAGCAAGACAGCTGCGACATAAGCCATGTCTTTCTATTTGAACTTTTTGAAAATCAGTGTAAACTGTGAAACCGGTTAAAGCTTCAAATATTTTAATAGAAAGTATTTTAACTATTCTCAGTGCATTTTCAACTTCTATTTTTCTTATATTTCTACCAGAGTGGAATAAAATATCTTATATATATATATATATGTATATATATATATATATATATAAAGTTAATCCAAACAAGAAAACACAGAAAAAAAGGAGAAAAAAAAAGAGAAAAAAGGGGAAAAAAATACAGCGACGCAGGACGTGGAACAATTAAAGTATTATTGACGCTCAGGAAAGAAGGGAAGGAGGGTTTAACGTTTCGAGCGGAGCTCTTCGTCGGAAACAAGGAGAAGGAAAGATCCCAAGGAGGGAAGACAGAGGAGAAAATATTTGAGCTGGTGGTGCTCAAGAGATCACACACACACATATATATATATATAATATATATATATATATATATATATATATATGCACATACTGTGAAACAAACTTCTTAGCTACACAGTCAAAGCCACCACCAAACTTACCATTAAAAAATTGAAAACAACATAAAGTAGCAAAAAACAATATGGTTGTGTATGAATATATGTTTGCCATGTTCTGGAAACATACAATGCAACTGTTAGAATTAATATGATACTGTTTATTTACAATAAAAGTGAGGGAAATTACCTCATCAGCATGACCTGGGAGATCATGTAACAGCTTTTTTGATGTCATGTCCCAAACTTTGATAGTGGAGTCAGCACTTGAGCTACACAGTAGGCGACTGTCAGCTGACCAGGCAATTTGGTAAACTCGAGTCACATGACCCCGAAGTGTTGTCAGAAATCTGTAGGTAAATTAAATAACAAGTTATAAATAAGAGAATATATACAAAATAAATGAAAAGAAAAAAACTTCTTAAAATCATTTTATAATAATAATTTCAATTTTACTTTTTGATGATGATGGTGATTGTTTCTAGTTTAGGCACAATGTTAGAAATTTTATTTTTGGCAGGGTTCATCTAATGTATTGACCCCTGTAATTGACTGATACGTTATTTTATTGAGCCTGAAAAGATGAAAGGTAGTGTTGATGAGGTTTTAAATCAGAAGATAAAGGCCGGAAGAAATACCACAAAACATTCTTTCTGACTAATGTTTCTGCCAATCTACAGCCCTAGTAGTAGTGATTGTAGTAGTAGTAGTAGCAGCAGCAGTAGCAGTAGTAGTAATGATAACCCTTTTTACTAAAGGCTCAAGGCCTGAAAGTTTGGGGAAGGACTCTAGTCGATTACATTGACCCCAGTATTGGAATTTGAATTCAGGATGTAAGAACAGACGAAATGCTGCTAAGCATTTTGTTTGACATGCTAAGGCTTTTGCTTGCTCACCACCTTTATAATAATAATAATAATAATAATCCTTTCTGCTCTAGGCACAAGGGGCCTGAAATTGTTTTTTTGGGGGGAGAGGAACTAGTTGATTACAGCGACCCCTATGTTTTACTGGTATTTAATTTATTGACCCTGAAAGGACGAATAGCAAAGTTGACCATAGCAGAATCTGAACTCAGAATGTAGTGATGGGTGAAATACCACTAAGCATTTTGTCTAGTGTTCTAATGATTCTTCCAGCTCACCGCCTTAATAATAATAATAATAATAATAATAATAATAATCCTTTCTACTAAAGGTGCAAGGCCTGAAATTTAGGGAAGAGGAGGTCCTCAATTTCATCAACTTCAGTGCTCAAATGGTATTTATTTTATCAACTTTAAAAGGATAAAAGTAATAGCAACCTCGAGAGAATTTGAACTCAGAATGTAAAGAGACAAAAGAAATCCATAAAGCATCATGTCTGGCATGTTAATGATTCTGCCAGCTGACTTCATTTTTATAATAATAATAATAATAATAATAATAATAATAATAATAATAATTTCTAGCATAAGTACAAGGTTCAACAATACAACAGGAGAGAAGTCAATTACATCAACCCCAATATTTGATTGCTACTTGTTTTATTGATTCTGGAATGATGAATGAAATCAACCTTGGAAGGATTTGAACTTAGAATGTCAAGGTACTTCACTAAATACTGTAAAATACTGTTTACAGTGCTCTACCATTTCTGTTGCTTTCACCTTTGTTACAATATAACAGCAAACCAACAAACTATGTCTTTAGGTTGTGTAATGAGATGGGTGCTGAGAAACAGTTACAACTCAGTCACCCAATATGTGAGAATCACAGAGGTCAACCAACTGGTGAGGAACAGAATGCCACCACTCTATGAGAATCACTCTCTGGATAAAAGTCAACACTTGTGATCATGATTAAATTAATAGGAAAATCAATGATGGCAGTGGTGATGATGATAATGATGTTGACAATAATGATGATGATGATATCTTTAGACAGGGAACAAAACTTCAAATGTATAAAGATGAAAATAATGATGTCAATATTGGAAAAGAAATTAAGTCAGCAAGCTGGCAGAATCGTTAGCACACTAGGTAAAATGCTTAGTGGCATTTCATCTGTCTTTAAATTCTGAGTTCTTTACCTTCCGTTTGTTCAGGGTTAATTAAAATCAGTACTAGTTGAGTACTGGGTCAATGTAACTGACGTACCCATTCCCATGGAATTGTTGGTTTTGTGCCAAAATTTGAAACCAATATAGGTAAAGGAATTAAAAGATGATAGTGTCAACAAAAGTGAACCACTTGTAATAATGATAAAGCGTTAATGTATATATTTTATAATAAAGCACATCTAGTAAGTTTAAATGTTTATCATTCTGTAATATAGATGCCATATGTTCCACTGAGCCCAAACAGGTCAACAAAAAGGTATCAATCCCTCTGAAAATTCCTCACAGTTATTACTTCCAAGAGTTATGAAGAAAAACATAGTTTGAATTTAATGTAACTAAATTAGAACTCTAGGTTAACGACATAGAAAGGAGCCACAATGGCTGCTGCTTAAAAATTGGATGATATCAAATATCAATGACTGTTAAGTCTTGAGGTTAGGAAAAAATAAAGGACAAAATACAAACGAAAAAAAAAAAGAACCACAAAATCAGTGTACATATAAATAGGTGTGTGTGTAATTAAAATGAACAGATTCATTTATAGTCAACACAGTACACATACACACAAGTAAGATATACACACTTATTAACTGATATATACATACATGCACCCTTGGAGTTATAGTAAAATAGGTCTACATTGTAAAAATACTGGATGTTGGAAATTATGATGTTAAGCAGTAAAATAAATAAAAGAAAAGTTAGAGAACTTAAGAGATAATAAATTTAGATTTTATATCAAAGGAAGTTCCTTCTACACCAGCCGGCTGCCATCATTGTCAATGTTTTTATATTTGCTTTATCTTACTGGCATGAACCGGAGTAGGTCTGTGTGACCATTCCTCTATACCATATCCTGCCAATTAACTATTGCTTTTAGATTTTCATTCCAGTTTACCTCAAGTCTGACTTAACATCTATCCCTAGTTCATGTTCTCTCTTCAGCTGGTTTATATCATTCATTTTGATAACACAATCTCTCTAAACACTAACTTACCTTCATGTCACATGCTGTTTTTACCACTTCTACTGCTACTGCAATCTAATTGCTCTTACACATAAACTAAATGAATTCACTTTTCCTCCTCTTATCGCCTTCATTGTTATACATTCCCCAGATTCTCTAACAAAATGTTTGTCTAATCCTTATTAAAACTGCTTCCCTCTAGAACTTCTATTTATGTTTCTTCTTCCAATATTACAATGAAATATTTCAAGTTAAAAAACAACTGTACACATTTCATCTAAATTATCTCTATATCTCAGAATAAGTGGGTTCTAGAAAGTTATGGACACTGTTCACCTTATTTTATTATTGCTGTTGAGTAGATAAACAAAGAAAGGTTCAACAACTACTCCAACTATGACTATCTTGTGTTTATTGTTGACACAGCTTCCATAATTCAGATTTGAAAATGTTTCTGTTTTAAAAAACTGAAGATTTTAGATGTATTGAATAGACAGGAAATTCTCTACTTGCTTGTCAAATATTATGCTTTTGATTAATTTACTTGAAGCAGGGTTTGAACACAAGTACCTACCCTAAATCTTAGCCAATAGCAACTATAATGAATTAAATAACAAAAAGAAAATTCTTTGACTTACTTGCCATTTCGACCATGCCAGAGTTTCACAGATTTATCAAAAGAGCAACTGGCAATAGTTCGTGTATCAGGTGAGAAAAGAACTTGGTTAATCAGTTGTTGATGACCAGTCATTCGATTGATAGGTTGAGAATCTAATTCTGGATGCCACAGGTAAAGTGTAAAATCATCTGAGCCTGATACTAGCTTCTCAGGGAACGAACCCTAATTCAATAGAATGAAGAGATAATAATGATTATGATGATGACAGCGTTGCATGAAAAAAAAAAGGTCTCGGGCAAAATACTTAATGGCACTTCACCAGTCTCTACATTCTCAGTTCAAATTCTGTCAATGCCTACTTTGCCTTTCATCCTTTTGGGGTAGGTAAATTAAGTACTGGGGTCAATATAATCAACTTACCCCTACTCCCAAAATTACTGGACTTGTGCCAAAATATGAAACCATTATTATTATAATTAAGGTAGTGAGCTGACAGAATCATTAGCACAGCAGGCAAATAAGAGTCTAAAGTCTTGTTAATCTCTTCTGCAGCAATTCAATATACTTTTGTCACACTGGGTACTTTTGAGCAGTGCTACTCAAAGAGCTGCTGGTATGTGGCAAATTTCCAGAAAAGAAAGAAACATAATAAAATGCTTATGTAATATTGTATTATTTACTTCAAAATAAATATAAAATTTTAAAAATTGTTGACTTATATTATATTTATTGTTTCCATTATAAATTAATATTACTAAGCAATATTACTGGTCCCAAGCACATTGGAAAAAAATTGCTGGTACACCGCATCAGATAATTAGAGAAGCACTGTTTTAGAGTATCAAGCTAACACTCAACCGTCTGCTATTTTTCTATCATTACTGAACATTCTTCTTGCCAGAATTGGTAGCACACTGGGCGAAATGCTTAATGGTATTTTGCCTGCCACTACATTCTGAGTTCAAATTCTACCAAGGTAGACTTTACCTTTCATCCTTTCATGGTCAATAAAATAAGTACCAGTTCAGTATTGGGGGCGATCTAATCAACTGACCCCCTCCTCACAAATTTCAGGGCTTGTGCCTATAGTAGAAAGGATTATTTCATTTTCTAGGAAAAACACTTTTTCTTAAACAATTAAATTTTCAATAAGAAACACTCATTTTGTGAAAGAAAAAAAAACTCAATTTCACCTTCATTTTTGATGAAGTAAATGCTTTTATTTTTATAAGGCAGCAGACAGTTAATCAGTAAGCCGGGTATTTTGTTTTGTTTTGTTTTTTTGTTAGCTTTCATTAACTTATATTATCTTTTTAGAATCTGCAAATGTTTTCACTACAAATAATATTCACACTTCACATTTAAACACTGTGCCAGATAAAAAGGGAAAGTGTTTTCCCGAGTAATAAAGTGCTTTCCTAGGTGAAAAGTGAAAATTATTAATATTTTTAAAGGTAATGGATCAACAGACCTAACATCTTTGATAGTATTGAAATCCATCATTAATTTATTATAAATAATAAACAGATCTTATATCTTTCAATAATTCTTCAAATGCATCATTTAGATATGTAAATGTTTTTTAGAAAAGTAAATTTTATTCTTGCTTCACAATATCTTTTTAGTTGTCTGCAATTTTTTCTTTTTTTCTTTTTCTGTCTTCCACAATTTATTCCCACTTCTCATTTAAAGTGGAATAAAATAGAAGACAAAGCAAAAAAAAAAAGCCCCACCCCCACAAGAATGAGACATTCTAGGCAAAAGGCAAGAACAAAGACAGGAAATAAGAGAAACTTCAAGACAAAACCAATGGATAAGAAGAGCCAACATAACTGAGTAGAACTGTGCAGGATATCAATGGCATCAAAGAAAAAAATATTCCCATAAACAAAAACAGAATACAGATATGAACTATGAGCTGACAGGAAGTGCATTAAAATCAAATGATCAAAAAGATTACCAGGAAGAATTTCAAGGAAAGAATCATATATGAATAAAAAATATGAATGGAAGATAGTTACTTAAATCATCAAGTTCAAACAAGAAATGTCAAAGATGAATCAGTACTTTTATTGTCTATTCTCATATTTAGGTAAAGGCATTGATAGTCATTAGAACATGATACAATGATTTGTGTTATTTATTCTGGCTTCTTACATTCAGAGTTCAAATACTTGGAATGAAACATATATCACGGGACACCTTGTGGTGTTGGTTTCAGCTCTCTGTGTTCGGAGTTCAAATAACACCATGGTGTACTTGGGTGGTAGGTTTAATCTATGACCTAGTTTAATGTCACCACCTGATTTTTGAATGCTTTTAATGAAGTTCATTCTAGTTGTTTAGAAATGGTTGTGAAAGTTTAACTACATTACTGAAAAGAACAAGTTATATGGAAATTAATTGCATGAATGACGCAATAAAGGAGGGATTTAAACATGAAATGACATAAACTCCATATACTAGTACAACTTGCTATGTTTTACAAACAAGACATACACCATCAATACAATATCCTTCTCCATAGATAACTCTAGTGGTGGCTTGGCTTTGTAGTCCCCAGAGTAAAGGGAAAAGTGAAATATTACTTCTTGGTGGCTGGTGCTAAAACTTAAGCATGAGATATTAACACGAGGCAGTAGTGTTGTATATGCGATAGATTAAATTTACTAACCTAAAAATAAAAGTAATAGCCTGTCTTAGGTGTTTTCACAGTTTTCCCTCAAACAAATTTTACCCACAAGGCTTTGGTTATTGTAAAAGGTTATAGTAAAAGATACTTACCTAAAGTATTGCATGGTGAGAAAGATCTCAAAGTCACATAATTACGAAACATATTTTAAAGCACCTATGCCCTTGATAAGTACATCAAGCCCAAGTAAAAGAGTGATTGAGAAATGTCATTTTTGTAAAATGCCATGAATTACAACTTCTTATTTTAAGAACAAAGTCAGCAATTTTAATGGGGTGTGGGGTTATAATCTGCTACATCAAACCCAATATTCGACCAGTATTATTTAACTAGTAGCTGGTACTTAACTGGTATCATTTTATTGACCCTGAAAGGATGAAAAATAAAAACTGACTGAAACTTTATTTCTCTTCTTTTTCAGGTCTTTAGAAATGTTAAAAATAATTTAACCATGTTTAAATCTTAACAAAATTTTAACAACATAAGCGAATCCTGTACATTCTTGGACCATTGTATTATGCACACAATCTATACATTACAATGGAGGCTACTTAAAATCATGAACAATGTTATCAAATGGTTGTTCTTAAAATATACTGGTCTCAAACTCTTTATTCAAAACAAATAATCATTTGGCTTTTGTTAACGAAAAGGTTTTGCTATAAAGAGATTATAATAAATGACTTCCACTGTGTGTATGTAGAGCCTGCAGTTAAAGGAAATTGAATAGCTCAAATTGTGAAACACTGCTTGAAATCTGCAGAATGTTGAAGTGTCTGTAATGTAGAGAGTCAGTCTTTCAATTGCTGGACTTGTCATCTGTGAAAGCTCATGTATTGGAAAACCAACATAGTTGTATGTATAGAGCTTCAACAGCCCAGTACTGTAGTACTGCTATCTTTGATGTTTCACCCTTTCGTTACCAACCCGGCTCTGGTTCTGAGTACAAATGTCTTGTTTTTGTAAGTTTTGAGTTAAAATCTTCCACCAAACCTTAGTCACCAAACCTTATTGTTCCTAACAATAGCTGAATGATAACTGAGTTATTTTACTAAATTCTTTGTTACATTTAAAGTAATTCAACGAAACACAGATCATCTCAAAATAAATACGGTAACGAAAGGGTTAAGTAGTGTAGTACTGCTATCCTTGATGTCTAAAGGTGAGCTGTGCTCATCTACGGTTGGGTTGATATGTTTTGGATAAATGCACAATGGTAGAGCTGCTGTTCATGATTCTTGACAAAATTATTTTGCCACATTTCTCACATAAAATTTACTTCTTTCAGTCATGTGACTGTGGCCATGCTAGAGCACAGCCTTCAAGGGTTTTAGTTGAACAATCGACCCCCAAGACTTTACAATAGGCTTCTTTCAGTTTCTGTCTATCAAATCCACTCACAAGGCTTTGGTTGGCAAAGTAGAAGACACATGCCCAAGGTAGCATACAGTGGGACTGAACGAGGAACCATGTGATGGGAACCAAACCTCTTACCACACAGCCACGCCTATATATATATATATATATTATATTATATATTATACTATATAGATAGGGCTGTAACTTAAGCTGTGTTCTTATGAAGCACATCTGCATATTTCTGTTCTCCAAAGTATACCTGTAGCTGTATAATCAACATAAGAGTTGAAAACACTAGAGAATATTGTTTAATACTGGAAAGTGTTTATCAAAGAGTAATTATATTTTAAAACTGAAAACTAGAAAATTTTGGTATTATTTATTCCCTATCACATGTTTCTTTACCGATAGGCATTACATCATTATACACATGGAAAAAAATCTCCCACACACAACATTGCCTCAGTCAGTCACTGCATCCATGACATTCACACTGCTTTCCACTCATTCCCCCTTTCTCTCACTTACTTCTCTCTCTCTCTCTCTCAGGCTTACACAGCACTGCCACCTCTGTTAACGTGAATTGATATCCATGACCTCTCTTAAGACGGTTCTCTTCGTACAGCTTCTTTCATACCTCCCTTCCTACCACACCTTCCACCCATATTCTCCCTTACAATGTGGGATAACACTGGTTCCTTTTACACAAACCTCTCCATCATCCCTTCCGTTGTTCCTCTCTTTCTTACTACCCCCACCCCCGATACAACTATTTTCCTTCTTCTATCCCCATTATTCTCCTCACAACAGTGTCTCCTCATACTCTCTCACAACACTAAACCCCTTCCTCTCCTCATATTTTAACTTCTCATTACCTTGCTTAAAGTTATTACACATACATTCTCTCCCCTACTCTTCCTTCTGTTGTGGTGGTATCACAGAAAAACAAAAGCACCCAGTACACTTTGTAAAGTGGTTGGCATTAGAGAGGGTATTAAGCAGATCTTTTCACTTTGACCGGCAGATTTTTAAAATAATTTCTATGTAACTAAAAAATTTTAAACTTTGTATACTGGTAGAATGTGTTTATAAAGCATCTTTTTCTCTTGGCTTTCTTGAGAAAATTCTGTAGTTTGTAACATACTTGTTGTTTAATTTCTTGCATTTCAGCAATTTCAACCAATCAATGACGTCTATTGAGGTGAAAACGATTTCTGCCGTAACATTTTATGGCGGCGTCATATGAAAATGTCCCTGTTTTTTTATGAGAAAAAAGATACCCTGAGGCCATAAACTGAGGGGTCACTCGTAAACAGAGCTGGATAACAAAACCGTTTCCTCTTTAGTGTCCACCCATAATTATGACCCTAGTATCGATCTATTGCATTTCAATCTGGGTTAGGGTTAGGGGTGGGAGGAAGGGTATCTTTTTTTCTTCAGAAATGTAAATAAACCCAATCTGTTTCTTAAACGAATATATATGTAACAGGGACATTTTCATATGACGCCGCCATAAAATGTTACGGCAGAAATCGTTTTCACCTCAATAGACGTCATTGATTGGTTGAAATTGCCGAAATGCAAGAAATTAAACAAGTATGTTACAAACTACAGAATTTTTTCAAGAAAGCCAAGAGAAAACGATGTTTTATAAACACATTCTACCAGTATACGAAGTTTAAAATTTTTTAGTTACATAGAAATTATTTTAAAAATCTGCCGGTCAAAGTGAAAAGATCCTATTAAGCTATAGAAATAGTACAAAACTGAGACTTAGAAGCAACAGTGTGGTTCTCTGACTAAAAGGATCCTGCCGAACCATTCAACTCGTGTCAACATGGAATGCAAACGTAAAATGGTGACGACAAAAGCGAGCGAGCGTGTTCTCACACACTCACACAGAGTGGAAACCACTTCTAATCATGCATAATGTTAAGCAAAATTAGTCGGTCCCAGACACGAACAGGATGTTATCAGCCGGTTAAAAGTCTCCAGCCCAAAGTGAACACGATAAGGCGACGTGTGTATGCGTGCGTGTGTGTGTGTAACGTGGGTGTACATACACAAACATTAGCACATTAGGTACTGGAGTAACTAAAACATTACAATCTGATGTCAAATCAAATCCAAAAGATTAATACACAAGCACACACACACACATACCCGGTCTGCCCAAGCTGCACCTTAACTAAATATATACAAACTGACACACATATTAACAGCCAATGACTGACCCGGTAAGCAAGTCATGATAAGTTTTTTAACAAGAACGTAACTTTTCTTGCCTTTGAAGATCAAAGGGGGCTGAACGAACAAAAGCCATTTTAGACGCCAGAGCAAGAGAAAAACAAACTAACAAACAAACAAAAAAGAAATGATCCTACAGACAGAAGCCGGCGCTCTTTGATGTTGTTAAGATATAAAATTAACTTCTGTACACCTTCATAAGGAGCCGGAATCCTTTGATGTTGTCAGGATATAAAAATTAACTTCTACACACCTTCATACCGCAGACAGAAACAAATAAAAAGAGAAAAAGACAGGAAGGAAACATAATGAAAGAAATAAAAGGATCGTAGAGAAGTAAAAAAAGGTATATATATATATATATATGAAAAATAAGGTAAACCACCACCTAGATTTGACACAATTTACGTTAATTCAGATCTACAAATGACGTGAACATGATGCTCCATAGTACAGTCTTTTTATGTGAAGCAGTAATGAAACATCGTGGATTAAACAAGTTATTTGAAGATGAACAGAAATTTAAGAAATGTTATACATACACACGCTCTCTCTTTCTCTGTCCTTCTCTCTCACACACACAAACACGCCGGCATACACAAACACACGTAAATTATATGGAAAAAAAAAGTTGGAAAATTGCTTTAAGTATTCAGATAGTTTAAATGTATATGTGTGAGTAAGGAAAAGTTCGACAATGAATTTAATAGAAACAAGTATTCAACAATAAAACCGCAATGTAAAAATCTGACGACAATTATAAACTATCATGTAAGTATTTGTAGCTACAATGATATAGATTTCTAGCATTAACACAAAGCTAGCGGAATTTGATCAGAGTGAGCATAGATACACTAAAGTTTCGGCGTCTAAGAATTGACTTGGTAAGAAGTCCACGAGATTATCTACCATCTTTCCAACTACTTTGATCACTTTATAAAGTCAGTATCTCTACAACAAGTGGACAAGCGTGTGTATAACTCAGGATTCAAGCTAATCCGGCCCTTCAATAGAAAAGCACCAAGGTTAGTGAAATCGCTATTACGTACACTCTCTGACCAAATTTTTTGTCGGTAGAGTAAAATATTGCATTTTGTTTTGGAATTGAGATCTGTCTGAAGCCTATTTACAGATAAGAGTAAATGAAAAATGCTCAAAGTATTTGACAATAAACACACACAGAGGATTGTACAGACACACACAATTACCTTTTGGATTAAAAGTTGTAATCCCGTACTTGGACGATATTTTGACCAAGAGTAATTCTCGTGAACGGCTTGTGGAACACATAGAGCTGTGTTTAAGAAAATTAAAGTTTTCGGGACCACTTTGAGTGAAGAAAAATGCGAATTCTTTCTACTCCAAATTAAGTACTTAGGGCAAATAATTGATAAAAATTGCAGATGTCCTGGCCTGTCGAGAGCAAAAGCAATAAGTAATATGCCTGCGCCGACAAATATTTCAACTTTTACAAGTATTTCTTAGGCTGGCAAACTACTACCAAAACTACATTCCTAATATGCACAAACTGAGAGCTCTATTGAACGACTTGTTAAAAAATGAAGCAAAGTGGAATTGGTCTACTAAATGCCAGAACACTTTTGAAGAAATAAAAAAAGAATTCTAATCTCAGACCTGTTGTTAGCACATTATATATTTCTTTACTACCCACAAAGGGCTAAACACAGAGGAGACAAACAAGGACAGACAAACGGATTAAGTCGATTACATCGACCCCAGTGCGTAACTGGTGCTTAATTTATCGACCCCGAAAGGATGAAAGGCAAAGTCGACCTCGGCGGAATTTGAACCCAGAACGCAACGGCAGACGAAATACGGCTACGCATTTCGCCCGGCGTGCTAACGTTTCTGCCAGCTCGCCGCCTTGTCGTTAGCACATTATAATCTCAAAATGGACATCAGTGTAGCGTCTGATGCTTCCGAGCACGGATTAAGTGTAGTTCTACTTCATAAATACAAAGACGGGCATACAAAACCAGTGATTCATGTTTCGCGCTCGCTAACAGCGGTAGAGAAGAGATATAGACAAACTGGAAAAAAAGAAAAAAAAGCCTTAGCAACTACTTTTGCAGTTAAAAAATTCCACAGGTTTCTGCACCGCAGAATTTTTTTTTATTGCAAACAGACCATAGACCTTTGCTGTCGATTTATGGTTCTAAAAAAGGGTTACCGACTCCTATTGCAAACCGCCTGCAACGTTGGGGTGTAATATTACTAAATTATAATTTGAAAATGCAATAGATTCCAGCGAAAAAAAAAAAAAGAAAAGAAAAAAGAAAACGGTCATGCAGACTGCCTTTCGAGATTAATTTCTAAAAATATGGAACCACTAGAAGAGACTGTTATAGCTGCACTGCAGACAGAAAGTGAAATTAAAAGTGTTATGACGAACGTTATCCAAGAACTACCAGTGACAGCACAGGATACAAGAATGAAAGTTGTAGGTAATAAGTATATTACGAAAATAAAAGAAGCTTTAAAAATTAACAGAATAAAAACTCAGATGCCAGTAGTTTCTTAATTTGTGACGGTATTCTGATGTATGCTCAAAGAGTGGTGGTTCCAACTACATTACAAAAAGATGTATTGCAACAATTTAACAGTGGACATCCAGGAATGGCAAGGATGAAGGTTCTGCCAACAACTGCTAAAGGGTGAGTTAGGGATGCCGTGGCTAAATATGCGCAGGTATGCGTTGAGGTTGAGGCATCTTTGGCTCTACCTGGACGGTGAGCAGGTGTGGTCTCTGTTCGTTGTCGAGATATTTCCCAGGTTCACTTCTTTTGGTGGACTGGAAAGCTGGATGAGGCATAGACCAAGACCGGGAGCTTGGCAAGCAGTGTCAACAGGCGCTCGTGCTTCTCTCCCGAACGGGCAATGCCATCGGAAGGGGTACCGCCTCGGCGTACTATAGAGGGCTGGTAGAGGGCAAGTGTGACGACGGCCTGGGTGAGACTCTGGGTTTCGATGAAAGTCAGCTTGCCAACCTGCATCGAAGGACTTTCGGCCCGGGACCTATAGACAACTTTCAGAGGTCCCTGGCTTCGCTGTGCTTCCGAAGTGCCTCGCCAGTTCGGGATAAACTCGCGAGGCACGGCATCACGGTGTCGCCTACGTGCCCACGTTGCGGATAGAGCAACAAAACTGTTCTGCATGCAATCGTACAGTGTCCGTGTCTCTCAGACCTGTGGGTTTCTACCGAACAGGTACTGTTACAGCTGGGGAGAGTACGGTTGTCAGCCGAATCGATTATTAAGATCGTTCCGCCATCTCCTCTAAAAGCCGTAATAGCTATAGCGAAAGAGGTGATATGGAAGACGCGTGGAAAAGGTATCATTCAGGCACCTTCGTCTCCGGGCATGCTATGGATAACCTCTTTTTATATCACCTGAGAGGGAAAGCATGTCTGGAGAAGAAATGCCTGTCGGCAAAAGAGTACGAAAGTAGAGAGAAAAAAGTAGCCCGAATGTTGGGTATGTAAGCGCCTAGTTAAGCGAAGTAAAAAACGGATGAAATAAACGGTTCAACGCAGGAATGTGGTTGGTAGGGTCAAACATATTCCGCGTCATACATTGTTTCATTTTCATCTGAAATTATAATGTATTTATTCATATATATTTAATATCATTCGATAAGTCCCCGACCCCATTTATCCCCTCTTTGATTAACCTTTGTGGTTTCAATAAAATCATCGTGCTAGTTCCACAATTCGTGTGTTGATAATTCAAAGTTGGAGTTCAAAGTTTACGGTTCTAGTTGGATTGCTGGTTCTTAAAAGATTATTGTTACGTTTACCCATAAGGATATAACAGTTATTATCTGTCCGTTCCTTTACCCTTTTTCGACGAGTTGTAGTGCGCCTCAGCACTGTACACAATAAATTCATAATCTTTATGATGATATATAAAGGAACGTAACTAGATAATACAAAGTATTCTGTTGGTGACTATACCAGTTCTGCTAATATACCACCCTTTACAGCTTCAATGATATCGACCTCTAAAATCATTAACATAATCTTCAAAAATACCTTAAACATTAGATTTAGGTTTAGGGTAATTATTCCTTTAATGAATAATTTTGGAGGTGGCCCAAAATTACTTTGAATTTTTTTCGTGGTGCTGTCCGCCTTGTGACGAGTTATGTCTCATGCGGCCGCTTCTCAGAAAGAAAAAAAAAAAAGAAAAGAAAAAATTGCCCATGCTCGATCTAGATATACTGCATGATATACCTATAATTCAATGGTTCATGTGACATAAAAAGACCAATGACGAAAAGTAACTGCGACATATCCTTTGATAAATGTATTTCCTAGAACTCTGCACCTCTCTCGCATTCAAGCACTTTTTAAATTCTTTCATCTTTATTTTCCTTGATAACCATCAAACCCGTAAATCACTGTAAATATTCATCTAATAACAATCACATATTACAAACTTATTTTGAGAATACCACTATCTTATCTTGAGATCAGCAAAGAGAAATTAATCATTAATCGTTTCCTTTGATCATTCAAATCCAAGATTCTGATTCGAAGGGGAAAAAGTTTTTGGAATCACAGGCCAAGGTGAACGATAGAATATAAACCACAGTATAAGTTTCAATCATAACCGCAACCCCACTAACAGCAAAATAACTGGTCTTGTTATTTCTCTTACCACTGTGGACGAAAACATCGGTTTCTATGTACTAAATATTGATATACTCATATGTACTAAACTCAATTTAGTACATATGAGTATATCAAATCAAAATGGCCATATATGTTATATAGTTAATAAAAAAAAACATAGAAAGAAGCACGCTAAAGAACTGAGCAAAATGATAACATAAGACACACGAACCTCCCGGCGCAGCACCAATGAGGCAACCTCATGGTTTATTGGGTAACTCTATGTCCAAGATATAAAATTTTGTTATAAATATTATATACACACACACATAACCATTGTATATATCTATTTTTTCGCCTTCCTTCTTGACTATTCGTTGGTCAAAGGAGCATGTAATATTAGCTACATAGCGCATGTGGTGCATCTTGTCCACCACCATTAGGTCCGGTCTGTTACACTCTAGCACCTGATCTGTTTGGATTGGGAAATCCCAGAGGATTTTGCAAGTCTCCGACTGCGTCACTTTCTACGATTTTGTTGTTGTAGTAGTAGTAGTAGTAGTAGTAATAATAATAATAATAATAATAATAATAATTATTACTACTACTACTACTACTACTACTATACTACTACTACTACTACTACTACTACTACTTTACGTTCTGAGTTCAAATGCCGTCGGAGTCGACTTTGCCTTTCGGGGTCGATAAAATAAGTACCAGTTGAACACTGAGTCAATGTAATCGACTTATCCCCTCTTCGGAATTGCTGGTTTTGTGCCAAAATTTGAAACCATTATTATTATTATTAAGTAAATAGTAGTATATGTAACTCCTACTAAATGTGCTGAGAACCTCTTTCTTTCGTTTGTCTACTCATTCACTCTCTCTCTCTATATATATATATCAGCCAAAATTGCGAGGATAACCTGGTTCTTGATTGAAGATAGAAAACTTGGAATGACTGGTCCTTGTTTTCTTTGTATCGTCTATCTGGATGTTTTGTTGTCCCTTTTTATATCACCTAGTTGTCCGGATGTTTTGAGTTCTTGTCCCATTTTGTATTTTATATATATATATGCATGTTATACTTTCTGTCCTTGGGATATCGTAGGTTTCCCAGGTGATATTTAGCGAGTTCGCTTAACTAACTAGGATTGCATAATGAAGATGAACTGAAAATTGTAACATCGTCACGTCACTAATATTTACACTTTAATTTCTACTGTCAAGACCAAAATATCAATCTTGATTAACACAAAACAAAACTGCACTTGTGTACAGCAGGGTGGCTTTTATATATTTATTGATCAGCATAAATAGCAAACAATAAACAAAGCACATTATAACAGGAGACAGGCAAAACTGGTTATTTTATAACCATGGGGTAGACAATTTCACAGTTTCAACCATTTCAAAAAGTAACCCAGATATTTCTTTCTACAGGTGCGTCATCCTCAGAGCATGCTGGGCGCATCATCAGGGACGGCATCCTGAGATCACGGAGTAGGTGTTGGCAGTTAATGAATTTCCTGACTAGCGGAACCAGTCCGTTCTATAAGCTAAAAAGCAAAGTGCTCCAATCTGGTCAGTTGTTTCTCGGGACAAAGTACGACAGTACCACCGAAGTAATGCATACATTAGTTACTTTCTGTGCCCAAATTTTTAGAGACAGCTTCCTCGTGATTCGTTTCAGAGTAAGGTTTGGTCACAGTTCACAAACTCTCCCCAGTTCCTATTCACCTACAAGTTTTTTTTAGAATCAGGTTCCGAGCACCTTCACCGCGCACGCGCGTATTACCTGTATGCATGATGCATAAATTCATATTTTTATTAGCTGAAATTTGCCGAGAGGATGATATTTCTACGAGCTTATGCAACATACATAATACTCAGTCACGAGCTACGTGTTAATTAGCTTTGGCTGCCACAGCATTAAGCATAGGGTTGAAAGATCTTAGTGCTCGCTTTATTTATAATTCCATTCACATCTTGGATGTATTAAGGAAATATATGGACACAAGGCATACTTTATCTAACCAATCTCAGATGATGAAAGCGTGAAGTTCACCTCCGTAGAATTTGAACGTGAAGAGTCCTAACTAAACACTGCGGTAAGATCCAACGCTCTAATAATTCTGCCAGTCTATCGGCTAAATTTCCCTCAGTATAAGATGCTAGTTTATCACAGATAAATGAGTTGGAGCATGCATCCATGAATAACATCTCAAAAACAAAGGCAATGAGGGAGCTTCTCTCTATGTTATTAGTCGAGCAATTAGAATTGCTTTAAGCCCTGAAAAAAAAAATTGGTGATGATCGTCCAGACTGGCCTGAGACTAATATCTATCTTATCCACTCGGTCATTCTACAGCCTCATACATTTGAAAGAAGGAATAGAGATGCTTATATACGCTGTGTGTATTGACATTTAAGTCTGCATACATTGTAAGTTCACAAACTTTAGCTTCCTTTTTCTTCCCTTTTCTGTTTTTTGAACAGGCGAGCTAACAATCGACTCTATACACATAAAATTGTGACTAAACGAGTTTAAGTGATAGTAAATCAGAGACAAATATTTTAAATACATGCGAGTCTATCAAAATGAACATATCGTATATAAATATCAGTAGGTTTACAAATACTGGCCACATATTGAATAAAGGTTAGTCTGACTTCCCTAACCATTATGCTGGCTTTTCTTCTAAGAAAACGGTGAGCAAAGTACTTAATGACTTAGAGAGAGAGATAGAGAGAGAGGGAGAGCTTTCTCTTTCGCATATTGTTGTTATAAAGAAAGTCTCAGATTTTCGTTGATTAATTTATAAGAGACCTACTCGTCAGCTGCTATACAGAGTTCACCAGAAGATGCAAGGGATATAACTACTTGTAGTTAAGCAGCTTGTGTCACATTTTCCCCATTTTCTAAACTGCTGTGTAAGCATATTAACACACATATATATACGCTTTTTGATAATTTATTGAGTACATTTAAATATTAAACTTTTTTTTTCTTCTAGCAATTATAAAGATTAAACAATACATTTCAATTTTCAAATTCACGTTGGTATATTATCACGATGGTCAAATTTGTCTGGTCCATTTTGCTTCAGTAATCGATAGCTATTAAATTGATGAAATTGTGATAAAGAATTAATCAATTTAAAACAGATATATATTGTTGGTTGCCATAGTTGGTGTGGTTCTGGAAGATGAAGTAAGTAACGATTTTCTTACTTCTAAATATATATATTGGCCCTGTGCATGAGCAGAGGGACCCTGGAGCATATGCTCAGTAGCTGTCCATAAACCCTAGGAGAAGGTTGCTACCGCTGAAGATATGGCTCGGCCCTGAAGGTCACAGCAAACAACATCAACAATGACATAAACCATTTCAGGTACCTCCGCCCAACGAAGATTATCATCAAGGTTAGTGTGAAGAAGATACCAGCTGTCAAGTCCACTTCCCTCAGTTTATTGGCAACAGCACAAGAAGGATACTGAAAGTCAACCTACGGAAGCAGCTGAAGGTCCCAGAAACTGTCGCTTCAACATCGTTACGGTTAGACATGGACCTACTGAGAAGCATGCAAGCATATGGTTCTGTTGGAACTCCTCATTCCATCTTGAAGAGAATGAAATATGCTGAGTGAGTGGAACTGTGCCGAAGCAATGGGTCGCAAGCAATGTGTGATCTTACGGAGATGAAATTCAGTGGGTAGTCCGTTTGCAAAGCCTGCAATGTGCTGGTTGTCACATGAGCCCAAGTGTTAGAGGTCATAAAGTTGGTTGTGGAGGCAGCAGAGATTGCCTCAAGGCAGCTGAGGATCAGGAGTTGTGAGCTCTTTCGAGGGCCTGCACCTCCTGATCGACGACCGCTACCTAGGGTAGTGCAATCTTGGCTTCATTGCTTTTGTGAAAGTATCTGATTGTTGAAAGACCTGAAACATCTAATAACTCCAAGAAACATCACTGTCCAGGTGCGATACAGGATGATGTATGGCAAAACTATAAATCTTTTCTTAATGTTCACATAATTCTTTTGATCGTATAGTTCAGTGGTACAATTAACGAAGAGGGTCACGAGTTCAGCTTCTATTAGGAAGAAAAATACGCAATGACGTTGATTATGTTTATTATGCGTTATATATATATATATATATATATATATATATATATATATATATATAATAAGCAACAAGTACGTAGCGCTGCATGGATAAATCAAAGGTAGAACAGAAAAAATATAACAAACGGAAACCGTCAAAACACAACATGCAGGTAAAGGATGAAAGCACGACAACGGCAAACGGACATTCCGGATTTCAACTGAAGAAACAGTTGGCTGCAAATGAGCTGTGTATCTTGGTTTGTCCTGTTTGCTGTTGTCGTGCTTTCGTCCTTTATCTGCATGTTGTGTTTTGACGGTTTCCGTTTGAAGTGGTTTTGTTGTTCTACCTTTGATGTGTGTGTGTGTGTGTATATATATGCACACACACACAAAGAGGTATACAATATGTATCGATACGTTAGGTCGTTATACATAGACAGATGCAGTGCGACCGAATAATTGAACTTGTTTCTTAAACACTACGTGGTATCTAGAGCAAGTGTCTTTTATTATAGCCTTATTATAGCCTCAAGTCTATCGAAGCCTCGTAGGTGAAATTGGGTAGACGGAAAATGGCCCATATATTTAACCACTCCTAAACAAACATAAACGAACGTGTCACTAAATATCGACATTCAAAAGTCGTATAAAATTGAGTTAATGGAGCGTGCCTCTTAACAGCGCAGAGACAGGAAGACAGGACCAACAACACTAAAGGTCCATTATACGTTAAACTCACAAGGTATATCTTAAGAGAGTCCACTATGATTATATGCTACAATGTTTACGAGCTAACGAGGGCGCCTATTGCTGGAAATAGCAGCTAAATATCCATCACAGCACAAACCATTGCCTTAAAAGGGAAGGATACATTAAATGATATACCGTAAATCCTCGAGTATAACCCGCATTTCCCCCTCAAAATTTAAAGGCCAAAATCCTTAGTGCGTACTATATACGAGGTTAAAAATGAAAATAATTTTCTAAGCAATGTCCGAGTCTCTATTTTTTTGTGACGTCGGCGCGAAAATACCTTAAATCATCCATAACTTGCAATAAGCAACATTTATTAAACGTTATTACTGTTATTTCTTTATTTTCTGCAAACAAAATGCACAAAAAAGCTACACATTTGCATTATGTTATATATACAATAATAATAAAGGACGTTACCGTATACAGTTTTACAAACCAAGGACGTTATATAGACCTTGACTCAAGTTAGAGAAAGGGTGCGTATTATACACAAGGTTTAGGTTTTTCAGAGGTACATCCCCGTAAAAATCCACTGCGTATTATACTCATCAAAGGCGGATTATACTCGAGGATTTACGGTAGTCCCGAATGTGCACCGGACAAAAATGAATGGTTACAATTGGAAATCCTTTGACCACAGGTCTGCTGAAATAGGCTTGAGCTAAGGTCTAACATCAAGCATGAATGCAAATGCAAGTTTAATTCTAAGACGATGCTACAGATGATTATCATTTTTTCCCCATTGCCAATGAGTCTAGGGTAAAAAATAACGCAACGTTTTCAGTTTAGTCGGAAGCTTTCAGGTTTTCAAAAGCTTTCATATTTAGCTTTCACTACAACTGTTGAATTCCTGATATCCGCCTATAGATCTCCATGGAGAAGTAGGGAGGCAAAAGGGATATGTGGAGTAACAGTAGTAATTCCGATTACTTGTTATTTTCTCCCAACTTGTTTGAAATCATTGCAAGTATTGCATCAACATTTATGTACTGTTGCATCATCTTTCGGAGTAAAAATTGGTCAGTGTAGTTGTTGCTGTTGTTGTTGACGTTGGGAAAGTCGGAAACACAGTCAGGTGACAGGTACTGTTTTTTTCAAGAGAATTTTCCTCAAATTTGACTCGATTGTAATTGCGGTTGCAAATAAAACACCTGGATAATTTTCGGTGCTTAACAATCAAAATTCTTTTCTCTATCCAATTCCAAGTCAATTTTCCCTCATACTAATGTCCAATTTGATAATTTTCAATTTTCAGAAAAAAAGTGCACAAAGTGGGGCAAAATGAGTAATGACGAACTTTCATAATAATTTTTTTTTCTTTTTTAATTGTATCGTGCCGAGATATTTTACGTTAAGTTTCGTTAATTTCATATGTGCCATGTCCCCCATTCATTAGCTCTAGATATTTAAAGTCTTAACGACTAAGGACGGATGTCAATGTGTACGAGTCTTCAATCGTAATTTTAAGGGAGTGGAATTTCTGCTTTGTATGCTTAAAAAGAACAGAGATAATTTTCTGTAATAGTACTCTAGTGGCACGTAAAAGCACCCACTATACTCTCGGAGTGGTTGCCGTTAGGAAGGGCATTCAGCTGTAGAAACTCTGCCAGATCTGGTGCAGACCTCAGTCAAATCGTCCAACCCATGCTGGCATGGAAAGCGGACGTTAAACGATGATGATGATGTTACATCATTTTTAATGCACTCAGAGAAGGCTATGTACTTAGCTGATATAGTTTTTGTAAGGTAGTGAACATTTGTAAAAGATATATTTTCCTCGAAATCAAAAATACAGTAAATATTACTCATTGTGCCACACCCCATATATAGCAGGCATAACTCACAACTATAATCTCTAACATATTATGCTTGGTCGACCATCTGATGGATCACTAACGATTATGTGTTCATCTAAGCATTAGAAGAAAGAAGTTGGGGAAAACGAGACACAATTTAAAATAAACGAAAACTATAAGCAAGAAAACAGACAGGACCCTACTCTCCAGGTAGGTGGCCCTGCTCGATTTGTAGGAAAGGTGTATGTAGGGACTCTATACGGCGCTCTCATTGTAAGCAATGGACATACAAGAGGTGTAGTGGATTAATAGGGCTATCAGAGGAAGCAGTGTTCGTATCTGGAAGATGCACAGCATCCATAAAAACTACAGAGACTCGGAAAATTGATTCCCTCAAATGCCCTAGTGGCTCATAAGAAGTAGTAGATAATTTCTGCTACCCGAGGGACCAAATTAGTAGTGGGAGAGGATGCACAGTGGGTGTGAGAGCTATAATAAGAATAGGATGAAGGAAATTCAGGGAGCGGTTATCTTTGTTGGCTACAAAAGGTTTCTCTCTCCGAATGAAAGGTAGATTGTATGATGCAGGCAAAGATTAGAGAGGAATGAGGCTAGTATTCTCCACTGGATGTGTAATAAAAGTGTACACGTTCATCAGAGTGCTAGTGTATTGAGAAAAGTTACGCATAAGAGGAATTAGATGCAGGGTGCAAGAGAGAAGATTGTGCTAGTTTGGTCGCGTGATGCGAATAGATGCCGACAGCTCCATACAGAAGTGCCGATATTTCAAAGTAGATGGAACACGTGGAAGTGGAGGGCCCAGGAAGACATGGAACGAAGTACTGAAGAACGACCTCAGGACAATGAATCTTTCAAACGAGATGACAAAAGAGCGAAATGCCTGGCGCCTTACTGTACTTAAGAAGACACGTGCCCCACAGCAGAAGCGATAAGGCCGCTCCCACTGGTGAAGACGATTGGCCGGCAAGAGTCCTGTGCCGGTGCCACGTAAAAGCACTCAGCACACTCTGTCAAGTGGTTGGCGTAAGGAAGGGCATCCAGTCGTAGAAACCATGCCAAATCAGGCTGGAACATTGTGCTGCTTTCCAGCTTGCCAGTTCTGATCAAACCGTCCAACTTATGCCAGTATGGGCATTAAATGATGATAATGACGATGACAATATATTTACAAAGAAAGATCTTCTGTGCAGAGATATGTGTGTGTCTATGAAGCAGAATAAGAATAGAGATGAAACGGACAGAAATATGCACAGTTTAAATGTACAGCCATTAGTCATATTACATAATTACAAAACAATGACCATCGGCTTATGCTAAAATCTCTTGTATCCTTGTAAGCACACGTAGAATCTCGTTATGATGATCATGAAAGAGAAAAGAGTTACGGCAATGTGTATGCAACTCAGTCATCTCCAATGGGTCAGGGTATTTGTTATTTTGTCGATCAACGAAAAAACAAAAATAATAAGCAGTCGAAAGCAGCGTGATCCGAACTCAGAACATGAGAGGATATAATTAAATACTACAATCTTTCTTACTCGGCGCTTCAGGGTGGGTGGTTACATCACAAAATCTATCAGTAACCAGCTTAACTTCAGACTTCTACTCCGTACCATGTAACTAGTTTCTTATTGGCTGAGTACAAGCGTAGCCGTTGATTTTGATAGTGGAAGCTTGTGTAGAAGAAAACTTACTGGTGATTTAGATCGCTATTATCATTATTCATGGTCCATAATATGCTTCTTTTCATCGGTTAAAACCAATTGGGATGTTTAAAGTTTTCTGGAGACACTTGCGTTCATATAACAGGACGAATTTGAAGTTGTTAATGAAAATACTCAGCTTAACACTCTGAGACAGAGCTGTCTTCAGAATGTTGACAACATGACTTATTTTTACACACACACACACACACACACACACACAGAGCCTATTCGCTCGCGAACCTTTTAACCAGTAGGATATCCTTTGTCTATATCTTACAGTAGTCATTTTATTTCTTATTTCTTTACTCCCCACAAGGGGCTACACACAGAGGGGACAAACAAACGGATTAAGTCTATTTATTGACCCCAGTGCATAACTGGTACTTATTTAATCGACCTCGAAAGGATGAAAGGCAAAGTCGACCTCGGCGGAATTTGAACTCAGAACGTAGCGGCAGACGAAATACCGCTAAGCATCTCGCCCGGCGTGCTAACGTTTCTGCCAGCTCGTCGCTACAGTAGTCATTTTAGGACATCAATATGATTATTAGAGAAGGACAAACCAAACAAGAACTAAAGAAGATGCGATTAAAAAGGAGCTGGAAATATTGCGTCTCTCAGGGGTGGGGATGTTATATAGTTTCTAGGCCAATGAAAGATGCTTTTTAACCGACTCATTCAATCTAAGCCAACAAAGCAATATGAAAAGCAAAAAGACTACGCACCAACGATGGTGATTGAGAAAATTGTGAAAATAACTATAAAATCATCAGTGCGTCTTTTATTATAATTTGTACTAGCTGGACCCGTGAAAACTTCACGGAAAATATAAAAAATGTAAGCATCTGTAAATTGTGGTGCCATGAAAAAGACAAAAACTATCTTCCCGGTTAACCTTCCGTTGATATTGATGCATCTTTTATGTGTCCATAGCTTACACCGGATACATCGTATGGAGTTTCTACCCACGCCTTTTCTACAGACCGAGCATCATTTGATAGCCTTCTTACTTACTAAGACTTTAGTTTTTGATAGGTTAATCCTAAGGCCCTTCGATTCTAGACCTTGCTTCGACGCCCTAAACTTCGTCTCTAGTTCTGACAGTAACTCGGCTATTAGAGCAAGGTCATCAGCATAGAAGAGCTCCCAAGGGCAGCCTGTCTTGAATTCCTCTGTTATTCCAGTTCTATATTTAAGAGATGGGGAATTATGCACAATATTTACATTATTTACATTTGACGGATATTTGGCCTCATCTTGTTTGTTGTTAACACAACGTTTCGGCTGATATACCCTCCAGCCTGAATTGGGTCAACCTTTGGCAGACTCTCCTCCTCCCATTCATTCTCCACATTCAGAAGTCTTTCATAATGGCTTCTCCAAGCCTCTTTCTTTGCAGAATCATTAAACGTAAGGGAATCATCATCCATGCGGACACATTTCTCTCCTATGACATCACCATTTTCTCTCACACACTGTCTTGCAATCCGAAATACTTCAGTTCTTTGGTCCTCACGTCGCTGAACATTGGCAAACTTCTTTTCTGCTACTCCCTTGTCTATATATACCTGTCTCCTAGCGTATCTTTTGGCTATCTGATACATTATCCTGTTACCCCCACTCTTCCAGGCCTTGCAGGTCTGTTTCTTTGCTCTAATGGCCCTATCTACAGTATTATTCCACGACCATGTTACCCTAGATCTGGATGGGACTTTGCACTAGCCACAGATTTGGTCTGTGGCGGGCAACAAGCTGTCTCGCAGGAATTCCAAGCTGCCTTCTATGTCACAAGATTGTAGCGCGTCCTCTCTTTCAACAAATTTCTCGGTAAGGATATCCTTAAATTTTTGACCATGTGAAGGGTTCTTAAGCTTCCAAGTCTTCTTCTCCAGATTGGTCTGCTTGTTGGCATCCTTCTGGCCTCGAGTCTAAAGTCACTAACAACTAGCTTATGCTGGGGAGTACATTCCTCACCTGGGAGGGTCTTTATATTTATGAGTAACCATGCATCCCGCTGTCTGGTGAGAATGAAATCAATCTGCCTAGTAGGGTCACCTGATTGATAGGTTATCAGGTGTCCAGCTGGCTTCCTGAAGTTGGTGTTGCAGATCAATAGGTTATTTGCATTGCAGAACTCCAGGAGCCTTGTTCCCTCTTCATTCTTGGTACCAACTCCATGGCCCCCATGTACACCATGGAAGATACCAGGTTGCTATCCGACATGCCCATTAAAATCTCCAGTCACTAAGATGAGATCATCGCCACTCGTCTTTGAGGTAGCCTGCAGAAGAATATCATAAAAGTGATCTTTCTGTTCATTTGGTAGTCCCGCTTGTGGGACGTAGGCAGAGATAATTGTAGCTATACCAATCTGCAAGACTAGCCTGAGTTTAAGTACTGCACACCCTCACTACCTCTATGACATTATCCACACATTTCTCTGCAAGAAGGATGCCCACAACCACTATTCCATCATTATTACCTTCCCAGAAGAGTTTATACCCATGTGCTTAGCCTGTGAGGAATCTGGCTGAAGCTCCTTTCCACCTCAAGTCTTGTACGCAACATACATCAACACGTCTCTGTTCAAGCATCGTGTTCAAAAATATATAGAAGTACAAATAAATGGAAAGTACACACATAGAATGTCGCTAAATCCTGTTCAGTTATCGTCTAAAGGATCGTAGCAATTTCATGCCTTTAGCGATATTACTCCCCTTTGGTGGGGTCAGCAACGAGAAGCTGCAGGGTATGTGTGTGTGTGTGAATTTGTACATATATAAGTATGTGTGTACGTTTGCCCACCACCACCGCATGGTAACCGGTGTTGGTGTGTTTATGGCCCCCGTAACTTAGCGGTTCGGCAAAAGTGACTGATAGAATAAGTACCAGGCTTTAATAAATAAAGACTGGGTCTATTTGTTCAGCTAAAATTCTTCAAGACGGCGCACAGCCGCAATCTAATGACTGAAACAAGCAAAAGTTAAGGGAATAGATAAAGAGAAACTAAAAGATGACTTTGGGAATTGAAGCTCAAAATTCTGAACAATTTATGCAAGAAAATAATATAATTAACGCGTGATTAATCGATCTAGTTAAACAGTCGTTTTTATGTAGATTTTATATATATAAGACGTTTGAAGTTCTGAAATGGACACATGGTAATTAAGTGTATAAAATGTTAATTGTACCGCAAAACTGAACTTAATTTTTCTCCTCCCTCTCCTGGCATTCAAGTTTAGCAAACTGTTATGTGGGGCTTGTTAAGAAACAAGACACGATTTTCCACAAAGGGAATTTGCATGACAAATTCAGATGAAAAAGAAAAAGAAAGATAAAAGGGGATAAAGGCGTAAAACTCTAATAAAAGGAATTGAGTTTATTTAACTCAGGTCTACTCAATAACGTTTCAGATGTTTTGATGTTGAAAACGGCAGACCACAACGGGTGGATGTGGGTGAGAAGAGATTTAATAATGAGGTACATAGCTCCGAAAGTGGGTGTGTCAATGAACAGGAAGAATTCATTACATACAGTACAGCAAGGATTATAGTGGTTGGTGGTAGTTTCCCCACCCTTGAGGTAAGGCTGTATTCTTAAAATTGGTTATAAATGCATAAATTATTACTGTTCAACCCTATCGAACAGACCTATGATCAAAGGTATTCCTGTATTGACCATCTCGGATATTTTTTCTCTGTGTGTGAGTGTGTGTGTGTGTGTGTGTGCATTTAGGTTTACATTTCCGTGTGTGTCCTCCCTTTCCAAAGATTTAGTCTTTTTCTGTTTGAGCGACCAAGAGAGGTTCGCCGGTTAACCCGTAACTGCTCACGTTTCTATCTTTAAAACCCCATGCGATTGACATGCGGGCCTCAACAAATATCAAAAATTTAACAGTGACAGCGCGCGCACAGGCACACACACACACGCGGACGCACACACACTCTATCTATCTCAAACGAAATAAAACAAGCATTAAAAAACAGAGGAAAATAAAAAAAATAATGTATATTAGCGTGTATCTATTTATAATAAAGACTTGAGGCACAAATACTAATTCACATTAAGCATTAACAATATGGCTGAGAGAAGATACCTCAGGGTATTACGTTTTGTATACTAAAAGTAAATACAGTATGGTCCTTCATATGTACCTTTTACCTTTTACTTGTTTCAGTCATTTGACCGCGGCCATACTGGAGCACCGCCTTGAAAAAAAAATTACTAGCACGCGGCTACGGGAGTGTAACCCGTACTCCTCAAATTCCAGGTTAGTACTCTACCATTAAGCTAAATGGCGTAATGGATGTAATGAATTATAAAGACTACGATCAGCTGAGTTCATCCAAGCAATATATATATATAAAAATAAATAGACATAACCTCCAATATGATCTGTTGATCGAAATTTTGGAACAATATTAGACAAAGCAGATTGGAGAGAACCTCGTATTTGGTTAAAGAAACGGTCATGTTTGCGCGAAGCATTCCCACAATTGATGATCGTGCACACACATAAACAGACACAAACATTGCAAATACTCGCGTGCGCATCGCTCCTATTTAAGATAACCAGACAAAAATGCCGAAGCGGTCACTTAGTACAGAATAATTAAGTCGCCTCTCAATAGTCAGTCGGTGTGTACCATCAAATCTGGGGTGTGAAGGGGTAACACGGAGAGAGAAAAGAAGACATCGTCGCCGAAAAAACCCAAACATACAAAAAAAAAACCCAACTAAAAGCAAAAAATAACATAGGGTTAAGTAAGCACAAGGACTCAAGGAGTGAGAGGGGAGGTGTAACTTCCTTTAAGGTGACTCAGTACAAACTGATTAAAGGTTGAATAAGGCTGTATACTAAGTTCTCTGAAATTGTATGTGACATCTTACAAAGGAGGCGGAGGAGGTGGAGGAAAAGAGAAAGTGAATTATTAGTGAAATTTTTTTTCCTTTTTTTTTATTCATCACACAGCATTTGAGACTAATTAAAATTTAATTAATTGCCATCAAACCATTCTCTTAATTATCAAGTAATTAAGACTTTTAAAAAAATGTAGCGAAAGAAAAAAAAAACAGAAACGAAGAAACGAAAACAACGAAGGATTGAAAAATGCTTTAAAGTTCATTAAACTGGAAGTAATTCTACCAAAAGAATATAAACTACGACTACTACTACTACTACTACTACTACTGCTGCTGTTGAATGTAATGTGTATAGTCGTTGCAGTTTTAGTAGTAAGGTTAAATAATGGTATGGATTGTAGTGCAAGTTGCAGGTAGGTCGGTGGTGGGTCGAGTTAATAGCATAACTCGACCCACATAATATATTTTAGTGGTGGAGAGGTGGAGGGTGGAAGGTCATTAAAATAAGGCAGGTCATCAGTATCACACCTACCATTCACACAAAGCCATAAAAGAAACAAAACAAAACAGAATGAATTGTAAGTTGATGAATATTTGCAACAAAAGATTAACTTTTAAAATGCAAAACGAACACTTCATAAAAACATTTACGATGTACTAATAAACGAGAGAAACCCGTATCTTATACATAAGAAGAAAAAATTTACAACTTCTGTCCGATTCGTACTTTTAATACAATATTTTTCCTTTGTTTACAGGAACACTACACATGAAGTACTTTTAAGCAATTGGGCAGGAAGTATTTATCTGGGTTATATATATATATACGTATAGTTTTGTCTACGCAAGATCTAATTTCTAGAACGTGAATTGCCCAGTCGTGCGATGTCACATTAACCGTTCATCCAGGGATACACCGAGAGAGCCACTAATATGAATGAATGTAGACGCCAGGTTGGAGGAACAACCCTATCTGTAGTCATTTTTATTATAGAGTTTGTGGACAACAACAAAACAATAATGATTTCAAACTTTGGCACAAGGCTAGTAAGTTCAGGGAAAGGGGATAAGTCAATTTCATCGACCTCAGTACTTGACTGTGGCCCTGAACGGATGAAAGGCAAAGTCGACCCAGGCGGAATTTGAACGTAAAGACGGACGAAATGCCGCTTAGCATTTTACCCGGTGCGGTAATGATTCTGGTGTATTAACGTAGTTTTTTGCAAGCTAAATCTCTGGAAATATTTCAATTTTTCCAGAAATTAAAAAAAAAAGTTATAGGGGGAAAGTTTGATAATTTTCACCAAGTCAGAAAACAGGATTTGGAAGCTATCATTTTGTGCGTGGCAGCATGGATTACCAATATTCTGAAAATAGCACTGTAAATAAATCAACTTCGTTATTTTTTTGAATTTTCAGAAAATTTTTGCGAATTTGTATTCTACACTAGGGAATTCATACGATTATGCAACCCCCACCCCCAAAACATAAAAATGGGTGTTCGTGATTTGAGGCCTATTTGGCTGTTATTTTTAGCACATCTCTCGACCAGGGTACAAGCAGCAAATGGGCACATTTCGCGTAGAACATATTTGTAAACACTCATGCTATCTTGCAGACAAAAGAGTTCTCATGTTTGGCTTGTTTCTATGGAAACAAGCATAAATGTGTCTGTGGCTTACGATTAGCTAAATTTACCCAAAATTAACAAATTAAAAGTTAATAACTCTTTATTCATTGATATTGACTAGCATATAAAACTATATCATTACACCGAATATAAACTCAATTCGAACAGAAATTGAAGAGATTGAAAATTGGTAGCCAACCAGAAAAGATCCTCGACAATTTCCTCAGTAATCACTAAGGTTCGCTAAAAGATCAGAACGATACAGGACGATACAATGTGGAATCACAATAAGGAGCGTTTCGGGCAGGCCTGGCTAACAGCGAGTTTATGTCGAGCTGGCAATACTCCACTGGTAGTATTGTAAGGCCAGGAATCTTTGGAAATTATCCATGGGCAGCGGCCCAAAAGTCCTCCAAACAGACCAGCTAGTTGATTTTCGTCGATGCCCAAGTTCTTCCCAAGAACGTCATCGCTCTTGGTTGCTACTAATCCTCTAGAACACTATAGTGGAAATTCCAATGATCGCACAGCCCAATTAGTACAGGACTGTGAGCACCTGACCACATTCCAGATGCCAAGCGCACATTTTTTATCTTTCCTTGACCCAGGACTGCAATCTTTATCAGAGAGACGAGCTGTTGGAAATATCCAAGGAATGCTGGAGATGTCGCAGCCTCAGCGCATATCTACGTATCACCAGCCACAACATGCCTAGTCCTCCACTCAGGGCTGTTGACAGCAAATAAAGCACCTGACCAGCACAACGTGTCCCTTCCACAGAAAGTGAAGCGCAGACTCCCCAGCCTGGTCAGACGTAAACTGGGCAAGGCACAACGATCAGACAGTAATATAAGACAAAAGCGATCTAAGCGTTCGCCACCTCTATTCATCCTTTCGGGGAAAGCTGTGGCCCATTTCTGTGTGAAATTAGCAATTCTGTTCGTCACCTTGTCCTAGTTATTCTCCACTTGGAGATCCGTACATCACTGTTGGACGGCATGAATCAACCTCTCCAGGTGCTGCCAAGCTGCAGGCCCAGTAACTTCTTGGATGATTTTTACTCCTGTCACCGCGTCGTGATTCCTTAAAGCAGTGCCAATTACCTCGATTAGCTTGACTCCTACACTAAGACAGTAACGTTAACCGCCTATGACGGCACGTTTCTTTTGCATCCTGGTTAAAGCAGGTTGCCCCTCAATGACATTAGTTTCTGCAGTAATGGGTCAAGAGTTAATACAAACAGAAGAGACGAGAGGGGAAAACCATGATGGATCGATCGCGTGATGCCGAATAATTCAGATAAATGACCATTCACCATAACCACTACAGCAATCCATCCGCGGAAGGCGGGAATGAAACTGGCTGCCATGAGAACAGCCACCAAGTATTAATGATCGGCCCTACTGAAAGCCTTCGATCGATCCAAATTGACCAGGGACCCACCCATGTCCGATTCCTTACTTAATCTTTCTATGATGTATTGCATGAAATAGAAACTATCATGTATACACTTGTTTTGGATATCGTATGTTTGCACATTACCAATTGACCATTGACAAGCACCTGCATTTAACAGAGTTATGAACTGAAATTATTCTGTCCCCAGCTTATTTGGGTACTTTCTCAGCAACTCCACCGCTCCTCCACTCATAAAACAGAGGATACTCCCCTTCTGAAGCCAGTTACGGTAAATAACAAGTAAAAGGTTGGTAAACAAATCTAGCATGCAAAAGTAAAGCTCGTAGAGCAGTCCATCTAAACGAGACGATTAGCCTGCCGTGCAGCCAGCCATCGTTTTCTGTATTTCTGCAGCTGTTATCTGTTTTTTGCAACGATCCGCCACTCAAATCGAGTACTGAGGCAGGCTATCGAGGTAGGCACAAAAAATCTATTCTGCAATCCCCGGCTTGCCATTCGTCTCGAATACTCGAGTGAAGTGGTGCTGAAAAGCCACACATATCTGTTTGGGTTCCGACGAAACACTCCAGACACTTAAGAAATCTGTCCACTCGTTTCCTATTGAGCTATAGACAGCTATAAATCTGAAGGTATGGCCTTCACTGCCGATCACGTCTAGGGACACCAACTTGCCTTCTGAATCAACAAGATGATCTGTATTGTGAGAACCAGAGCTTTTGGAAACAACACAGCAAATTCCACCCCCACCTTCATTCTCGATCGACTTTCAAGTAAGTAAATCTTGTATCCAGCGAAAATTGAGGTGAGAGCTCGTGAATCGGAAGTTCTTGTCTCAATGATGGCCACCTCATGTATGTCTAGTGGCCTGATGCTATTGAGCAGTTGGCTCTGCTTCCAAGGCGTCTCTAGGATACGTGTATTTACAGACTATGTTAGACAGAAAGTGGAAAACGAGAAAGATTTACATTAATTTTGTGGAAGGAACAGACGTTCAGTTCCTCAGGCTAACTGTGGGTGTTTCCACAAGCAGTTCTTTATAAAGTCATGTTTGATGTTCCCTCCATTGGCATACTTGTATTTTTATGGTGTTATATTTATTTTGTGTTTTTGGATAATTTATATACATGTTGCAATGAAATCACTTTTAGTAATATTTTGGTATTGATGCATGCGTTTCATTAATTGTTGTTGTTTGTATTTATGGCCGCGATGTTGATGACGTTTCTCTGTTACTGTTGTTACTTGGGTGCAGAATGGAATTGGCTGGTGTTTGAAATGGTTGTGGGTGATTGTGATGATAGTTTAGGCAGCTTGAGTGTTGTTGTTGTTTATAGTGTCTGTTCCATTAATTTGAATCACCCAGCTTTTTTGTTTTGTTTTGTTGGCGTGTTATTTTCCTTTCCCCCTTTTTTTGTTTGTTAATTTTTGCCATTTATTTTCTTCCCCGCTACCTTCGCCACACGATATGTCTGAATAGCATGTCTTGGGGGTCATTGTCATTTTATTCAATTGTTATTCGTTTGGAAGCTTTCAGTTGCAGTTGGTGATGTGATAGCCCTTAAGAGCAGTGTTTGTTGTTTTGTTTCCACTGTTGTTGTTGTTGGTGGTGGTGCTATTATTATTACTAATTGGTGGCTGTTGGTTTTTAGTGCTGCATTTGCTGATGGGGCCGCAAATTACTGTTGGTCCTCTCCCTGTTTTCCCCCGTTGTGGTGATGGCGGCGGCAGAAGTGGTGGTGATGGTGATGAAGACTTGCTTCTCGCCTCTTTCGCAGTGGATAGAAAACCTTGGTTTTTGTCATCACACAAGTGACATCTTAGCTCTCTGCCCTCAATGACCATGTATAATTGCGAGTCATCTGGTGAATCAAGTTCAGGATGGATTCCACGCCTGGGTGATCCATTTAGATTAATATTTTCATCCTTTGGCTTAATCAATTTTGTTTCTGCAGCCTCTGGTCCCGCAAAATATCGAGTTTTGTCCTATATGTCAAACAATACAGCTATCAACAACCAAAAGATCTTTCCTTCTGGGGAGATGTCTACAATCTTAATTCTTATTATCCTTCAACTAAGGTAGATTAGTTTAGTTTGAGGATCAGTTCGTGACTCATTAAGATTTTTGTGGAAGTGCTTCTTGGCTCATCCTCTACTGTTGAAAACCTCACCTCTATGCTGTACTTTCATCCAATGGTGACCTATGTTTTGGAGGTGAGATCTTACAGGCTGTGAGATGCATGAAAAAATCCCTTACTTTCTAAACTGACATCTTAAAAGCTTTAGAGGATACGCTCCTTCTAGTTAGAGATGGTGGGTAATTTTGTAGTGATACTGCTAGTAGTGATTTTCCTTGTGCTCAGTATAAGGAAAATAAATCACTACAATTACTTGGGATTTTTGAAGTCGTTGGCTTTAGTTGTATGAGTGATGTGGATTGATTTACTCAGGAAAGATGTTAATTTGCTATCCACTTAACTCCCTTAGAGCAGTCAATGTAGAACTGATGGAGTTACAATTTAACTGACTTAAACTCTATCAAAAGAACACAACGACAAGGAAGTGAGGTAAACTGGGAAGCCTGTTAGGCCTATCACTAACAGAACATAACTGATCAGTTAGAGTTTTCTTTTCTGTAGCTGGGGAATATTCAGAGTGGTAAGAGAAATAATTTTTTTCAAGTAGATAACTGAAATTTACTAGCATAAAAGAGCGTAGAATCCAGTCTCAAAGAAAATATGTAAGCTAGACCAAAAAAGCTTCTATATGCTACCTAACTCTCTCTCTTATAAATGGGATACTGCAAACAAGTAAATTGATATGTATCTTTTATCTCTTCTTTTACATGATTCAGTCACCGGACTGCAGTTATGCTGGGGTACCAGCTTGAAGGATTGTAGTCAAACAAAGTGACCCCAGTACTTTATTCTTTTTTAAAAGTTTGGTACTTATTCTATTGGTCTTTTTTGTTAAACTACTAAGTTATGGAAACATAAGTAAACAAACACTGGTTGTCAAATGGTGGTGGTGGTGGAAGACAAACACAATAGAACATGTACACACACACACGCACTTACAATGAGCTTCAGTACAGTTTCTGCCTACCAGATCCATTCACAAGGCATTGGTTGGCCTGAGGCTACAGTAGAAGAACTTGCCTGAGATGTCACAAATGGGATTTGAGCACAAAACCACATGGTTGCAAAGGGAGATTCTTAATCACACAGCTGTCTGTATGCCAGTACCTATATATACTCTTTTACTTGTTTCAGTCATTTGACTGCGGCCATGCTGGAGCACCGCCTTTAGTCGAGCAAATCGACCCCAGGACTTATTCTTTGTAAGCCCAGTACTTATTTTATCAGTCTCTTTGCCGAACCGCTAAGTGACGGGGACGTAAACACACCAGCATCGGTTGTCATGGGGTACAAACACAGACATATATACACATATATATATATATATACATATATACGACAGGCTTCTTTCAGTTTCCGTCTACCAAATCCACTCACAAGGCATTGGTCGGCCCGAGGCTATAGCAGAAGACACTTGCCCAAGATGCCACGCAGTGGGACTGAACCCGGAACCATGTGGTTGGTAAGCAAGCTACTTACCACACAGCCACTCCTGCACCTATATATATATATATATATATACACATACACACACACATACTCATATATAATAAATATATGTATACTTTCGGGTAAGGATTAATCTTATGTATCTGGTTTCAGTATTTCAATAAGTTAATAGCAAACACAAAAGTGCACAGTTATGCCATGCACCATTTAAGATTAATTTATCAAATGCAATTAAATAATGTTAGACGGTTCTGGTTGTTGTATGTATGTATCAATGTATTCCTATAAAACTACACTAATAATGATTTTATTTGAATGGGCAGAAGGCCAATTGTTATAATTGATATCAGTATATATTTTTGATGTTTATTTATTGATTCCATAAACATGAAATGTAGAGTTTACTCCAGTGGGATATCAATGTGAAAATCTCAGGCACCAAATGAGAAATGTAAAACACCTAATATTTTTACTATCCTATATCAAAAAATACTCATCATTTTTCATATTTCTGCATGTGAAATTAGAAATATATTGAAAGGGAAATGAGATGCTGTAACAACAATCAAGTCTTTTCTGAAAGCATTTAATACATAAATCAATTGAAGTGGCTCCGGTTATTAATCAAGATTGAGTTGCGAACTTGACATACTTATCTCCAAACACACATATCTATGTATGTATATGTGTGTGTGTGTGTATATATATATATATATATATATATATATATATATATATATATTGCATACTGTTACTTAATAAATGAAAAAATGCATTGTAAATAAACGACAGATGAAAAACATATATGTATACTGAGTGTACAACTGGGTGGGAGACAGACACAGAGGGTCTCTAATTCTTCATCAGTTATCAACCAAAACGGTAATACTCAGCTTCGCACCACTAATGATAAGACTGAGAATTACTCATATATATATATATATATATATATATATATAGTTAATCCAAACATGAAAGCACAAAAAAACACAACAACGCGAGGACGTGGAACAAATATAGTATTATTGGACGCTCAGGAAAGAAGGAGGGTTTAACGTTTCGAGCGGAGCTCTTCGTCGGAAACATAGAAGGAAAGATCCAGAGAAGGGAAGACAGAGGAAAAGAAAAAATCGCCAACAGTACACACGCGGTATATATATAAACTTGGGTGCATGCTGCACATACACAGCAGTCTTACGGAATCAGACAGGGATTTAAGATCAATGTTATAGATTCCAGACACAGATGTAGACTTCTGAAACTTTATTATTCAAACTATGTACTTAGTTCTAGGACAGACCTTTCAGATCTTCTAAACCTAAATACTCTACTGACATGTCAACCCACTACACACATTATTATTAGTTAGTAAATGCTGCAAGTGAATGATTTAAGTTGCACAATAACAGATGAACAGAGAGACAAACAATAATTCTGAAAATGTTGTGATGTGACAAGTACGCACGCACAAACACATACACAGACTGATTACCATTATGAGATTAATCCCAAAATTTAATCACAATTTTCTGTTGAACCAAAGGAGATTTTAAAATCCAACTCTTTAACTCTTTCACACGCAACTCAATCAGTAGCAGGCTTGTATTCCCTTGTTATTTAAAATTCATTCAGAGCTTTTGTAAAGCATGCATAGCCTTGCCCCTGGTATTATCTTTAACTTTTGTTGTTTATCATGCTGTGTGTTTGTGTATGTGTGTGTGTGTGTGTGTGAGGGAGAGAGTGAGTGAATGAGATAGAGACAAATTGAATATCAAATGAAATGTTCAACTAATCTAAACAGCAGCAGCTGCCAACCAATTCTTAACATTGACATAAGGATGCACAAAGCAATAAGGATGCTCCAGGCAGGATGAAGATTAACAAAGTGTCAAAATAAACTAGTGAATTGCTGTTACTCTATTCTATTCTTTTCTGTTCTCAAACACAAACATCTCATTATTTCCTTTACCAGAAATATCTGACAGATCTTCATATAGCAGCAAAGCAAATATTAGTTGGAATAAATAAGATCAGCTATAATAAATATATCTATAGTGTTAGTATTTTTATTAGAGTAAAGCTCAATGTTACAAAAACATGATAATAAAACAATATTAGCAACTACAGTAAAAATAAATGAAGAAGATGAGTTAGTTTGATTAAATCTAATTCAGTATCTTATTGGTAGATATTGTATTAAGTGGGGTGGGATTAGAAAAATTAGTAGAACGTATGGAACTCTGAATGCCATCATAAAATTTTCTGACTAATTGTAAATAGCTAACTCTCATTACTTGCCACAAGACCAAAAAGGAAAATATTACAAGATTTAACATGATACAGTAGTTGTTATCTGTCATAAATATCTGTTGTGAAAAACTATCAGAAAACACACGGGAAGGATTTAACATACTGGTTATTTATATATGAATGTTGACATGACATTGTGGTTAAAAAGTTTGTTCTTCAACTATGAGCTTCCTGGTTTGATCCCATTGTGTGACACCTTGGCTCATTTTGTAACAGTAGGAATGACCAGCAGGCATCTGTAACTCAATGAAGAACAAATATCTCAAGGAATTGTTTTTGTTTTTCTCCTTTATGTTAATATTTTATGTTCATGCACTGTAGCAAGATATAGTGTATGAACATAAAACATAACATACAAACATACATGCATGAACACTCACACCTCATATGCTTCTACTCACAAGGTATTGTTCAATTGAAGGTGATGATAAAAGAAACCAGCTCAAGGTACCAAGTAGTGAGAGTGAATATCTGGAACTACATTGTGCTGAAGCAAGCTTCTAACTACACAACTGTGACTGTGCCTGTACTAAATATAAAATATAATGGCTATGTGGTTAAGAAGCTTGCTTTACAACAATATGGTTTCAGATTCAGTTCAACAGCAAAGCACTTTGGGCGGGTGTCTTCTACTACACAGCCCAAGTGAGTGAATTTGGTGGACGGAAACTGTGTGGAAGTCTGTTGTGTATGTGTGGGTGTGTCTTTGTGTTTGTCCCCTTCCCACTGCTCAGCAAATGATGTTGGTTTATTTACATATCCATAACTTAGCAGGTTTGCAACAGAGACTGATAGAATAAGTACCAAACTTTAAAAAATGAGTACTGAGGTCAATTTGTTTGACTGTATCCTTTCAAGGTAGTGCCCCAGCATGGCTGCAGTCCAATGACTGGAACAAGTAAAAGACAAAAGATAAAACCAACCATTGCAAAGAGCACATTAAATGGCAGGATCAGTAAAGTGTCAAACAAAATATTACATCCCTTCATGCTCTAAGTTCAAATCCAGCCATAACTGACCTTGTTTTTTTTTGTCTTTCCAGAGTTGATTAATTATATACAAGTATTTAGAGCTGATTTAATCTATTATGATCTCATTCTCTCAAATTTAGGATCTTGTGCTTATAATGTTTGATATTAATATGTTAACTGTCACGGCTGCCTGTTACTAGAACTTACCAGTGACACCACATATTTCCAGCCATACTGTTTGATTACAATGAAATGTAATTTTTTTGCATTTTTACATTTCATAATTAAATTTTAATATTTAACACTCGTGTTATTTAGATATCCTGAAAACCATGTCAAAAATACAGAGTAAAATATTTTCTCAAATTAGGAAAATGTACCACCAGTGGTGCATATAACATTTGTGTGAAGTTTCTGATGAACCACCATTGGTACATTTGCTAGTTAACATATTAAAAAAAACATCACCGTTGCTATCACATATAATAACATAATAACCAACAATAGTATAAGGGGTCACTATGGTAATTTGGCCTGCTGGAAATAGTGGCCAAATCTCCCTCAAATGGCACTTTGTTTTAAATCAGGAAATGTTACATATTAGATAGTGTAGTCCTACAAACCTCTAAAACAGAAGGGAAGGTCATGGATGATTAATTCAGCTCTCAATTAGAGATGACAAAGGTTTAATAATAGCGGCCAAATCTACCTCAAATCACATTTCATAGTTTTTAAATAAAAAAATTACATACACTAAATAATGTAGAACCACAAACCTCTAAAACAGAAGGGAAGGTTATGGTTAGATTAAGTCAGCTCAATTAGAGATGACTTGTTCTAAATAACAATGGGTAAAATAATGATGATGATTATTGATAATGATAAATACAATGAATGGAAAACTATTTTCAATTGATTTATTATTTTATTTCTTTTTACATTACTCCTTTAAAGAAAGGACAGGGCAATGTGTCCATCCATCCATCTGATCAGTAACACCAACAATTGTACAGTATGGTAATTAAGTCTTACTGGACAACTTAAAAATTTCTATTACAACAACAAATCGGAACCCCTCCCCAG
Source organism: Octopus sinensis (assembly GCF_006345805.1). Taxonomy (NCBI): domain Eukaryota; kingdom Metazoa; phylum Mollusca; class Cephalopoda; order Octopoda; family Octopodidae; genus Octopus; species Octopus sinensis. The sequence continues at coordinate 52,326,499 of NC_042997.1, read as the reverse complement.
TGTAAAAAGCCTGGGTGCGTGGGATGTAGATGTGGTGGTGGTGGTGGGGGGGGGGGGTGTTAGTGTACTGAAACATGACTCCAGATTCTGGGAATTTCCGCATGTGTTTGATAAGTATCTGGTGTCGCTGTTGGGCAGAGAAGAAGGGGGCTAAACAATAAACAAAGCAGCAGAAGGTTAAATAAACCAGAGGAGGGTGAAGATATGATAGGAGGGGCAGAATCCAGAAAGAAAAGGACAGTATTTGTTCCAGCACCACTGCCTGCTGCCACTGTGCCCCACCACTCCCACCACCACTACAGCCATATTCATACACAATCGCATATATAATTTATACACACACGCACACATACACACATACAAATATATAAATTTATATTACACACTTACACACACACTTACACACACACATACAATATAGAGATTTATGTTACACTTACACACACACACACTTATACACACACACACACAAATATATAGATTTATATTACACATTTACACACACACACACACACACACACACACACACTTACACACACACATGAGCAAATGCAAATTCACTTCCCACCACTTTTTGTCCCATGCATGTCTCAATAATATGCAGGCATATTGAAATGAGAAAGCAGAAACGGTAAAAGACATTCCCAGAGCAGTGCAGCAGCATCAACAGTGACACTGCCATCATCTTTGCTATCACTGTCATTATCTGCAGTAATAACATTTGAAGGAAAAACAGACACAAAATACCTTCCTCCGTCCACTGCTACCTTCTAGAGTTACACAGTCCAGAAGCCTGTAAATTGACATTGTAATTAAAACCAATACAATGCAATGACCACACACACACTAATGCAAACCCACATATACACGAAAAAGACAAACTAGAAACTACCCTCGGCTACTAGCCACCTAGGTTGAGAGAGAGAGAGGAGAGAGAGAGAAGAAAAGGGGAGAGAGAGAAGAGAGGGAAGAGAGAGAGATTAAGAAAGTTGGTGTCCATATCTTGATGTGAATTACATCTTACAGCATAGAAAAATTGCAAATGACAAAAAGAAGGAAGAGAAAATACAGAAAAACAACTAAAAGTGTCCTCTTGAATCTGAATCCACTGTGTGTCCCTTGAAGCTTCAAGCAGGTTTGCTTATGCTTCCAAACCCTTACATCCAACACCCCGCAAGAATACTACCATCACAAACACTACCACCACTGCTGCTGCTAACACAAATATCCATTCACTAAACAATTCATTTAACAGATAAATATATTCTAGAGTTGATGGATAATGTTCAAGGCAGATGAGCAGAAATAATGAAACAGCCGATAAGAGGAAGAGTGCAGGACGTGAAAACAAAGCAAAAAAGAAAACAACAGCAGCCGCACTGATGACAATGGCAAAAGCAACAAAACACTGCTGGGCTGGATGATTGAAAGGCTACTTTCAAGGACTTAAAATGTATGAATTTTGAAAATAAACTGTGATGAAGTGATAAGTTTAAAAAAAATAAAGAAACCTGAGTGTGGATATGTGTGTGTGTGTGGGGTGGTGGTGGTGGTGAGGAGATAAGGAAACAAAGAGAGAGACAGGCAGAAAAACAGAGAGAAAGTGAAATAGGGAGAAAAGTCAAGAAAATAGAAATGATAACAGCAGAGATGAGACCATACATAAAGGTGAAGTAGTAAAATATTTTTGTCTTCTTACACTGAAGCTTTTATGCTTTAAAAAAAATACAAATGATAAAGAAGAAACATTTTTCCTAAGATGAATAGCTGCATAACAGTAGAATTTGACAAGGTCATCAATATATAAATATATATATATATATACACATACATACATCAACCCATGCCAGTATAGAATATAGATGTTTCACGATAATATATAATATACATATATATAAAGGCGGCGAGCTGGCAGAAATACTAGCATACCTGGCGAAATGTTGAGTTCTGCCGAGGTCGACTTTGTCTTTCATCCTTTCAGGGTTGATAAATTAAGTACCGATGGTGTATTGGGATTGATTTAATTGACTGGCCCCCTCCCCCAAAATTTCGGGCCTTGTGCCTTGAGTAGAAAATATATATATATATATATATATATATATATATATTATATATATATATATATATATATTTATATATATATATATATCATCATCATCATCATCATCATCATCATTTAGCGTCCACTTTACATGCTAGCATGGGTTGGATGGTTCAACTGGGGTCTGTGAAGACCCCAATATATCAGAGGCAACTCCAGGTCATCAGCATTACTAAAGTTCATTACAGATTTTGCATAAGACACAAGTTTGCCTGAAGAATTTCACATTTTTCTGCAATGTTTTTAACCCTAAACGGCTTATTTTTCATATCTAGCACTAAGTCTTTCTCCATTTTTAAAATAAAGGTAAAAATAAAACAACCCTGTTCTTTACATCCAGACACACAGAATAACAGCAATCAAATAACAACAGCAAAGTGCACAACAAACATCAAAGGTATCACTGTCGCTTGTGCCCTTGACAAGAGATACCAGTTAATCTTTAATGGTTACCAGGCTCATTTGTATAAGCCCGAGATGCTGGATAATTTTTTGTTCCTTTAAGAATATTGTACAACAAAAACTTTTCATAGATTGGAATTTAAATCCTAATCTATATAGAAATTAATTGTTTCAAGAAAACATTGAATTTGAATTACTCATAAGCATCAGAGGTTTCTTGATAGGGTTTTTTTTTTGTTGTTTTTTTAAAATTTTTTACATTAATTAACATTGTTAATGATACAAATGACAAAACAGTCTGGTGGTGCAGATTTATAACATCTGGCAACTTCTATTTCTCTTTCTCATCATCCCTTCAAGAGAATATACAAAATGACCTCTTAGCCTTGACTCTGGTACTATTCAGAGCCATTAGTAATAATAAGCATTTCTTCATTCATTGATTGAGTGCAAGAGAGGTTTTGTCTACCAAATTTACATGGGGAATATTGATTAACCTGTGGCTAAAATAGAAAATGCTAGCCCAAAATGTCACACAGAGACTAAAATGAAACATACACACACATATACACAAACACACAGAGTCGAACAGCTCATGATAGGATGTCTATTTAGATTGACCACTAACTGTGATGTTTATGTAGTTATTTAAATACTCACTCAATTGGTTCATACTTTACTCTAACATATTTTTATGGTCTTTGGTAGATCGATGTTACTCCCAACTAAGATCCCAGTTATATATGGTTCTCTCATCTCATATGGGATTAGGTCTAGTTAAATTTATTTTGACTCTTATTTTTATAATAAGGTTTATTTAGGTTTATTTATTCAACTTGATCTAAATCAAGGCATCATTTTGTTGTTAGCATTGGTTCATCAGAAATCTAGAGGTTTACAGAATTTGTTGGATTAATTACTAACTAGTAATTCTGTTATAAGGATTTGCAACAAATTCATACATATGTCTATAATGTGTGTGTGTATATATAATGCTTGAATATGCTTTCAGGTGAAAATCAGAGTCCCAGTCAAAACAAATTTCGTAATACATCATTCATATATATATATATATATACAGTGTACATACGGTATTTGAGGACATAACTTTTTGGGGTCATTGCTGCATTTTTTGCTAACTCTGTATAATTTTTGCTTCAGAAAATAATAATGGCAAACCCTCAGCTTATTCAAGAAATGAAGAGGCATGCTGTTATTGTGGTTATAAAGGCTCAGCATAGTGATTTAGAAATATATCAACTTTTAAAAGTTGCCAGATCTTTTGTCTACAGGATTTGTAAGGAGCTAGGGACTGCAGATGGAAACGTATCACCAGTATCAAATCATAAAAAACATTCTAAATGCTCTGAAATCATCAGAACACCTGAATTTATCCAGCAAGTTCAACAGACCATTGATTACAATCCCAGAAAGTCCAAGAGGTCAATTGCAAAAGATCTCCATGTGTCAGAAGGAACAGTCAGAAATATTGTCCACAAAAACATCAGATATGTTTTATATGATGAAGAAAGGTCAATTTGTCAGAAAAAGCAAAAGAAAATCACGACATCAGATTTAACAAGCTCTTAAACAAACTGAAAAATCCAGCAGAAGAAAATTTGATTTGGTTTTTCTCAAACAAGAAAAACTTTGACCAAGATCAAAAAGTTAACAGAAGAAATGACAGATGGTTATGTGCAGATCCTTCTGAAATTTCAAGTGTTATGCATACAAAATTTCTTGCAACTGTCATGGTTTTGGGGGTTGTCAGTAATGAAGGACATGTGATGCCTCCTTACTTCTTTCCACAAAGCCTTAGAATTAACTCTGCTGCCTACATTGAGGTCCTGGAAATAATTGTTAAGCCCTGGATAGACAGTGTATGCAATGGAAGGTCATATGTGTTTCAGTAAGACTCAGCACTATCACACATGGCTCTAGTAACACAGGAAAATTTTTATGATCACATAACCTCTAACATTTGGCTTCGTAATTCCCCAGATCCCAATCCATTGGACTATTACATGTGGAGAGAGAGATCAGTGAACACACCCATAACACCACAGATACTATGAAAGCTGTCATAGTCAGAGTAATGTCCAAAATGAACCAGGACCACTTGATTCGAGCATGTAGATAATTCAGATCTCATATAGAACCAGTTATTTAAACTGAAGATGGCTTCATTGAATAACATTATAGAAAAGAAGGTATATTTTTATCCTCATAGCATTTTTTTGATGAATAAAGTTATTATCTGTTATAATATATCTGTATTTTTATAAACATAAATCTGTCCTCAAATACCTTATGCACCCTGTATATATATTCTTTTATTTGTTTCAGTCAGATGACTATAGCCATGCTGGAGCATCTCCTTTTAGTCAAAGAAATCAACCCCAGGACTTATTCTTTGTAAGCCAGGTACTTATTCTATTGGTCTCTTTATATATATACTACCAGTAATACTCATCATTAATCGGGTAATTACTTTTACTGTTTCTCGGGCTGAGAAGCTTGAAAAATTTGTATATCATATAGAAGAATAGCTTTATGGAATCTGGGTGACTGTGATGGTACTGAAAAGGCTACAGGTCAAGTGGAACATCCATTTGTCACTGTTCCTTTTGACATTTGAATATGCAGTATGCCAAAAGAGAATTGAAAGATTCAGTCTGAATGTGAATGAATCTAGAAGAATAGCTATATCATATAGAAGATTACTTTAAGTGTTTGGCTCTGAGTTTTATTAATGCTCATGGCAAAAGAAAGTGTGATAGGAAACTGGTGTAACTGATATGCGAGGAATGAAGATGGTGTCACTTTAACCACAACCTCAATGCAGTTCATCATAGGTTTGTTCAGAATTAGTTTTGTACCATTGCATAATTTTTGTTCAGACAAATTAGGCGATAGTGTAATAGGAGATGTAGAAAAAGCATAATAGATTCCCTAAAACCATTTGTTTTCATTTTGGTGGACAAACGAACAAACACATAAACGGACAGAATCTCTCTTTTATATATGTATCATCATCATCATCATCATCGTTTAACGTCCACTTTCCATGCTAGCATGGGTTGGATGGTTCAACTGGGGTCTGGGAAGCCCGAAGGCTGCACCAGGCCAGTCATATCTGGCGGTGTTTCTATAGCTGGATGCCCTTCCTAACGCCAACCACTCAGTGAGTGTAGTGGGTGCTTTTTATGTGCCACCGACACAGGTGCCAGACGAGGCTGGTGAATGGTCACGCTTGGATGGTGCTTTTTATGTGCCACCGGCACGGAGGCCAGGCGAAGCTGGCATGGCCACGATCGGATGGTGTTTGTTACGTGCTACCAACACGGAGGCCAGTCGATGCAGTGCTGGCTACGACCACGTTCAGATGGTTCTCTTATGTGCCACCGGCACTGGTACCACAACTACAAATTCCATTGATGTTGATCAATTTCGATTTTGATTTGATTTTTGATTCTTTGATTTCTTTGATTTTCACTTGCCTCAAAAGGTCTTCACAAGTAGAGTTATGTGTCCCAAGAAGGAAGGTATGCACAGGTGGACTGACTACGTCCCAGGTAGGAGCCACGGGTTATGGCCTCACTTGTCCTGCCGGGTCTTCTCACGCACAGCATACTTCCAAAGGTCTCAGTCTCTGGTCATTTCCTCGGTGAGACCTAAAGAGCGAAGGTCGTGCTTCACCACCTCGTCCCAGGTTTTCCTGGGTCTGCCTCTTCCACAGGTTCCCTCAACTGCTAGGGTGTGGCACTTTTTCACACAACTATCTTCATCCATTCTTACCACGTGTCCATACCAGCGTAGACGTTTCTCTTGCACACCACATCTGATGCTTCTTAGGTCCAACTTTTCTCTCAAGGCACTTACACTCTGTCGGGTATGAACACTGACATTACACATCCATTGGAGCATACTGGCTTCATTTCTTGCAAGCTTACGCATATCCTCAGCAGTCACGGCCCATGTATCACTGCCATGTAGCATGGCTGTTCGTACACATGCCTCATACACATGCCTTTTACCCTGAGCGAGAGGCCTTTTGTCACCAGCAGAGGTAAGTGCTCTTTGAACTTTGCCCAGGCTATTCTTACTCTAGCAGTTACACTTTCGGCACACTCACCCCCGTTACTGACTTGATCACCTAGGTAACGGAAACTATCAACTATTTCTAGATTTTCTCCCTGGAATGTGGCAGAAAATGGTCTCTGCGCATTTTCAGTGTTTATTGCACCAGAGCATCTGCCACATACAAAAACTATATTCCTAGTTAGCCTTCCTTTGACATTGCTGCACCTCTTATGTGTCCATAGCTTACACGATGGGCTTCTTTTCAGTTTTTGTCAACCAAACACACTAACAAGGCTTTGGTCAGCTTGACACTATAGTAGGAGACACCTGCCCTTGGTGCAACGGAGTGCGACTGAACCCAGAACCATGTGGTTGAAAAGCAAGCTTCTTACCACAGAGCCACACCTGCATCTCCATACATGTTTTATATATATATATATAAATCAGAGGTAGAACAGAAAGAACACAACAAACAGAAACCAACAAAACACAAAGTGTGGAAAAATAGACGAGAGCATGACAAACGGCAAACAGGACAAAAACAAGATACACAGATCATTTGCAGCTGATTAGCTCATCAGTCAGGGTCCAGAAAGTTCTTGTAGTGTCACCCCTTTATCTCTGATATTACTCAAATCCAGCAGGTGCCAGGGACTTAAGCTAAAAGCATTAAGCCTCTGGGAAAGGCAATGTACAATTGGCTCCTTCGAAACTTTGAGTAATGTAAATCTGACTCAATACAAATATATTGTTTTGCAGCCATGCTGGGGCACCGCATTAAAGGGTTTTAGTTGAAGAAATCAATACCAGGACTTTTTCTCTGTAAGCCTAGTACTTATTCTGTCGGTCTCTTTTGCTGAACTGCTAAGTTACAGAGACATAAACACACCAACATTGGTTGTCAAGCGATGGTGGAGGGACACATAAATATGTATACATGATAACGGTTGTTCATCCTTCATATTTTGAAAAGGACCAAGATCTCACCTCTTTATACACTACAATAATGGTAGACATAGCAACACAGGGGAACAGAGATTTTCAACTGCTCCCACCTATTATACTTCATCTTCTGTGCAATGAAACAATGAAAGTTGCAGCGCTTCTTTGTCACAGACAGATGTGATATGTCTCCCACTGCAGCAAAAATCCACCACTTGTTTATAGTTCTGAAGAAATTTAAATTCTGACTTGTGCCAAACTTGGAGATTGAAAGCTATTCCAACAGAAGCTTCACATTTAATTGGACTAAAGGGAATGGAATCAGATTGGTTTCTCAGATAGCTAATACAAAAGTACCAGTACTGATAAAAATTTTCATAGTGGATGTAACATGCAGTGAACAAACTTTATGTTGTATAGATAACAGTATGTATAAAATGTACAATTTGCACCCTCGAAACTTAAAGTAATGTAAATCTGACTCAATACAAATACATTGTTTTGCAGCCATGCTGGGGCACTACCTTAAAGGGTTTTAGTTGAAGAAATCAACCCCAGGACTTTTTCTCTGTAAGCCTAGTACTTATTCTATTGGTCTCTTTTGCTGAACTGCTAAGTTACAGAGACATAAACACACCAACATTGGTTGTCAAGCGACGGTGGAGGGAGAAACACAGACACAAAGACACACATGCATAAATATATATGTATATATATATAAAATATTTTATAATTATATACATAATTATAATCAGGAGTCAGCTAAGTGCCTCGCTATGTACTGAACTAGAAATAGACGCTAATGTCTTTTCAACCACCATAAAAATCTCTGAGACAATAACACACTTTTTACCTACATAGTGTGTTATTGTCTCGGAGATTTTTAAGGTAGTTGAAAAGACATTAGCATCTATTTCTAATTCAGTACATGGTGAGGCACATAGCTGACCCTTGATTATAATTATGTATATAATTATAGAATATTTTGTATAATTCACCTAAAAAGGTCTTTTAATGTACTGACAACTTGGTAAAATTATTAATTATTTATTAATTAATTAAGTTCATCCTATTTTATATATATATATATCATTTCATTTCATCTAGTTTCAGCTCACGAGCTGTGGGCATGCTGGGGCACCGCCATTTATATATATATATATATACACACACACACACACACATGATGACGGGTTTCTTTCAACCAAATCTACTTACAAGGCTTTGGTTGGCCCGAGGCTATACTAGAAGACAGTTGCCCAAGGTGCCACTCTGTGGGACTGAACTCAGGACCATATGATTGGGAGGCAAGCTTCTTTCCACACAGCCACACCTGTGCCTATCTTTTTATTTTTTGCTGGGCGAATGTTCAATATGTATTTTATAAAACTTCAGAATGTTCAATGTTACAACTACCATTAATGGTGTTAACAGCAATACATGAAAGTTATCTTATAAATATGAAGACCCTCGTTTATGCTTGGTGCAAGGATTCTAATTTACAGTTGTTACTCTCCTTGTTTTTAAGTTGCCTTCTTACTGATTTGAGGAGTATATTTCTTTAGTTGATAATGAAAAGAAAAAAAATAGTTTAATGTATTTCACAGAGAATGTAGAAAACGATGGCAACATGCTAGGTTGGTAGAGAATGAATAGTAAAAAATAGATAAATAGGAGAAAGAGAGAGAAAAAAGACACTGTGCATGTGTGCCTGAATAATAGGGAGGTTTGTGTGTGTGTGTGTGTATGACAGTCATGGAAAGAGTCATAACACAATATACGAAGCATGAGAAGGTTAGAGAAAGAGAGAGAAGGAGAGTTAATGACTTACAATTTTAGGAAGAAACCTGTGTATATAAGGAGCTGACAGAAATTAGGATTATGTAGTAAATGTGACTTGGAAACAGCATCTCGTACAATGAATGTTAGGTGTGGAGTGTGAGTAGACTGTAAGCTGAGGATTGAACATTATTAATGATGCAACTTTCGATAAGATAATGATTGTGAATAGTAGTAATCATTAAAAGCAGTGCATGTGGAAATAGCAAGGAAGTGAAGCTAAAAAAAAAAATGTTGAGGGCAGTATCAGACTTCAAGAGTTAATATGGGAATGTATCTTAGTAATGATGAAATAGATATATAGGAGGCATGGAGAGATATAAGGTGGGAGATGGCTGATAAGTGTGATTATTCGTGTATAAACAAATGATAAGAGTGGAAGAGAGTCTTAAAGAAGGTAATACAGCTAATTTGGGTTTTTTTTTTTTTTTGCAAGTTAGCTATGAGGAGGGCAAAAATGAAATAGAAAAAAAATAATAAACATATATTAGAATTGGCCTAAAGGGTTCTGTGTCAGAAACTTAAGTACCTTGATCAAACATTACATTTTCTGTTCTTTTCATTTTTTTAATCTTTTTTTCTTTTTTCTTTTTTTTTGACAACTAAGTATAGCATCAGAGAAGCTGGCCAGAAGCAAAACATTGGTACTAGATTAGATGAAAATGGAGCTGAAGCAGAGAGAGGCTGAGATTGCTGCCCATTAGAGCCAGAATTATTAGCACAAATTCCCAACCTACTGAAAGAAATATTACTGCAAAATTAAATTAAAGGCAACCAAGTAGTAACTCTTGCATATTAGAGTGCCAATATGGCTAAAAGTGGCTCTGGGCAACAGTAGACATGTATAGCAACTTTTGAACAACTCATTAGGTAAGAAAATCCAAGTTGGAAATACAGAAACTATGTAAGTTATTTGGTAAAATAATAAATAAAAAAAATTAAATTATTAAATACAAAGAAAGTATAAATTTTAGAATAGCTGAATAAATACCAAAATAAAATAAATTTCATTTCACATAATCATTATTAGAATCAGGAATGATTATAATAAACATAAAAATGACGATGATGATGATGATGTGGATAGCAATGCGATTCCTATGCTTCTTCATTTGTTTTTACATCTGTTTTTCTATGCTTGCATGAATTAGGTGAATATTGTGACTGTGACATTGTTTTACAGCCTGATGCCCTTCCTGTCACTGACGCATACCCGTTTTACAAGTTTTGCACTTTCAAAGTTTGTCTTTGAAGGTACAAAGCCAGTGGATGATTTGTTGATAAAAAAAAATGACATCACTTGTAACTAAGCAATTTTCAAACAACTGTGAATGTAAAAGACGGACATGCATGCAAGCACACACACACACACATACACAAACACACAACAAGCTTCTTTCAGTTTCTATCTACCAAATTCAATCACAAGGTTCTGGTCAGCTGGGGGCTTGCTTATGGCGTCATAGAGTAGGATTGAAATATTTCTCACATGTTCCACTACATTCACAATAATACTAGAATATACTCAAGAAAATATCTACATTATGTTTACATTGCCAGAAAATTTAGTCACAAACAATTATGTCTGCTACTTCTCCACCAAGCTATTTCTTATCTTTTGCAGATTGCATCTGTGATAGCATTGGCTTTTCTGAATTTGCTATTTCAATATTATCCTCAATTCATTAGATGCATTCACCTATCTTCCATCCAAAAGCTTATTTTATTCCTCATTTCCCAAACCTTCTAGCAAATAAGTATGGCTTAAACCTTCTTCTTTTGGACTCTCTCCCTGCATATATTTCCTCTTTGTTATTACTCAGATGAGCTTTTTCTTTTCTGACTCTTTGGTCTTGGCAGCAATATGAAGTTCATGCACACACCAGTCAGCTGTTATGGGTTATTAGAGTTAGAATTAGGAACTGGCAAGTTCTGCAAGGCTTACTTTGTAATGACCATTTACTGCAATACTCTGACGATAACATCTTTATAAAAAAGGAGTCCGCTTTGTACAAAAATCATCTTCAGTTCCGCATGTTCATACCAACATTCAACAACTGACATTAATTATTAACTGAATTGGTCTCACCCAGAATCTTGATTTTCACAGCTCTACAATCAGACTAAGTAATAAATATTTTTGTATTTCTTGCCACATAATCTGTTGACACATTAAATTATGTTGTCCAGAAGACACAAACAATACAGGCAAAAACTAAGTTCCCACTTAACTAAATACAGAACACTGTTTTCATTTACAAGTGTGTGCTTCAAATATTCTCAGGTAAGGCATGAGTGTTGCAACTCCAAAATTGCTTATTTTTTCTAAATCTTTTTTTGCAGATTATCCTCTTCAATGGTGATTATGACATCATAGCTAGTTTTGTTTTTTTGCATTATTTGCAGTTCATGTGTCTAAGATGAGCCAACTATCGCTGGGGTGTTTGGGTGAGTTGTCTACTATGAATTTGATTCTCTGGTGAATGAAGTTAGGTGATCTTTTTTGTTGATATTGTTTTGCAAGGTTGTTTTAACTATATAGTGTATGCCATTTACTAATAAGGAATACTTAATTATGGCTATATATATATATATATATATATATATAAAATAAATATTAGGGAATAAAGCCAAACTTACAGGGAAAAATCAGATTTAGGATTGAATCCAATTTTATAGTAAAATATTATATTATATTAAATTAGAGACAAAACCACTATTAGGCAAATCATACAATGAAAAACTTAAGCCAATACATAAGATTATTTAATTTATATTATTTAAATATATAACAAAATTATAAAAAAAATTTGTGATATATTAATTATATTTTTTTAAATAATTTTGTTATATTTAAATAATATAAATTAAACAATCTTATGTATTGGCTTAAGTTTTTCATTGTATGATTTGCCTAATAGTGGTTTTGTCTCTAATTTAATATAATATATATATATATATATATATATATATATATATATATATATACTGTAATGTTTCTGGCTAGCAACAATAAATAAGGAACTACAGTTTTTCCATTTACATTTTATGAAACCCATGGTCGACATTTAGTCCACGGGATCTCTGCTTTATCACAAAACAGAAAAATAAATATCTAAATACCAAGTTTTAGGGTGTACAAAAATAGCTAAGAAAAAATTAGAAAACATCATAATAAATTATGCAAATTAAGTAAAGTCATGGGATAAATTAAAAAGAATAAGTAAGAAAGTAGGCAAAGCAGAATCAGGGAATAGCAACAACTTCAAGAAGTAATGTATATTGATACCACTTCCAAAAATGAAATAGTTCATAAATTCAGGAACATGCTAAATGAAGAGAAATTTTAAAGCAATTGTAAAACAAGATAGATCCATTAAATCAGTTAAGACCTATCCATCTAAAGGGCACCTGTGGTAGTAACAATTGCATAGATGGCAAATAAATACAAAAATACTGTAAAACTAGAAACACTGCATACCATTTGAGACACTTAAAAGGTAAACGCAAGAAGACTATCACGACTTATATAGAGGTAAGAGCTGTAAGGTAGCAGAAAGAATATATGAATGCTGTTGTAAGTACAAGGAAAGAAAACCAATGCACTCACTTGACCCGACATTAAGACAAATAAAAAAAAAAAAGGGTGTGACTATATTAGGGACTCAGAATGAATTGAGAAAGTATGAACAAAATAATAACCCCACAACCACGATATGTAGACTCATATATACATACATATATATATATATATATATATATATATATATATATATATATATATATATATATATATATATATGAATAATGTGTGTGTGTGAGTGCGTGTATGTGCATGAATTTGTATAGATTGGTAAGATAAATATTTGTGCAGAAACAAAAGCCATTGAAAATATCTGGTGAAGTAAGGTATATTTTAATTGCTCATATAGTCAATCAGGTAATAGAGGAAAGTTTCAGAACCAATGACAGGTATAGCAGTATCATTGGCTTCTACATGAACAAAGAAGAGACTCTAGAAGGAAACTATCAGGTTGAGTAAAAAGTAAGCAACGTTTTGAAATATGAAATTCATCACAACATATTTCAACAATGCAGAAATTTCATTCATCAAAGTAAGTACTATTGCAATCAACACATTTTTGCCAACAAATTACAAGTTTGTTTATTCCAGTAACATAAAAATCTCGAGTTCTGGAGCTGATGGACTCTTTAAAAGCACTTTCAGCATCGGCTTGATTTTTTAACTCTTTCTCTTGCAGGAAACCATCAAGGTGCTTGAAAAAGTGGTAGTTGATAATAGAAAGGTCTGGGGAATAAGTTTGGTGGAGAAGAACTTCGTAGCCAAGTTCCCTCAACTTCTGGAGCGTCATTAGTGAAATGTGTGGTCGAGCATTGTCATAAAGAATGATTGGCCCTCTTCTGATGACCAGTCTAGGAGTTTTTTTAATTAGGAGTTTTTTTTTTTTTGTACAGAATCTACTTTTCATTGCAAGTTACAATATAGTCGAGAAATGGATCAGTTTAGTTATGGAGAAGAAGTGGTGAGCAAATTTCAAATCTGTGCATTTTCTGATTTTCATTGTCGAGCTTTTTTGATTTTCTGATCACATGCAGATGGTTGCAGGTAGTTTTCTGGCTAACTTGAAGTTATTTTGCCAGTTCTCAAGTGGTTTTACATCAATCTTTCTCAATTACGCTCTTTAATTAACTGTCATTAATGACAGATGGGCGTCCACTATGCTCACGATCTTCAAGTCTCAGGTTTCCACTGCAAAATTGTTTAAACCATTTTAGAGCTGACCACTCACTGGTCATTTCCTCACAAAATGTTTTGTTGATATCTTGAGCAGTTTCAGCTGCTTTACATCCTTTTTGTGAAGTTGAATAGCAAAATTGCTCGAATATCACACTTTGATAGTTCCATTTCAGGTGAGTGTAACAATACCGAAAAAATATCAATGTTAATTTATTGATGTATTTGGGTAAGTCTATGTCTGTATTATAAGACAATTGCAAAAAATGTTTTAAAAAAATTCAAAACTCTGCAAAAATCTGGTACAAATTCTTCATGGGTAAAAACATTGCTTACTTTTTACTCAATCTGATAGTACAGACATTAAACTTAAGAAGCAGGTTAGGAAAGTAACAGAAAGAGTTAAAGTACTTTTTAAGAAAAGGAATTAGCTTAGAAGAAACGTAGTTTGGATTTGTGCCAGGACAAGATACCACTGGTACTCTATCTTTCTAGTAAAACAACCACAAAAAGATTTCTTAGAGTGAAGGGTAAGCAATATATATAATATTAATTGACCTAGAGAAAGCTTTTGACAGGATCCAACACTCTGAAATTTGAAGGTTGCCAAAAAAAGTAGGTATAGATGAATGGCTTGTGAGAGCCATACATATGCATAGAGAAATTATCCACAAGATGACAAATAACAATGAGTTCAGAAAAAAGCATTTAGAATACTGTAGGCATCATAAAAGTTCACTTCTGAGGCCTTTCCTGTTATATCGAGGTCAAAAGAGGGGAGTAAGTCAAAGATAAGCTCTAAACAACTGAAATGAGAATTAAATGAAGATTCACAAAATATGGGTATTTGATATATGAGTAGATATAAGTGAATAAAGATATGTTATGAGGAAACTGTAACTGATTTAAAAGAGTTAAAAGTTAATAGAAGAAAAAGAATGAAGTTAAGCAGTTCATATTTTAAAATTTACTATATCCATAGAAGGATATTTGAAGGAAATGAGGATTCTGTAGCAATAACAAAACCATAAGAATTTTTAACATCATCTAGCCCTGCTATTACAAAAGTATTAAGATTTAAAATGAGAACTAAAACAGAGCCTTAATGGACTTAGATGAATGAAAAAGGCAGCCTCTATGCAACTACTTAACTTGCTAGAAGTAGCAGCCAAATTTTCCTCAAATCAAACTCTAGTGTCTTAAAAAATAAAGAATACATTAGACAATATATACAAAAGGATGAGATGGCCATGCATGATTTTAGCTCTGCTCATCCAAAGGTTGATCTGGGGCTAGACATCACCATTTATGCAGTTAGAGCATAAAATTTGCCTGCACATCATCACCATTACTACTGTTTTAATATTTGTTTTACCATATTGGTTAGTATGGGTTAGATTGTTATACCTTCTCTCAGCTTTTGAGGCTCAACATTCTGTTATCATATCAGACTTCATCACTCCTCACATCTCACATGCTATTCTTCTGCAACAGTGAGATTTCCTCAACCACTATCACCCAGCACTCGGCTATTGACAATAATACCAGCAAATTTGTTGTTGGAGATAACACTTTTATCAGAGCATTGGACATTTTGTTAAAAAAACCCAAAAAAATCCAAGCCTTCACAGTATGTTTTCATGTTTAGATATAAGTGCTTCTTGATATAGTAAAAGTAACCATTTAATTTTATCTGAGATGAACATTCTATCTCTTATTCATGCTTCTTATTTGATACTCCTTTGGAGTAAAATGTTGCTTCCTTTATAGTTCTCTTCTATACACTTTGTAAATCTAAAACCATAAGAATAAAGAGAACATGATACCAAAAACAAAAATAAAGCATGAGGTCACCTGCCAAACTATTTTGTATATGAAAAAGACAAAAAACAAATGCAAATAGATAAAAATAGATGAAATTAAATTGAATCAAAGAACTTTGGTACTTAGGAGAAGTCAAGAGCATTTGTACAGAATCCTGAAATATATTCAGCAAACAGAAATCTACTGGCTTCATGGTTAATTAAGATACGGAAATGGCTTCCACACAGGCTGAAGTTTTAAGCCTGAAATTCTATCCAACAGACATTAAAATCTAATAATTTATGAACACATTTCTTTTTCCTATTTTTCAACCTGATATTGCTAAAATAATTAAATACATAATCAAACTCAAAACTAACCAAATAAATGCCATACAATTATTGGTTTCAACTTCGACACTTACCTGCTAAAGCCATTACCTTTTGGTAAAGATGCTAGAAGAGCAAATTATATTGGACCAGAAATATAAGGAGATCTTTAAAAGTAATTTACACTCATCTACTACTCAATATCACCAACAATTTGATCATTAGTACAACAATAATACTTAATGAGTTTGACAAATGTTTGTGGTGAAAATGTACAATAAAGTCAATCATAATTATAAGTGCATATATATACACACACACACCACACACACACACACACCGTCGTCGTCGTCATAGTTTAATGTCCGCTTTCCATGCTGGCATGGGTTGGACGATTTGACTGAGGACTGGTGAACCAGATGGTTGCACCAGGCTCCAATCTGATCTGGCAGAGTTTCTACAGCTGGATGCCCTTCCTAACGCCAACCACTCTGAGAGTGTAGTGGGTGCTTTTATGTGCCACCGGCACGAGAGCCAGTCGGGCAGTACTGGCAATGGCCATGTTCAAATGGTGTTTTTTACATGCCAACTGCACAGGAACCAGTCCAGCAGCACTGGCAACGACCTTGCTTGAATGTTTTTTTATGTACCACTGGCACAAATGCCAGTAAGGTGACACTAATAACAATCACGCTCGAATGGTTCTTTTTATGTGCTACTGGCACGGAGGCCAGTCAGCAGCTCTGGCAACGATCACGCTTGGATGGTGCTCTTAGCGCTCCACTGGCACGGATGCCAGTCATTGAATTTGATTTCATCACATGCCTCAACAGGTCTTTGCAAGCAGAGTTTAGTGTCCAATGAAGGAAAGGTACGCATAAGTGGGCTGGTTACACCCCTGGCATAGGCCACGGGTTATGGTTTCACTTGGCTTGCTGAGTCTTCTCAAGCACAGCATATTTCCAAAGGTCTTGGTGACTAGTCATTGCGTTGGTGAGGCCTAAAGTTCAAAGGTCGTGCTTCACCACCTCATCCCGGGTCTTCCTGGGTCTACCTCTTCCACAGGTTCCCTCAACCGCTAGCAGGTTTATTCAAAAAGAAAGAATAGATTTCAAATTTCTTTTTAAAACAAACGGTAAGAGACACAAACATATTCTACATATTTTTTAATAGGGAAAGGTTTAAAGTTTACAGCTGGACATGATCAATTGAATTAAGCCTTAAATAAAATAATATTTTAATTTTGTTTTAATGTTTCATTTTGTTCATTTTATTTAAAGTTGTATAATTTTCATTTGTGTAACCCCTTAGAAAATGGCAATGCTATAAGAAAAGTCTTTTTGTGTGCTGCAGTTTGAGAAATGCAAATCGATTGTGCAAGTGCAACATGAATTTCACTGCCAATTCAATAAAAATCCACCTTGTTACAAGGTTCATAAGGTCAGTTTCCTAAATTCTGTGGCATATGGACAGAACAGGATGCCTAACTGTTTTTGTCAGCTGAGTGGACTGGAGTAGGATGAACTATAGTGTTTTGCTCAAGAACACAACACATTGTCTGGCCCAGGAATTGAAACTGCAATCTTACAATCATGAATGCAATACTATAATCACCAAGCCATATGTCTCAACACACACACTTATATATATATATATCAAACATAATCATCCATGCCAGCTCAAGCTTGTTTGATTTAGTATGTCCCTGACCCTACACTGTTCTCTATCTTCTGTGTAAATCTGTCTGTCTGTCTGTCTATCTATCTATCTCTCTCTCTCTCTCTCTCTCTCTCTATATATATATACCATTCCATCTGTACTCTGATTGATCCCTGTTCCTCTCTCTCTTGCTCTTCCCTCTGGCTAGGTAACCATGTATCTCCTCTACAGCAGCACATCTGTTTCTGCCCTCATTTTTGATCTCTCTCTCTCTCTCTCTCCTTCTCTTGCTCTTTTCTCCAGCTAGGTAACCATGTATCTCCTTTACAGCAGCACATGTTTTAGCCCTCTTTCTTGTTAACTTTCTCTCTGGTTGGGTAATCATGTATATTTTATAAGTAGTACGTTTAGTTTACAAACAGAGGATTCAACACATAAAATACAAAAAATGGTGTACATATAATGCTGCAGAAGTTATACATCTTTGTGGCATTGCACTTACCAAATTCTGATAAATGCTTTGGTATGAAAAGCTAAACTATTAAAGTAACTCCTGTAGTATTGTCAGTTTACATTAAAAATATAAATATGCACACATACACACACACAATATCAAGCTATATTCATCCCAATGTTTTTTTACTTTTTTTTAAATCGTATCATTTAGTTGTTGGATGTGCCAGACGTTATACACATGTTATGTTTATGTGCATGCAAGAATGATCAAAGCATTATGAATATAACTATGAATGGTAATAAAGTCTGTAACTGAATAGAGAACTGCATTTACACACTGATTTTTTTTCTTTTCCCACTCCAATATGCAAACACATTTGCTGTTTGTGAAATAAAAGCAATTGTCGAAAATCCACTCCCTTGTGTATTAGCCATAGCAGCAAGTTGTATGCTCAAAGCAAGTCCTCTGCAAAGATTTAGTCAATGAGGATTATTAATGTTGCCCACACGGCAAAACCGTTATATATAAAACTGATATATTTAAAAGGCATTTTTTATGAAAATTTTCCTTCAACTTCATTTTGCAATCTTTTCTAACTTTAACGACATGTAAGGAGGATATAAGTACAAGCCCAACAGAAATATATATATAATACTTGAAAGTAAATATTCAATAGGCAAATGATTTAATGCTTTTTTTTTTTCAGAGAGGGAGACAGGCAGAAAAATTGTGCTGCAGATAAACACAATTAGGTTTGCTACGTATAAATATACATCATCATTATCATTAACACCCTTTGTCCATGCTGGCATGGGTTGAACAGTCTGAGCAGGGCTGATAAGCTGAGGGGCCGCACCAGACTCTAATCTGATTTGGCATGGTTTCTACAGCTGGATGCCCTTGAGAGTGTAATGGGTGCTTTTATGTGCCACTGGCATGGGTGTCAGTTACCATGACACCAATATCTTCCACGATGAAGGCAGCAAGCTGGCAGAATTGTTAGCATGACAGGCGAAATACTTAGCAGTATTTAGTCTGCCATTACGTTCTGAGTTCAAATTCTGCCTTTCATCCTTTCAGGGTTGATTGAATAAGTACCAGTTACGCACTGGGGTCGATATAATTAACTTAATTCCTGTCTGTCCTTGTTTGTCCCCTCTATGTTTAGCCTCTTGTGGGCAATAAAGAAATAAATATCTTCCACGACTATGATTTCACTTGGCTTCATGGGTCTTCTTCTCAAGCACGTTATACATATAGATATATATAGGGATACAGATACAAAAACTGGATATATTCTGAAGATAAACACATATGAACTAGCATATGGATACTTATATTTACTGACAAATACAGAAAACTAAGGAGAGGATGCATAGCTTTTTTTAAAACTTGATAGTTGTTTCTGGGAGCTCAGAATTATGTAATATTCAAAATGTTCATAATTAGCTGACAGAATGTGCAAAAAGTCATGGACATGCAACCAGTAGATGGTCACATAGAGTCGTTACCATAAGACCAGCCTCCTTCATCAGGAGGGGAAAAAATGGCAAATAGCTAATAGCTAGACACTTGCCCATGATGCCACATAGTGGGTTTGAATCTAACACCATATGGTTGGAAAGCAAATTTCTTAACCACACAGCCACATCTGCACCCAAACATTCAAGCAAGCCTACCTGCCTGCCTACCTATCTATCTACCTACATACATTTACATACATGCATACATTTGTTACCTTGCTTGGAAACAAGTGAAGGTAGTAGAAAATCTGCCTCAATAAACTTCGTCTGATTCATGCAAGCATGGCAAGGTGTATGTTAAAAATGATGATGATGAATCAATGATTGATATACAAAAGTTGCTGTTGTTGTGCAACATCTAACAAACTCTCTGCAGACCTATGGCAAGCAGGTAGTCAGCTAAAGGGCAAAGGCATGACAGTTCCTATTGTTACTCATATATAATTATCATCATCATTCTCATCATTGTTGTTTTTGAGTCACACTTTTCCATGCTGGAATGGGCTGAGTGAGACATTGAGGTAGTACAGCTGGATACACTTCCTGTCACCAACATTACTTGTTTCACAAGTAAGGTATTTTAATTCCATTCATTTATACACATTATATTGCCAAGATACAGAATGTACTGTTTACAGTACAAAATATTGGTTTCAAATTTTGGCATAAGGCCAGCAGTTTCAAGGGAAGGGGTAAGTTCATTTACATTGACCCCAGTGTTCAACTGGTACATATTTTATCAATCCTGGAAGGATGAAAGGCAAAGTTGACCCTGAGAGCATTTGAACTTAGAAAGTAAAGTTGGAAGAATAAACATTTTTTTTCCGGAACAGTAATGTTTCTGCCTGCTTGCTGCATTGCATAAAAAAATATTACAGGAATAATCATTTGCATATGCACATATTCACATGCACACACACAGGCATACACACAGGCATACACACATACATGCACATACATACATATCATGTGGTTAAAAAGTGAATTTCATTACCACACAGCCATTCCTGTAATGTATTATGTAATTTCATTTACATACTTTTTTACTCTCTTTTACTTGTTTCAGTCATTTGACTGTGGCCATGCTGGAGCACCACCTTTAGTCGAGCAAATCGACCCCAGGACTTATTTTTTGTAAGCCTAGTACTTATTCTATCGATCTCTTTTGCCGAACCGCTAAGTTACGGGGACGTAAAGACACCAGCAGCAGTTGTCAAGCGATGTTGGGGGGACAAACACAGACACACAAACATATACATACACATATATATATGACGGTCTTCTTTCAGTTTCCATCTACCAAATCCACTCACAAGGTTTTGGTTGGCCCGAGTCTATAGTAGAAGACACTTGGCTAAGGTGTCATGCAGTGGGACTGAACCCGGAACCATGTGGTTCATAAGCAAGCTACTTACCTCACAGCCACTCCTATGCCTACATAGAATATAAATTGTAAAAATATCAATATTGATGATATCACTATACTATAAGTTAAAATAATTCTTCTTCGAGGCAATATATATTCAACTTCCAACTAATAAAAGAGAATAACAGAGCAGTGGGGAAAGTTGAAATTTAAATTTGAACTTTAATCAAAGTACCAGGGGAAAATTAGTTGATTGCTTGAAATACATTTTTCTTTTCCTTTTTAACCGTTTAACATTCAGATTACTGTCAGATATACTGCTAATTTATTCACATTACTTTGAATTAATCATGCATTATCTCATAGCTTCAAGATTTAAATAAAGCGATTGTTTATTTTTTAGAATGACATTGTAGGGTACATGTGAGAGGTCAGATCTAGCCACTTTGAATAGAAAACAGAATGTTTGGGCCTGATATGGTAGTTTAAATGCTAAAATGTTAAAGGATGTTCTTTTCACATTCTGTTTGGATCTCTACACACGTACACTAACAATGACTTATTGTGTTATTGTTCATTTGAACTGAAACTATAATTCTAAGCTGAAGAATAACAGATCCCATTGTTCTTTTCAGTTCTTTCATGTTTGCTGAAGTTGATGCCAATTAGTATTTAAACTGGTCAAAGCTGGCTCTTATTATTCTACCTGTTTTACGTTCAAACTGATCAGATCTGGCCTATCCAACCTACCCTACAATATCATTCTAAAAAATAAACATTCACATCAGCAAACTCTCAAAGATATGAGATAATGTATGATTAATTCAAAACAAAGTGATTAAAGAAGCATTACATTTGACAGGGTCGTCTGAATGCTAAAGGGTTAAATTAAAATACCATAGGTTGATGCCTGTAGGAAAAGTATAACTTGAGAAAGTGTACCAGTGTTGAAATTCTGGGAAAGAGAGAATTAAGTGAAGTATTTTGAATGGGACTAGCAGGTGAAACATAGTAGGGATGATGTGATAAGAGGTGAGTACCAAGTTTGGGCTGAAACAAAAGTGGTACCTAGCTTGCTAATTCTGAAGAGCAGAGAGCTTTGTCATAATGATAAAAAAGACAGAAATGGTCGTTGTCATAATGATAGAAAAGACAGAAAAGACATGCTGTTACATTCTGAGTTCAAATTCCGCCGAGGTTGACTTTGCCTTTCATCTTTTTGAGGTCGATAAATTAAGTACCAGTTATGCACTGGGGTTGTTGTAATCGACTTAATCCCTTTGTCTGTCCTTGTTTGTCCCCTCTATGTTTAGCCCCTTGTGGGCAATAAGTAAAAATAAATAAGAAAAGACATAAATGGTAGAAATAGCATGTCAGTAAGTCAGTGGTTGCATTATATTGAGTAATTAGGAATTTGTTAATCAATCAGAGAACTATTTGAGTGCAATTAAAAATCTTTGTATGTGCAGCAGTTGTTCCACCCTACTTATATGGATAGTACTCAAATGTGGGTTGCACTGTAATATAAGTACTTTCTGACTCTGTGTTTGATATGCAGTTTTATCTTTATTATTTACTAGCAGTATCGCCCGGCATTGCTCGGGTTTGTAAGGGAAATAACTATATAAGCATTTTTAGAGAGTTACTTCCCTTATAGATGCCAATTCGGGCTTTCTTAGCTATTTCTGTTTTGGTGTCTTCAAGCCATGAAGTCGTTGTTCTAAAAGAACGCTGGTCTCCTTGACAACGCTTTACGACGTTGATTTCCTTACACTCCCTTCCCCACAGCTTCATGAGGGAGGGAAGAAGGGGGAGAAGCAAACAGGTGCAGATGTGAGCGTGGACGCCAACTCCGCCGCCATCGACACACGAAAAATTATGCATTAAAATGGAATAAAAAATTATGTTAAATTATTTTTAAAATCGTAGACTCATCGTAGACGCGCGCTAATACCCAGACGGGCTCGATATGAATCACGACTATAAGATACCCGAATTTGGTTAAACTGCACCGCAAAATGTGGGAATAGTTAGGAATCTAAATCGAAGGGGACAGACACTCACACAACTACAGTTTTATATATATAGATATGTGGTCATCTGATGCAAGAACAAGAATCTGAATAAACACCTTAAAGAAACAGAATGAAGAAATAAATGTAACTGAAGAATTTACTGTACTTGGTTGCAGTATATTTGAGATGATGAGGTGTAAGTTAGAGAAAGGGAATTCAAGAAGGTATTTATTAATGTAGAAACCGGAATATTAAAGAAAAGTGTTGCATGTAACTGAAATCCCCAATAAATATTTATGCCCCTGTGTTCCTAATAAACTGTCAGGTTCTTTGTCAAATTCAACTGAATGCTTAAATACATCCACCTGGGTTTATTTCCAGCCTTATATCAGAAAATTCTTCCCAGTGATCTGTGAGAATAAATAAGCATTCGTTCTCTTTGTGAGTTTGGAATCATAGTTTCAGTTCAAACAAAGAATGGTACAACAGGGCCTCAGTAACATGCGTGCACAGATTCTAATTTAGAAACCAAAACATTGTATTAGTAGAACTTAGTATGAAATGATTAGGGTCAGATCTGAAAATATTCCATATCATAAACAAGATGATGAAGATTTGACACAGATGGAAAATGGCTGAACTGTAAACCCTCCAAACAATGCAGGTCCAAAAAATGCAAATAAATAAACAAAATCAATGCTAAAATGTTTGTAGTGATGAGATGTATAATATATACTCATTTGTGTTATTTGCTCATTACATTTCTGTTGAGTCTCCATCTGCTCCCCCTCGTCTCATCAATAACTTCTCATCGTTTTTATCATTTACCTCTCCACTCAACCTTTCTCTTATTCACTGGACCGTGCTGCCCATGTAATGAAGGATAGCTTTCAATCTGTCCATATTCAAACACCTTTTTCCACCATTCCTATCTCTCTCCCTCTCTCTACTATCACAATGCTCAGTTAATGAGAAATTGCATTAAGTCTGTTCATAATCAATACACTTCCACCAGCCCCCACTATTGCTAACCACCACCCTCTCTTCCCACCTCACTTGTTATTGATATCCATTGTCCATCTACATGCCTATCACTGACACACTCTCTTACTAGCAAACAATCCGTTTCTGTACTATTAGCCATCACTCCCTCCCGACATTCATCTCTCTCTCTCTCTCACACACATCAACATTATTATTATTATTATTATTATTATTACTTCCTTCTCTTGCTCTTTATTGTCTTTTCCATTGTTCCCTCCAGTGCTGTATCTTTCATTACTCTTTTCTCTAGCATCCTCTCATACCTCAGTTTCTCTTATACTATTGCCTTTTTCACTCTCTCTCTCTCTCTCTCTCTCTTCTATTCACCATGCTTGGTCATGTTATCTTGAGCAAAAGACACATTGTACAAAAATGAGGACTCTTTAGTCTTGAGCGATACAACACAACATCTCTAATGTTAGTACTATGATTAAATGTGCCCAATACACTCTGCAAAGCAGTTGGTAAATGAAGAGAGACAGTGTAGAGCTGAGAGAAGCCTTTAGTTTTCCTCAGGACTGGACAACCTCTCCAGTATTGGTGCCTTGATAAAATTCACTTGGTATATTCTGTAAAATGATTAGTGTTAAGAAGGGCCTCAAGTTATAGAAACCAAGCTGAAAATGGTACCTATAAACAAGACATGGTTTTTTGACCTATCAAGGGGAACAATAATTCTGAACAAAAACTAGGTTGCATCATGATAATCTGTCCAACCCATGCCAGCTAGGAAAGCAGATGTAAAATAAATAAATGCATATCAAAGAATGAACTGGATCTTATACATAACAAAAGTTTTTTATGTCTTCTACAACACTATATGTATATATGTGTGTATATATATATATATATATATATATATATATATATATATATATATATATATATATATATATATAAACACACACACACAGACACACACACACACAGAAGACCAATATCTTCACACTGTTTTACAGTTACTTCTGGCTGCAAGTTTCGAAAATGACAATAGTTTATGACACAAAATTATAGAGAATCTATGATCAATATCAGCAGAGATATAATAATGCCCACACAGAGCTGGCATTCAGCTCACCCAAATTACCAGTTTGTGGTGATTAGCCAGGATTTTAAAAGTTGTATCGAAGATTTGAGTAAAAACTGACATTATCAGCCAGACATGTGGCCAAACTTTATCTGAGAAGGTTTTGTTCTTTTATATATAATTCTGTCTTGCTAATTTACTTTCTTGCTATGCTGTTTATATAATTAATAAAGGAAAGGATATTATTCCTCTCATGTGTTTATGTGTTAAGTTAAATTTCATAGTTTTCCAGATCGTAGATATGCTCAATCAGAATTGATGTGGAGCTAAACAACAACCAGCCACATATTTCCTAAACTTTATGATTACTGTGGTGGTAATATTGACTCATGATATTTCATTTTACAAGGCACAAAGCCTACTCCAGTAACAGATTGAGTAAAGTTCAATTATTTGACTTAAATGGGTGAAATTCTTTAGATTTAAACTAAAAGCATTTCAATACAGAATTAGCTATGATAAAAACTGATTTAATCTTTAGCATTTTAAACTGGCCATATCCAGCCTAAATATGCTACCTGAATTATGTCCAAACCATCCATATTGGTTTCTCACATCTATCCTTCAATGTCATTGCAAAAATATATGCTCACATCATTGAAATCTCGAAGCTACAAGACAATGCATATTAATTCAAAACAATGTGAATGAATAGACATTATAATTGGTGCATGGCTCAGAGGTTAGAGCATCAGGCTCACAATCATGAGGTTGTGAGTTCGAATCCCAGACCTGGCTGTGTGTTGTGTTCTTGCGCATGACACTTTATTTCACATTGCTCTAGTTCACTCAGCTGTAAAAATGAGTTGCAATGTTACTGGTGTCAAGTTGTATTGGCCTTCACTTTCCCCTTGGATGACACCAATGTCATGGAGAGGACAAGCTGGTATGCATGGGCGACTGCTAGGCTTCTTTAAACAACTTTGCCCGGACTTGTGCTTCAGAGGGTAACTTTCTAGGTGCAATTCCATAGTCATTCATGACTGAAGGGGGTCTTCATATTTGTAAATATATTTGTAAAGGGTTAAACTTCTTTCTGTCAAAAATTGCTTGTCTGTCTAAAAGAACAAACTCTTTGCCTAATTAACTAACAAAAAGTCAGGGGAGTTAGAGTAAATTTCAGTTGCTACCCAACCACATGATTCCAGATTCAGTCCCACTGCATGGCACCTTGGGCAAGTGTTTTTTATTACAGTCTTGGGCTGACCAAAGCCTTGTGTGTGGACTTGATAGACGGAAACTGAAAGAAACCTGTTGTTTATGCATATGTATGTGTGTGTGTGTGCCTTTGTGTTTGTTTGTCCCCACCATCACTTGACAGCCAATGTTGGTGTCTTTATATCCTCATAACTTAGCGGTTTGGCAAAAGAGAATGATAGCATAAGTAAAAACCAAGTATTGGGGTTGATTCATTTGAATAAAAATTCTTTAAGGCAGTGCTCCAGCATGGCCACAGTCTAATGACTGAAACAAGTAAAAGACAAAAAGATATATCACCAGATGCTTTATACTATTTAAGTTGGTGCCAAGCAATTCTTTGCTTGGCCTTACACAATGTTGGTGCCATGCAATTCTTGGCTTGGCTTTACACATTGTTTCTTTGTTCACTTGGAATCAGTAAAATGGTTTTACTAAACTCAAGAATCTATCTTTTAGGGCTGACAAAAAAAGAGACATTATGATGTTTATATTTTCGTTTCTCAACTGAAATGGCTTCTGCTGAGAAATGAAACTCACAAGGAGTTTAACATTAGCTCTACAGAGTTCATTAACATAAATACTAGTAATATACAGGAATTCATTCAAACAACTGTAGCTGTTCTTTGAAAAAAGAAGCAAAAGGGTTTTGTAACGCAGACAAAAGAAATCATTATTTTTATTACTATTATGCTTTTTGAAAAGAATATACATCAATTTCCCATGGTGTGATACACTGACTTGCAATTCTGAATATATTATACTCCTCAAATAAACCTACTTTCTACCCATCTAACTTTTACATATTGTTCTCTCCTACCTCCTTTCTTCCATTCATTTCTTATGGCCCTAACTACTGCCCCACCCACTTTATAACCTTCTGCATGACTAAATCTCTGTTCTACTTTAGCTGAAGAACTAGTCAGTGGCTTACAATAAGTTGTATCCTATAAGTATCAAGTTGTTGTTTAGCCCAAAGTCAGTAATGATCAAGCAAACTTATGACCAAAGGCACTCCAACCATGACTATCTCATCTTTGTCTCTCAGGTTGCATTACCCAACGTGTCCTTCTTTAAGATAGCTGTGCTTTAAGACAGTTTAGTGGTGCTTCATGCAACCTGAGCAACTCTGATATATAATCATATAAGAATTACACACACATTGTCAGATAGAATATGCAGTGTTATAGTGTAGGCGAGCTGGCAGAATCGTTAGCACACCGGGCGAAATGCTGAGCAGTATTTTGTCTGTCTTTATGTTCTGAGTTCAAATTCCGTCGAGGTCGACTTCGCCTTTCATCCTTTTGGGGTTGATTAAATAAATACCTATTTCTTCACTACCCACAGGGGGCTAAACACAGAGAGGACAAACAAGGATAGACAACGGATTAAGTCGATTATATCGACCCCAGTGCGTTACTGGTACTTATTTAATCGACCTCGGAAGGATGAAAGGCAAAGCCACAGTTACGCACTGAGGTCAATATAATCGACTTAATCTGTTTGTCTGTCCTTGTTTGTCCCCTCTAGCCCCTTACGGGCAGTAAAGAAATAAGAATATAAGTTTAAGGGAAAAAGGACTTTCTACTTTCATAACCACTAGTGAAGATTAGGAGATCTTTTAACAAGGATAAGGATATTTTCTACTTTCAATGTTTTGAAGTCACCATTTCTGATGAGTTCATGCAACTCAAAAATAACAGATTCAATGTTCAATGAGTAACTGACTATAAAAGCTATTACTTGATATGTGTACAGCAAACATATACTAAGCAAACAAGATTAAGTAGACAGCCAGCAAGGAACTAAATCCTTATGTACAAAGTTGTAATTTGCAATTAAGTATTGGTTAGTCTTGTTATAATGTTAATCGGTCCAGCCACTGGTTGAACATTGATTACTGTTGTTAACATTATCTCTTATGGTTTACAATCATGACAAGTACAATTTTAAAACAGTAACGACTATTTTTACAGGTATGATTGTTATTTATATTGTATTACTAGCAGTATCGCCCAGTGTTGCTCAGGTTTGTTTCAACCCTTTAAAATTGGAATTTTTGAAAAGTAAAAGTTTTGCATTATGTAGCTTGTTATTCTCTTTAAGTGAACATTTTTCTGGTTGAAATACACCGAAAAATGGCGACACAGCAGTAAAAAAATCGTAATAAATAGGGATTTTCATAGAAAAAAAGCGTCTTTTTGATGTAAATAATTTTTGGTCTTAACATGGTCCGATTTGAATTTTTTCTTCTATGGAAGGAAGATAAAGCCTTCTTCTATCATACTCTCAATTTTGGTCAACTTGCATCGCAGGATCTCGGAGGAGATAGTGTTAGTTGGAGGCTACCAAACCTGCCATACACAGACAATTTCAGCTTTATATACTTTTACTCTTTACTCTTTTACTTGTTTCAGTCAGTTGACTGCGGCCATGCTGGAGCACTGCCTTTAGTCAAGCAACTCAACCCCGGGACTTATTCTTTGTAAGCCCAGTACTTATTCTATCGGTCTCTTTTGCCGAACCACTAAGTGATGGGGACATAAACACACCAGCATCGGTTGTCAAGCAATGCTAGGGGGACAAACACAGACACACAAACATACACCCACACACACACATATATATATATATGACGGGCTTCTTTCAGTTTCCGTCTACCAAATCCACTCATAAGGCTTTGGTTGGCCCGAGGCTATAGTAGAAGACACTTACCCAAGGTGCCACGCAGTGGGACTGAACCCGGAACCATGTGGTTGGTAAGCAAGCTACTTACTACACAGCCACTCCTGCGCCTATATATATATAGAGATTATTAAATGCTTAGCAGCATTTTCTTCCATTTTTACTTTCTGAGTTCAAATTCCACTGAGGTCGACTATGCCTTTCATCCTTTTGAGGTCAATAAAATAAGTACCTGTTGAGCACCCCAAACTTGTTGGCCTTGAGCCAAAATTTGAAACCATTATTATTACTATTATTAACGTTAACAACCATTTTAATTTAATAGTGGTTTCAAATTTCGACATGGCTATTCAGGAAATGTACCAGTATTCAACCGGTACTTATTTTATAGACCCTGAAAGGATGAAAAGTAAAGCTGACTGTGACAGAATTTGAACCGAGAACATAAAGACAACTGAAAGGCTGCTAAGCATTTTGCCCGGTGTGCTAACGATTCTGCCACCTTGCCGCCTTTTAAATAAATATCTTACAAAGTATGAATTAGATATTTTATACATAACAACAGTTTCCGTACATCAAAAAGACAGTGTTTCTAAGATGTGCACAAACTTCTGAGGGGAAGGGGGAACAATTAAATAAGGATAACAATAAAGCTATTCAGTGCTAATATTCAAATTTGATATTAGCATTATTTTTTTCCTTTGCAGC
This sequence comes from Octopus sinensis, assembly GCF_006345805.1. Classification (NCBI taxonomy): domain Eukaryota; kingdom Metazoa; phylum Mollusca; class Cephalopoda; order Octopoda; family Octopodidae; genus Octopus; species Octopus sinensis. The sequence continues at coordinate 52,296,503 of NC_042997.1, read as the reverse complement.
ATCCTTTTTGATATAATGATGACAAATTAAAAAGTCATCATGCTGCTGCTGTCACCCCCTGCCACTTGCTTCCCCATTGTTGTCTTGGTCATTACCATCATCATCATCATTATTACTAGGGCACATGTACTCTAATACAAATGCCCTTTTGTAACTAAGGTAAAGTAGTTTTATAGTTATCATCCTTATTTAATGGTTCCCCCTTCCTCTCCCCTAAGAATGTGTGCACCTCTTAGAAGCACTATCTTTTTGATGTACGGAAATTTGCTAGTTAGCTTCTCAACTCTATGCTACTGAATTTAACAACTCATTATTAATATTATTATTTATGATGATGATGATGATAATGATGATGATAACAATAATAATAAATGATGATAATAGTAATAATAATGATAATAGTAATGATGATGATGATGAGGAGGAGGAGGAGGAGGAGAGGAAGAAGAAGAAGAAGAGAAGAAGAAGAAGAAGAAGAAGAAGACGAAGAAGAAGAAGAAGAAGAAGAGTGCAGTACAAAATGCCTTGCAGCTTTTAGTTATGACACCTTTACATTCAGAGTTCAAAACCTGAGATCAACTGCACCCCTCCCACAAAATCCGTGGCCTTGTGATTATCTTAGAAATCATCAACATAATTATTACTATCATTATTATTTGGTATTTGACTTCCTAATAAGTGACATTAGTAAATTAATCTCTGTGAGGTGAATAAGTACATTTTCAACTAATAAACTAACAACTACTATAACTGGACTGAAAACAAAAATGTGAATTTGGTGTTTTTCCTTCTACACAGTTACTATAACCTTAGTTGTAGTAGCGTTTAATTGTTGCTTTATTGCAATGATTCTAGTCGTGTTTACAATAGAGTAATGCTGAGTCTTTGAGAAACTTGTTTAAGATGCTCATCATCATCATTTAATGTCAATTTTCTATGCTGGCATGGGTCGGACAGTTTGACTGGAGCTGGTAAGGCCTGAGTCTGCACCAGACTCCATCAGAGTTCTGGCATGGTTTTTATGGCTGGATGCCCTTCCTAATGCCAACCACTTTACAGTGTGTAGTGGGTGCTTTTTATGTGGTACCAGTGCTTTTAATGTGACACACCAGCACAACTCATAAGAAATATTTAATTTGACTGCAAACAACCATTCAAATAATAGCCATCTTTTATCTTTAACTTGTTTCAGTTACTGAATTACAGCTATGCTGGGGTACTGCACTGAAAGGTTTTAGTCGAACAAATTGACCTCAGTACTTATTTTTAAAAACTTTGTACTTCATCTTATCAGTCTATTTTGCCAAATTGGTAAGTTACAAGGATGTGAACAAATCATCACTGGTTGCTAAAGTGATAGGGAACAAAACACAAGCATAAAAGCACTCAAACACACACAAGACAGGCTTCTTTCAGTGTCTATTTTTAAAATTCACTCACAAAACTTTGGTTGGCCTAAAAGTGCCATGCAGTGGGACTGAACCCAGAACCATGTGGTTGGGAAGCAAACTTCGCACCACATAGCCATGGTTGCACCTTTCTTGCTATCATGTCTCATATAAGTATATCCTCATCATCACCATTGTCATTATTTTACCATCCATGTTTTTCATGCTTGCATGGGTCAAACGGGATTTGTTAAGGTAGATTTCTATGTCCAGGTAACCTTCCAGTTGCCAACCTTTGTCTGTTTCCAAGCAAAGAAATATTTCCCCATGGCTAGGTATGTTTTCACAGAAGACAGGAACGGAAGGACACTGCTTGTATGATCAAGACACTCATAGCTATTTCATGATGTCAAGGCAAAGAGACAGTGACACACACACACACACATACATACACAAACATACAGTTAAGAGTATCCCTGATGTGTCGGGTGATATGATATGCTTGAGAAGACTAGTTGAGTGAAATAAAACCAATATCATAGCCAGTGCCTCCTGACTGGCTCCTGTGCTGGTGGCATGTAAAAAGCACCATGTGAACGTGGTTGATGCCAGGTCTGCCTGACTGGCTCCCGTGCCAGTGGTACCTAAAAGAGCACCATCTGAATGTGGCCAATGCCAGTACCCTGTGACTGGCTCTCGTTCCAATGGCATGCAAAAAGCACCATCCAAACAAGATCAATGCCAGGCCCACTTGACTGACTCCTGTGCCAGTGGCATGTAAAAAGCACCTACTACACTCTGGGAGTGGTTGGCGTTAGGAAGGGCATCCAGCTGTAGAATCACTACCAGATCAGATTGGAGCCTGGTGCAGCCGCTGGCTTCCCAAACCTCAGTCAAACTGTCCAACCAATACCATCATGGAAAACAGACGTTAAACGATGATGATGAATCTTATGATCAGGAGTCCAACACCCTAACTATTAAACCACACACCTCCACATCAGAGCAAGAGATATAGCACATAACATATATCATCAAACTAGATTTCTTTATGATATTTAGTTGGTGCATGGTGACAAGCTGGCAGAATTGTTGGCATGTTAGGCAAAAATGCTTAGCAGCATTTCATCTGTCTTTACATTCTGAGTTCAAATTTTGTTGGGGGTCAACTCTGCCTTTCATCCTTTCAGGGTGGGTCAATAAAATGAGTGCTCATTGAATATTGCGGTTGATCTAATCAACTTACACCCTCCCCTGAACTTGCTGGCCCTGTGCCAAAATTTGAAATTGATACCTAGGTGGTGCCTCATGTTTCTGAAGTCAAATGTGGCCTAAGTTAAAAGTTATAGGTACCAGCAATACAGTCTCTGCCGAAGGATTAATGGCCTATAGTCTATCAATATCACTACACTGTGACAAAGCAAAAAAATACTAAACACTAGTGGTTGACAAGTAAGCAAATAAGTGCTTACTTGAGTTGCTGAAAATAATAGCCAAATCTCCCTAAAATCACACCCTATGGCCTTGGGAAGGAAAAGGATACATCGGATAATGTAATCCAATATAATCAACAAAAGACATGTTCATTGTGATTGGAATGGCTTTGATCATAGTTCTGCTGGATAATAGTTGACCACAGTTGAAAAAAGCAATAGTACTTGATAGCTTTATTTAGTCAACACAATGTAACTGTATTACTTTTTTCCCAATTCAAAATCGCACGTTGCAAAGTTGCATTTACAAGTATCTCATAAGCTCGTCCAAGTGGAAATTTCAAAGAAAATTAAAATGAGTAAGGAGAAAGAAAGAAAGAAAAATATAAACTGGAATTCTTATTTCTTGCAGTTTCTTTTTATTTATATTGGTTATTATTATTATTATTATTATTATTATTATTATAATTTTTGTTTAATTCACTCTCCTTCTACTTGAAGTACAACTATTCTTTGTTGTCCTTATGTAATCCAAGATAGAAAAAATTGCTATTAAGATCAGAACCAAGTGGAATGCTTTCTATGTCATGTATTTATGTGGACATCACACATGTTGATTAAAGCACTGTGAAACTAGATGCAATTGCAAAAACATGTCTATCAACAATATCAAACGACATGCAGAGTAGCATTGATGTCTAGTAACACGAAGAGATAACAAAGCAATGGTTGCCAAGAGGCAAGATTACATAACACTAATCTAACAAAAGAATTCCTTGAGTTAATGCTCGTATTAATATAGCTTTTATAAAGTCCAGAGATGCCATCCATATCATAAACAATGGGTAAATTAGTGCTCACATTGCATTAGGAATTAAAAAGTTAATTAGAAATACTAAAAATTTATCAATGTAGTGAACAAATATTTATCAATGACTAATATTATTAATATTTTTATCCCAGCAAGTATGGGAGGCAACTCTAGATATATTTCAGTATTATTCTGATCTCATCAACAAAGCATAACTTTTACTGTATTTCCTGAAGTGATTACTGGAGAAGCAGAAATGTAAATCAGTCAAGCACTATGGTTGATGTAACTGACTAGTCCCCATCCCCCAAATTTTAGGCCTTGTGCCTATAGTAAAAAGGGTTATCATTAATTTTCCATTACAAATAACTCACATACACACCAAAGCCACTAAGAAAAATACAAACAATTTCACATTTCGTTGAAGTGTTGGGTCTTTAGTGCATTCCTTATGATCAAATAAAATTATTTCACTAACATCATTAATGTAACAATTTTTCATTTGACTGGACTAATGGTCTTTATGCTGTTTTTTTTATCCATATAAGAAAGTCTTATTGCTATGAACCAACACCTGGGTTGCTCAATGTCCTACAAGTTCTTTACTGTCTTAAGTTTGACATCTGAAAAAGATTATGTTCATGTTTGTTTTACATCTGTTTTTCTATGCTAGCACGAGTATATATTATTGAGGTCTTGTTTTACAGCTGAGTACCCTTCCTGTCACTAACCCTTACCTATTTTTCAAATTAGGGATTCTGAGATATGCTGTGACTGTGAAGACCCGACAAATGAAGTGAGTTCATGGCTTGCAGGATGGCCTGCTGTGCTAACCTTGGATCGTAGAGTGACCCGCTGTTCTTGAGGAGACCTATTGAGTCAAGTACGTCAACACCAACAGCAAAATAAAAATCAAATGAAAATTGTAGCTAAGACACATAAAAAGCACCGTCTGAATGTGGCAGATGCCAGCGCTGCCTGACTGGCGTCAATGTCGGTGATATGAAAAAGCACCAACTGATCATGGCCGTTTGCCAGCCTCCTCTGGCCCCTGTACCGGTGGCACATAAAAAGCACCCACTATACTCACGGAGTGATTGGCATTAGGAAGGGCATCCAGCTGTAGAAACACTGCCAGATCAGACTGGAGCCTGGTGCAGCCTCCGGTCGAACCGTCCAACCCATGCTAACATGGAAAACGGACGTTAAACAATGATGATGATGATGATGATAGTCTTAATGATTAAACTTTAAATGAATAGCTATAGGTAGAATGACAGTGAAACACAGTAAGAACAAAACAAGAGACAGGTATGTCAGGTTAGCCTGCTTACAGGTGATATGCAGTGAGCTTGTTGAGAAGAGCAGAAGTTGTTACTGTTGACCAAGAATATGTAGAAAGATAAAATGGTATATCAGTGCCATCTTAGTTTATTGTTCAGTGAGTCTCTACTAATCAGTTAAAGCAAAATCTTTTGGATAAGGGCTTTGTGTGTTTAGCCACTGTATCCCATAGAGCAACCATTGGGAATGGTGAAGTTTAAGGTCTAGTTATTAAAACCTAGATGTTTTAGTTGTAAGTTGTCCAGTATTAGAAATGCCAGTACAAGATTGTTTTTTTAACCTTTTAGCATTTAAATTGGCCCTCTCCGGCCAAAATATTCTGCCACTTTTATGTTCAAACTTGCCCCAGATTCAACACCCCACACTTGTCCAACAATGTCATTCTAAAAATAAACAATAACATCATTGAAATTTCAAAGTTATGAGATAATGTATGATTAATTCAAAATGATGTAAATATTTTAGCCTTACATTTGACAGAATAATCTGAATGCTAAAGGATTAAAGTGTGTAGTTGAGTGTGTCTTTGTCCGGATTAAAATGAAAAGGTTGATATGGTGCCATTGCAGGATGTTTTTAAAGCCTCTGTTCATGGAAGCAGAACAAATTTAATGTGATGTGTTTAGGTCGCCTGTGAATGTTGTTTGTGTGGAGGGTTAAGGTAGAGCGAAAAGTAATATCATTTGTACAGTAAGTAAGTTGTTAAAATAGATGACAAAGAATGCGAGAAAACAACCTAAAGTTCAGAGAAAGTTGATCAGAGAAAAAACTGCAATAATATGGCCTAACAGAAATTGGAGCAATAGTCAAAACCCAATATGCAGGTGGGCACACAGTAAAAATTATTAAAAGTATTACACAAAGATTCTCAGCAAATAAATTTACAAGTTAATTTCCTGTCAGGGATAGAAAAAGAATTTGCAAAGATACAATACCATATTTTTTAAATTCTATTCTGCCAAGAAATTTAAGACATTAAATGTACATAAGTCATAACTAATCTAATTACAACTAATACTATGGTTATAATCTTCTCTCCAGCATTCCCTGTTTACAACAATGAACATCCTAGGGATCAAGGTGGCATGACAATGTATTCCTTTTTTTCTCATTTCTTTAAGGTTTCAGATTGTGCTCTTGTAAACTATACCCTATCCCACAAAGTAGAAAAATAAAAATAAAATATTAGGAGTGGTTTAAGCCACTTGCAAAAATGGTCTGCTGGATATAAAAAATATATATATATAAATAAGTAAAAGAAACAACCAAACAAACAAACTAATACTACAACAATAATGATCATACACATGTTTATACTGAGTATTCACCAATACTATTATTTGTAAGAGAGGAAATGAGTAGACTGCTCATTTAAATATGGGTGTTTCAAAACATGGTTTTGATTTTTCCCACAATATTCTTCTGGGGGAAGTGTGTATGAGTGAATGTATATTAGTATATATATCTAAGGGTTACTAAGTACGTTTGGCAATTACGCAAATATAAATTTTCACTGAATCTATATTTAATGTCATATTTAATATGACACCTATATTATATATACACAGACACACATACACACATATATGTCAAAATGACATGCTAATCTGTATATATTATGTGTGTGAATGTGTGTGCACATATATATATGAGTGCTTATGTTCATATGTATATATGTGTACACGTGTATAATCTTCTTCATTACTTTTTCCATTTGCGCACTCTCACAACAATAAATTTGTTCCTCCTATCATACTTTAACTTCTCTCAAATGCCTCAGCTAAAGTCATCACTCTCACTTCTATTCTCTCTTTTAGAAATTTTGGGAGGGGAGCCGTCAGTCTTGCAATTTACAAGGCAACCTCACTAGTGCTAGTGCCATACAAAAATACCCAGTAACCTCTGTAAGCTCATTTGCAAATCAAGTAGAGACAAATTCAAACTGAAAGAATGCTTTAGTCTTCCTGAGTGCAAAACAACTTCTATTGTACTGGTGCCATGAAAAAGTGCACCCAGTATACTCTGTAGAGTGGTTAAGTTAAGTTAAGTTAATTTTTTGGCTCAAAAAGCAAAAAGCAAGGCCATGTAGGGGGACATGGAGTTATGTACAGGGAGGGTGTTCATGCAAAGAGTTCAGGCCATTTCTGGTCAAGAGAGACTTTGAACTGAGCGGTCGTCGGCATCTTCACTATCTCGTCCGGCAGCTTATTCCACGGATCTGCAACCTGGACGGAGAAAGCCCCTCTCCTTCGATTGAGATGAAATCGTTGCAGATAGAGCTTTTCGGAGTGACCCCGCAGCCGACGCTCTGGAGCAGGAGTGAAGAACAGCTCTTTCGAGAGGTTACATTATCTGCTTATGATGTTGTGAGCGAGAATGAGATCACCATGGCGTCGTCGTTTTTCTAGAGAATAAAGGTCGAGCATCTTCAGCCTTTCTTCATAAGACAAATGTTTGAGACCAAGAACATGGTGGTGTTTGAAAGGTCATCCAACTATAGAAACCATGACAAAATTGAGATATTCAAGTGAGACATGGTTCCTTCAACTTGATGAATTCTTTCAAATCATCCAGCTAATGCAATTTTCATGTCCAGCATCAGTGAGGTTGCTATGCAGCTTGAAAGACTACAAACACTGAGAGAGTTGGCCTTATGCTGGGAGAAGGTTTCAAAGTATGAGAGATGGGGCCAGAACAGAGCAGGTTTCTTGCAGTAGAGGAGCCACATTTTAGAAGAGGGGGTGGGGAGTGATCTGGTTGGAGTGAGGAGGAGACAAAAATGGCGGTGATGAAGCGTTTGCGTGGACTTTCAAGGTAGGTGTGTAGCAGTGAATGGGGGATGAACTGGAAGTGTGACGGGTGGAACCTTCAAAGGTGAATGGGGGAATGAGAGTGGAGAATGGGTGGAGCAGTGAATATAATGAATGAAAAACAAGCATTGAGAGGGAAATAGGAAAGAGTAGGTGACAACTGCAGAGGTTTGATAGGGTTGAGGAATGGATAAGGGGTGGTGAGGTGATGTGTGATGATATGATATAATAGACAGGGGAAAGAGAGAGAGAGAGAGAGAGTGATAACATACTATTATGTATGACCATCTTTTATGGTTTTTTGCCTCTTTCTCATGAGTCTCACAGTGATGAAGGCATACATCAGTATGACAAGACTAAGACTCCACCTCCTGTTCAGCAATAGCACTTGAGCAGAGGGTTGCCTGTAAGAGCAACCAGAGAAGTACAACTTTTGTTTATATCACACCTTCCACATGTCCTCACAAGTGAGGAAACTCTCGCAGACACATAATATGATGTTCTGACCATTAAAAAGAAAAGGTCCACTGCTTGAAGGTGCAAGGTGTTCAAGCTTTGTCATACACTAGAAAAAAAGGAACAATGAAGTGGCACCAAAAGTACGAATGCATCAGATTTTATAGCAATAAATGTATGAGTGACACAAGCTTTTGAAGTCATTAAATGAGGAAAAATGAACTAGAAAAATAAAAAGATGTCTAGAGAGTATAAACAGCATAAATTTCAAATAAAAGTATTTTTTTCTCTCATATGCATTCACATATGCATGCAAATACACACCTATACAAGCATATCATATATTCACACTATTATGGATGGCTGTTGACTCTCCTGAGTTTGTGTGCCATATATATATATATATATATATATATATATATATATATATATATATATATATATATAATATATATATATATATACACTACACTCTCAGAGTGGTTGGCGTTAGGAAGGGCATCCAGCTGTAGAAACACTGCCAAATCAGACTGAAGCCTGGTTGCAGCCTCCATGGCTTACCAGACCTCGGTCGAGCCATCCAACCCATGGAAAACGGACATTAAATGATGATGATGATATATATATATATATATATATAATATATATATATATATATATATATTATATATATATATATATATATATTACACTCTCGGAGTGGTTGGCGTTAGGAAAGGCATCCAGCTGTAGAAACTCTGACAGATCAGATTGGAGTCTGGTGCAGCCATCTGGTTCACCAGACCTCAGTCAAATTGTCCATCCCATGCTGGCATGGAAAGCGGACGTTAAACGATGATGATGATGATATATATATATATATATATATACATATATATGTATATATTTGGCAAGAGGGAAATGGAGGTAATCCAGAGGTAGTATTCATCAACTGTTAGACTTTATATTATGTCTATTTATTTATTTTTAACAGTTCAAATAATATATATAACTACATGTGTAAAGTACTAGTAATTTCTAGAATAGAGGAAGAAGAAATTACTAGTACTTTACTCATGTAGTTATATATATTATCTAAAATGTTTGAAATAAATAAATAGACATAATATAATGTCTAACATCTGATGAATACTACCTCTGGATTCCTTCCATTTTCTTCTTGCCATATAAATAAATGAAGGGTAAAACCACTTATTACCCTCGCCTAATTATTATACTCAGCAGTGTAATTGCGTAATTGCCACGCAATAACCAGCACTTGTGCATTAATTAGGTATTCTCCCAGTAGTATATCAGATAGATAATATCCTTTATCTAGTTGGATTCACAACTTCTAATTCTCTTTGAATTTATATATATATATATATATATAATATATATATATATATATATATATATATATATATATATATATATACACATACATACATACATACATACATACAGAGGTAACATATTTAAATACTTATTTAGAGAGTCCATATGTATATATGTTTTCTATTTACATACACACACACACACACAAACATACACACATACATATGCACACAAACACATACACAATATATTTATGTGCACCTTCCAAACAGTCAGACAGACATACACAAGCCACATATATAAGGAAGCCTTTGAAAGTACATTTGATTTCTTTGAAAGCTATGCTTCTATAAATTTGATAGTTATTACTACTGCCACTGTTGAAGTGTTAGAATGTAGCTGGGTTTTTTGGTTCAGTGATTTTGAATGAAGTGGAAAACCTTTATGTGAATCAAATTGAAAGAATCATCTATAAATATTCCATTTTCTATGAAGCTTCTATCCTAGTACAAATAATATTGTATTTTAGCAAACTTCGGTCTTATTGAAATTAATTTGCTAGGTATGCTCCTGTACTTTTAGCACCTGGAATGAATGACATAGCATATGTTAGATGTTAGAATTAAAATGGTTGTGTGTGTATGTGTGTGTGTATGCATGTACATAGATATACATATACTCAGTTTTATGATTTGCTGGTTTCTTTATTTTATTTTCTTTATTAAGAATATAAACCTACCTTAGACCACCCATGGTTTGTATGATAAAGTCTTCCATCAAAATTTTGTGTTGTATTATGTTCCAAACACCACCATCATTTAATGCCTGTTGTCCATACTGGCATGGGTTGGACAGTTTGACCAGAGCTGGCAAGCTGGGGAGCTGCACCAGACTCCAATCTGATTTGGCATGGCTTCTACAGCTGGATGCCCTTCCTAATGCCAACCACTTTACAGAGTGTGCTGGATGCTCTCACATACCATCACATGGTGCTTTTATGTTGTGCTGCACGGGTACTCTTATGTGGCACTGCATGCCAGCTTAATAATCCTTTCTACTATAGGCACAAGGCCTGAAATTGTTGGGGAAGGGGCCAGTTGGTTACATCGAACCCAGTACTCAACTGGTACTTATTTCATTGACTCTGAAAGGATGAAAAGCAAAGTTGACCACAGCGGAATTTGAACTCAGAATGTAAGGACGGATGAAATGCCACTAAGCATTTTGCCTGGAGTGCTAATGATTCTGTCAACTTGCCACCTGATACCAACTTAATAATAACACTTATTTTACTAAATTCTTTGTTTTTTGCCAAAATTAAATGAAATAAGATCAGTGTATTTAAAAACGGTTAATATTAGCATAACACCACACATTTTGGGGGATGGTATAGTCGATTGAATTCTCCCCAGAACTTTACTATTTGATTTTATGAAGACTTGAAGGATGAACGGCGAAAGTGATTTTGTTGGGATTTGGACTCAAAACATAATGAGCCATTACTAAATACAGCAAAGCATTTCGTTTGACATCCTAATGATTCTGGTTATCCACTGCCCTTAATATTAACCCTGCTTTATGTTAGAGGTAACATATTGTAAGCAATATGCTATTTATATCTACATGTTTAAATATTTCACATCCACTGGTGAATAGAAATAAACTTACGTAAGTCATAGTGAGAATAGCAAACCAACCAAATATACAAAATAATTAGACAGACAGACAGACAGACACACACACACACACACACACACACGTTTCCTCAGAGAGAACTAATTTCAAGGGTATCAAATTGTTGGATCAGATCATAAAATTACAGAAAGAGTTATAACTCAACTAATTAGGAAGAGAATCAGCAAAGATGATATGAGGTTTGGTTTTATGCCAGGGAGAAGTACAACAGATTACTCTCTTTCTAGTAAGGCAACTCCAGGAGAAGTATTTAGCTAAAAGAAGTCATTGCACTTGACATTCATCAACCTGCAGAAACCTTTGACAGGATCCTTTGCTCTTTGATATGGTTGCTGTATAAGTTAAGAGTATATGAATGGCTTGACAAGAGTGCTGTATGTAAGATGAGAGCTAGCAACAAGTACAGCAATGAATTTAGTGTGCAGATAGTTCACCAGGGCTCAGTTCTCAATCTCCTCCTACTTATCATGATTTTCCAAGCTGCTATAAAATAGGGGTTTAAGACTAAGTGCCTTTGAGAACTGTAATATGTTGATGACCTTGTCCAGGTGTAAAAGCAAAATCTGGGATCAATGAGTTTAGTTAACTTAGCAAAGATCAAAGTTCTAGTAAGCAGGAAAACACACAATACTCTACTCCCATCATGAAAATGGCTCTGTTTGATATATAGAAAAGATGTAAGGGTAAATTCCATACAGTGCAACCAGTGCAAACTATTGACACACAAGAAGTGCAGCAGAATCACAAGATGCAAATGAAATAAACGATCATTACCTTAACAGACTTGTATCTCTCTAAAGCTTTCTTGGCAAGCTCTTCAGCTAGAAATGGAAATAAAATATTTTTTACCAATTATGAATACCAGATCCCAGCCATCATGGTTCTACACATCATCAAGAAAACAGAAGAAAGATATTAAGAGGCAGAATCAGTGTTATGGAGGAGACATGAACATGGAGTTGCCAGTAAGCTAAAAAACACAAACACATCAAAGGCTAGCTGTTCACATTTTCATGCTTTATAGTTAGCTTGTTACCTGCTTGTTATGATACTTTGCACAGTTAAACACTGTCTCTGTAAACAGGATCTGTTGAAGTAACTGGTCAACTAGCATGCAGAGGAATTACAGCCGTGTTTCGTGGTCTGCTACGAAACACGCTCCTTTATAGGATCCAGTTAGCTCAAGACATCATCAGGAGGAACCATGTCCGGTTTTGGCCCCTACTCCTCTATCGTTTTGATGTGGCGGGGCCCCCGCTTTCGGAGGTGTCTTCAGCTCTGGTGTTGGGTGCATGTCTTCTTTCTTCTGTTCCCTGGCTTCTTCGATGTATCGTCAGCGAGTGTCAGCTGGTGACTGACTGTCTTGTCAAATTTTTCCCTTTAAATACCTTCCACATAGGCTCCAGCAGGCAACCCCAGCAAGTTGTCACGTGACACTGTCTCACCTTAACTGACTAGTGAAGGCGCGTAGTTTTAGCCCGCGCTTTTTCTAAATGACCGTCACCTGTCAGTCAGCTTGTCTCACCTAATGATGTTATTTCCCGTCGGCGTGTTTATGACTTTCAAGCCATTTTCGGTCTTCCCACTTCAGCCATATATAGAAGCTGGCTTTTTCGACCGCCTCCTGTACTCTCCTTATTAGTTTACGCAGCTCTGGGCTAGAAAAATTAAATCTTCTTTTGAAAAGCGTTGTCATTTTCTTTTCAATGAAGCCTCTAGCCCCCACTGCCAGGTGATAATATTCGACATTCCATCCCTGTTCTCTGCATTCTTCGATTAGCTTTTCATACCTCTTCTCCTTTTGTTCCTCTGCAAAAGTGACCCAGTACCTACAGTTGGCTTTATAAGATGTAGATAAATGCTCTCCCTCAGTTAGGATACAAGCTGTGTGTGTGTGTGTGTGTGTGTGTGTGTGTAGAAAGAACAGGATAATAAATTAGTGAAGTGGGGTAAAAATAGGAAAAAAATGTTTAAGAAACACTACTCTTGAGTTATGCCTTCTCTCTTACTATATCAACTTTAAAAATGAAAAAACAAAAAAAAAAATCAATAAACTGTTGTTTAGAATTGAGGTGTTAGTGTCATTGGTAAAGTTAAAACCAAGTGTTTGTTTTTCTTGTCTTTGACATTTACATCTCTACTGAACCGGCACCAAGAAAAATAGCTTGAATTAAACACAGGAGTTTATCTCAGTCAGTTTGACATTTTAATCTTTAGAACCTATAACAATGGCATTCTGCAACTCTTGTAAGTGAAGTTGGAAGAGCAGCTGTAAACAAAGACAGTGGTATTGGCATACGGATGAATGAGAAATTGGAGAAGAAAATAGAATTTTTCAACATGCAGTTAGCTTTTGTTCATGGATTCTGTGCTGATGCTGAAAAATTAATTACAAAACTAAAGAGTAAAAAAGAAAAGAAAGACAACAGAAGTAGCATACCTGATTCAGTGACATCTCTGTAAACAACATCTGCATTTCTGGGATCAAATGCCGAAGTACGCATCACATAATCTGTACTCAGAGCCATGGTGTTTACCCAATGTCCATGTCCTTGTAATGTCCTTTTTAAAGTACCCTTGAAAAGTTGTAATAAATATATTTTACTAATAATTCTGTTTTATTAAATATACATTTTTAGGCAATTTAAAAGGATGTAATACAACCACCCATTTCATTCTGTGTATGCAAGTATGCATGTATGAGTAAATGCTTGTGTGTGCCTGTGATGGAGATATTGTGTAAGATAACTAGTACAGGTTGTATGGTGATGCTAGTTAAATATATATATGAGGGGGTGCTGAAAAATTCCTGGTTTTAAGGGTATTGTGAAAGGCCTGGTTGGAGGTCTAATCTTCTGAGTTCTTAGGAAAACTGAAGGGCTGCTGCAATCTGTGTGAATCTGAGAGGGGAATATGTTGAATACAACTGTGACTAACTGATCCTCCTGTATTTTTTCTTTCTACTCAAAGCCAGGAATTTTTCAGCATCCCCTGTATGGTATGAACATAGAAACAAAGATAACACAGTTCTTCTCAACAACCTAGTCCAGTTTTATATAGTACCACAGCAATAATTTTGAGGCCGAGTATAAAACCATTTGCCACAGAGTTAAAAGTAAATAGATGTATAAGGTTTATAAAAGAAGAGATTTTTTATTTTTCCTAACTGGAGGAAACAGCTATTGTTGTATAGCTACAACCAAATTGCATTTATGAGGGATTCTTGTAGATAGTTGACATGAAATACTCTGTAGCTTTGTTGCTTTATAGCCTGAGTTAGGCCTAATCAAGCAGACCTATGGCCAAAGGCTTTTCAGACATTACTGTGTAGTCTTTTTTATCTAGACATAATGTACTTTAGACTATATTATCCTCTGTACTTTCCTTCCTTTTTTAAAGACAGTAAGGGGTAATTTGAGGAAGATTCAGTTGCTATTTCCAGCAGGTTGAGCAACCACCTAGAACAGGGAGTCAAGAACACCTTGCCTGTAGGCAAAATTAAGCTCACATTCAAATTTGAAATTAACTCATTTTTTCTAACATCCACCCCTCCCACAACTCATCTTAACACATCCCTCCATCACTATTCTGACTATGGTACTACTCACTCCACTCAGCTGCAATAGTTATGAGAGTGGAACTGCACATATTTCATTCTCTATTTCTCATCCTCCTTGAAACCACTTCCTTTGTCTCACACATTCTCAATATCATCCTTTACTATCTCATTTTCCCCTGAATGCCTCTTTCACCTCCTCTTTCCCATGCACACGCACCCAGTTCTGCCTTCTCCCATTACCTCTATTTATTCCCACTATTTCCACCCTTATGTACCACTGACTTAGACCCTGGCACTGTGCATCTCTCACCTCCCATCATCTTTGCTGCCACCTATTACCTCCGTGACACCTACTCCTGCTACCTTTTCATTCAACGATATTCACACTTAACTGTTTAGTATTTAACTGACTACAGCTAGCCCAAGTATTCTACCTTCTTTTATGTTCAAACTGACCAGATCTGGCCTTTCATACCTACATTACAATGCCATTCTAAAAATAAAGAATCACATCATAAAAATCTTTAAGTCACAAGATAATACATAATTAATTCAAAACAATGTGAATAAATAAACATTACATTTGACTGAATAATCTGAGTGCTAAAGGGCTAATCGTTCCCCCATCAGTGTTCACCACTCAAAGCATTTCTCTCCTTCTCCACCTCTATCCATTTGTTGCTCTCCTTTCACATTTACAAACAAACCTATCCACACCATTTCCCTTACATTTACCTTCCTGGAACGTGAAGATGCTCTCTAACACACCTTCACCACCATCTGCTTTCTTTTCCTATGAAGGTAACCATGTACCTTCTCTGCAGCTGGACACCTGTTCCTGTCCCCCTACCATACTTTAACTTCTCATCACCCGGACATAAAGCTATCCCACTCAGTCAAAAGGTCTTCTCTTGTGAGTTACTTGTGACCTCACTGGTGCCATGTAAAATGCACCCAGTACACTCTGTAAAGTGGATGGTATTAGGAAGGGGCATCTAGCTGTAGAAATCATGCCAAAGTAGACACTGGAGTTCAGCACAGTCCTCTTGCTTGCCAGCTCCTATTGAACTATCCAGCCTGGGCCAGCATGGAAAACAGACATTAAATGATGATGGCGATGATGATAATAAAAGTCTCTAAAAAACCATATGAAAAAACAGTTTAAGTCTTAGGATCAAAACAGTAATTTAATATAAAGTTGCATATAAAGTCCCGGGCTCATCTGGCTCTGGCTGACAGTACCCGGTATGGGTCCCTATCCAGGGTTACGGAAAGGAGACAACCTTCAAAGAAATCTGGAGTGGAGCCCCGAAGGTGGTTTAGTGTTCGACTCAACACTCTTCTGGCAGCTCCTGCAACCAAGCTGGTGCCAAACATAATGCTCTGCACTCCTTTGGACAACGTCAGCAAGGTTGAGAGAGGAATCATGACGATTGGGCTACCCAGGATTTTCTTAATTCTAGCCCAGGCCTGCGCAAAACTGGAGAGGACATTTCAGTGCTGCTGTAAAAGGCGCAACTCCATTGTCTCCCGAGACAAAAAGGATGCCAACAACATATTTATGAATTGCAAAACTAAAGAATCATTCATTACACTTCTCAATATTGATGCACTCCACCACAGTTTTTGATGTACCTATAGTCCATGGTACTAAAAAGGCTCCCTCACTTCATACAGGATCAGTCTTTTGGGCTTAAAGTTGAAATGTTAGATGTTGTTGTCACTATTTTCAAGTAGGAAAACTGTTAGAAAGCTTCCAAATCAGTTAATCGGTTGTAAGAAATACAAATAGCTAGTTGAGATTAATATAATGATACTCAGTTTTATTTTCATTTTGTTCAAGTTAGAACTTAAGGGAAAGATAAAGACAGAAATGGAACTCCAAACAGCTATGAGTCCAGAGAAGAAGGATTCGACTAAATATTTAATATGATGTCAGGTAGAGAGAAAGATACAATTGTGTTAGAGGGAGAGAAAGTATGCATGTATCACATTGATTTTGTTGGAGGCATGCAGTTAAGTTCAGAGATTCAGGGACAAATAGAGCAATGGAAGAGATAAAATGAGAACAGCTTGACAGTGGAACAAATTTTGTTTTCTAGTTCACAAACATCCAAGAACAGTCATGTTGAGCCATTTTCTAGAGTCATGAGTGAAGCTATTTGTCAGGTTATGGCATAATATATCAGTGTACATGGTGGGAGTTCCAACTGAAATGTGTGAGCAGTCCTTTTTTTTTTTTTTGTTTTATTTTGCTTTGTATAAAGTTAGTTGTTGTTCAGACTCTGGAAATAAACCCAGCTTTCATGATGCAGTGCTTGCTATGTGAAGAATTTGTAGTTATCATGAAAGGTTATCAACAATTTTAAGGTTTAGCATTTAAAGGGAGAGTGTGGTAGTTTAAATTGTGTGACTGAAGATGCAGTATTGAAAGTTTACTTTCTTGATGTGTGTAAAGTTATGGTATGTGTCTACTTAATGAGATTAGACTGTTAAGACCCCACTGTAAGATATTTTTACTGAGAATGTTCGTGCCTAATGGGAGATAGTATAATTTTAAATAAGAACAGGGCCTGTATACAGAAGAGGAAAAAAAGTTTGACTGTAGTCATCAGCAAACTAGACTGTGTGTGTGTTAAAACATGATAGTAAATAGGTTATTAATGAAGCAGAAGGTTAGAGTAGAGGCAACTAAGGCCAGAAGTACATCTCTGATGATGAAATATGCACTGTTAACATGATCTAAGAGAAAGTTTCCCATCCAGTGGTTAGCCAGTACTCTCAAAGAGTACTGTTTTAACTTTGTTAGCCATTAACCAAAATTGTCCTCTTAGTGGCTGTGAATCTAGGAAGTTGGAGCCAGTGAACTGGAGAAGTAATTTCTAGTAGAGTGGATGTATGGGGTAATGTGGAGATGTGGCTGTAAAGCAGGCAATAAATGTTTTAGCATTGTTAATAGGAGCGTCATTTAAAAAACCAGAAAAATTAAGGGACATATGTAGGAAGAGGCTTATGTGTAGGAATAAATGTTCAGTATTCTGAATCTGTGGTAATAGCAGACTGAACATAAGGAATGAATTGCATTGCGCTTGTAAAAAGGGTATTTTGTTATTCATATTCAAGCATAAAACATCTAATGAAACACATCCTCAGAATATTTCAATTTGCAAAACTATTCAACTCATGCATACATACACATGTATGCATGTACAGATACACATGTATACATATATATACACACACATCTATATATGTGTATGCAAACACATGTCTCTGTATGTGTATGGACATGCACATTATTAATCTTTCACTTCACTTTTTAATTCAGTCATACTCAGATCATTAATGAAATATTCTGAATCTTAAATTGGTGAAGTTCCTGACACTAAAAAGCATAGAAATTTCGAAAACAAAAATAACAACTTTGTAACAACATGGAGCAAATTAAGGCCTATTGTATGAAGAAGCAAAAAATTACAAGCGATAAAAGCAACCATGATTGGGATGCTGATGTAATACCAGTTCAGGTAACTAACACTGAACATATATAAACACACACACACACACACACACACACACACACACACATATTTAAGCTACTGTAAACCACTTTGAAAGAAATAGTCAGTTCCAGAAGCATAAGCTGCAGCACAATGTGTTCTAAAAAGTTCTTTGCAGTCTGTGAATGGAATAATGAATTGTATACGCAACTAGAATTAATTTCCTATGGAAAATTCATACTTTTCATTAATTCCTCAGATGAAATGCAAGTTTTACAACTCAGAAGCCAATGCAACGTAAAATAAAAATCTAACAAAGAACTTCCTACAAGATCTAACAGGTAGAATATAATGAGGTCAATACATCTCTCAATCACAATCGAGGGATTCAAACATCAAAAAGTTATTATAATTACTTGGTCACAGTCAAGATAGCAATAAACCAAGTGATCAATATTATCTTCCTATAGTTCAAATTAATAGATCGATATGCCAGCACATAGCTAACACAGTCAGTAGTAAATGTATAGAGTGATCAATACATTTTATACACATCAAACGAATCTCCACAGCTTTCAAAACAGCTCTGTATGAATTATCACCTCTTACAGCCCCACCATCGTCACCACTACCACCGCCACCAGTAGAAGGACCACTACTACCACTACTGCTGCTGTGAAAGTTACCACCACTACCTCAATGTTTTGATAATAATAATAATAATAATAACAACAACAACAACAACAGCAACAACAACAATGGTTTCAAATTCTGGTATAAAGCCAGCAAGTTTGGGGGAGTGGGGCAAGTCAATTACATCAACCCCAGTTCTCAACTAGTACTTATTTTATTGATCCCAAAAGGATGAAAAGCAAAGTCGACCTCAGTAGAATCTGAACTCAGAATGCAAAGATGGACAAAGTACCACTAAGCATTTTGTCCAGCACCTTCATGATGATGATGATGATGATTGCAAACAAACAACTCGAGAAAATATATGCATGGGGAAAAGGTGTTAGCAAAAGGTGTTAGTGTATGTGAAATCTGGGATGAAACAATGGTATACACTGTTGCAGAATGTCCCAAGGCAGAATATAAGAATTGGTGACATGATCAAATTGTGAACATTTTACACTGGACGCTTTATCAGAAATGGGTGTTTGAAGCAGGAAGTACATGGGACAATCATCAGGTAGAAAGAGTGCTTGAGTTAGAAACTTGTAAGATTTTGCAGGATTTCCCCATTCAAATGGATAAGAAGGTAGAACATAAGCCAGATATTACAGTAAGAGACAAGGAAAATTGAATTTGCTTACTGACTGATCCATCATGTCCATTTGATAATAGGATTGTGAAGAAAGCAAATACAAAGTTGAAAACATACAACCCCCTTAAAATTGGAGTTTGCGAGAATTTGGAATATGAGCTCTTGTAAAGGTTGCATCTGTGGTAATTGGTGCATTAGGGACTGTGAGTGATAAAATACACAAATGGATAAAAGAGATTGGAATGGAATGTTCTGTAGAGCTTCTTCAGAAGGTTTGCCTCTTAGGAACAGGAAAAGTCATCAGAAGAGTTTTGAGCACTTGATGGCTTATTGAAATCACGTGGGTATCTGAGCTTACAGGTAGTAACAAGCCACCTATATTCTATGAGGAATAAGAGTAATCCTCAGTGAAGTCAAACAACAATGGCAAAAACTTTTAGTGGTGTGATGGATAACCAGTTCCACTGACTCCAGTACTTAACTGGTACTTTATTTTATTGATCCTGAAAGAATGAAAGGTAAAGATGATCTTGGCAAGATTTGAACTCAGAACATAAAGAGCCATAAGACATGTCACTAAGCATTTTGTCCAATGTGCTAACAATTCTACCAGTTCATTGCATCTTCATCATCATTATCATTTAACGTCTGTTGTCCATACTGGCATAGGTTGGATGGTTTGACTAGGGCTGGCTAGCTGGAAGGCTGCACCAGACTCCAGTCTGATTTGACATGGTTTCTATGGCTGGATGCCCTTCCTCACACCAACCACTCCAAGAGTGTAATGAGTGCTTTTATGTGCCACTGGCACGGGTTCCATTTGCTTGACATCAATATCTTCTACAACTATGATTTTACTTGGTTTGATGGGTCTTCTCAAGCATGGCATAGTGCCAAAGATCTCGGTTGTTCATCATTGCTTCTGTGAGGCCCAACACTCAAAATGTGCTTTTTATGTGCTACCGGCATCAGCCACCTTGTCTCTGCGAGGCTCAATGCTCAAAAGGTGCCTTTTATATGCCAGCAGCCCAGGTGCCAGTTACATAACACCAGAACCAGCTATGACCACGATTTCACTTAGCTTGAAGGGTTTTTTCACACACAGCATATTATCAAAGGTTTCAGTCACTAGTCACTGCCTCCCTGAGGCCCAAAGTTTGAAGATCATGCTTCACAACCTCGTCCCATGTTAGAGATCAGTACTTCTTTACACAGCTGTCCTTGTCCATCCACATCACATGACTATACCAGCGCAATCATCTCTCTTGCACACCACATCTGATGCCTCTTATGCCCAACTTTTCTCTCAAGATGTTTACACTTTGTTATACATGCACACTGACATTGCACATCCAGCGAAGCATACTAGCTTCATTTCTTTCAAGCCTATGCATTTCCTTGGCAGTCACAACCCAAGTTTCACTGCCGTATAGCATAGCTATTTGAACACAGGCATCATACAATTTGCCTTTCACTCTGAAGTAGAGGCCCTTTGTTGCCATCAGATGTAGGAGCTCTCTGAACTTTGCCCAGCCTATTCTTATTCTCATAGCTTTGATCTTGGCGCATCAACCTCTAATATTAACTTGGTCACCCAGATAACGGAAGCTATCTAGTACCTCTAGCTTACCCCACTGTCAGTTGATGGAGTCTATTTCTGTACATTTTCAGTGTTTATTGTACCTGCGCATCTTCCACACACAAAACTATTTTCCCTCTTAACCTTCCTCTGACATTGCTGCTCCTCTTATGCGTCCATAGCTTACATAATAATGATAACAATAATTCTAACTTTAGTACAAAACCATAAATTTGTAGAGAGGTATATATTCTATTGAACTGACACCAATAAATAAATGGTACAAGCCTTGAGAGATGAGAAGTACACATAAACTTGAGGCACATAAAGAAGATGCACTTAAATTGTGTTAGGTAGTTTGCTCAGCATGTTACAGTAGTGATGAAGAAGATGATGATGATGATGGTGATGATTCTATATAAGAAGGGATAAAGAGATACATGATGAAAGTCATGCTCTTCCAAAAGACTTGGACAATGTGTTTGGGACACAATTTCTGGGAACCTGAACCAAGTTGTAAACTTAGAGATTATTGGTAATATAGAGTCAAGTAGCCAACAAGGAACACATTGGATAATGAGGCCCAAAATGCCAGAGAGAAAAGAAGAATAATCACAGCTCAAATGCCTTTCATCAAAGACTGCTTGATTAAAGCTGATCTAGGGTTAAATATTTTATTCATCAGCCGTATGTTAATAACAATGATTTCTTTTGATTTTTTCCCTTGTATTACTAGTATATAGATTTATTAACATTAAAAGAATAAAAGATTAGAGTAATTGTATCAAGGCTTGAAGTAAGGTAAAGTACATGTAGTGGACTAAATATCAATGCACTTTCTATCTCAGCCATCACGATTCACATCCTCCCAAACAAAAGTAGCTCTAAGAGGTTGCTTGATCTGCTAGAAATAATGGATAAATCCCTCAAACTACACCCTAACATCTTAAAAGCAAAGTACACATTGGATAAGGTAGTTCTAAATACAGTTTCAAAAATATAAAAAATAATATACGATGTACATGGTTGGAATACTTTTGATCATAAGTCTAATCAACAGAGCACCATAAAATCTTGTCCAGTAATGATTTTTAACAAGTGATAAACTGGGTGCCAATTTCTAGGAAAAGATGATAGGCAATTGAATCAAACTCAATAAATTACTGCTACATATATTTTATTGACAACTGAAGGCAAGATAAAAGACAAAAGTTGGTCTTGAAGATGTTTAAAACATAGAACATAAAGATACATAATTTACTACAATGAAAAATTAAGTGTTGAGCTCAAATACTCAATGAAATGACAACAGTTTATTCCCTTAGACACAACATTAACCCTTTTACTGCAGAAATCAGATATATCTGCTCCAAATTTTCGTTATCCTTAACTGCAAGAAGCAGTTTTGTATACCATTCTATCTTTTGTTGAGAAATGTCATGTTTGGAACTATTCTCTCGTGAGATATATCAAGTTTATTGAGGCAACATAACCTGCAGAAAATACTAATTATATTCTTCGGTATATATTTAACATCATTACTGGAATAATCATGAAATTTAATTTCACAGTTAAGGGTCAATAATGGGAAAATATATTAACAATATGTTTACATTTCAGTATAACTCCATGTTACTCAGGACACAAAGTATGTTCATTATTATAACCCTGATTTATGGTACATTTGTTATTAAATACTAGTGTGTGTGTGTGTGTGTGTGTGTGTGTATGCGCATGTCCTTGTGAATATGTATGATCATCATCTATTTTACAGTTACTTTTCTATGCTTGCTTGAGTTGTAGAAGTTCTTTCCAACACAGTGTCTCACCATATGTTGCTTTTGTTTGCTATCTCTTATGTGAGGTTCAGCATCCTCAGATAAGCTTTTACCACTTCTGCCCATGTCTTCCTCTGAAGTTACCAGGCCAAACAAATGATGTCATTGTAATTTATTTTTGAGGCAGTTTATAATAGACCCTCTTAACAACAGTCTTTTTGCTCAACAGATAGTCCAGATTTCAATACATGTGGAGATAATGATTGTGGCTTTACCTACAAACAGTCTAAATTTAATTCTTCTGTCACATATTGTGGACACTTTGATGACATTATCTATCAATTTCTCTGTTACCAGTTTGCCTACACTTTATAAATAAACAGTTATCATTCCAGAAGAATTTGTACTTGTATTACAATGGCAACACACACACACACACACACACACACACACATACACACACATCCTAATCATCAACAACATCACTATCATTTTCTTGTTCACTTTTCCATGCTAGCTTGGGTTAGATGAAATTCATTGAGGCAAATATTCTATGGCCAGATGCTTTTTCTGTTACCAACCTTCACTTGTTTCCCTGTCAGGTAATATTTCCTCAAGTTCTTTGAACATAAACAACACAATGGCTAGATATGTTCTTGCACAAAATTGTAATTGAATGACACCATTTATGATAGTGAAGTTCTTTACAATGAATATACCATGTAAAGACAAAGAAATAGGAACACACATACACTCATTCACACAGACATACAACCACATATATGTGCACAAATGGATACCATCTTATCATCTCCTTCCCATATTCCCACCACATCTTTCCCACATTGGCTGCCCCCACCTCTTGCTACACTTTTTTTATTCATAAATACTGTTCTCTACTTCTACACATTAAAATGATTCCCTCCATCTCCACACTGGACCACCAGATTCTATCCCCATACACTATGTTTGACTCTTTCTCTCTTGTCCTTCCCATGTCAACTGTATCATCATTACTATCTTATTACTCTCATCTTGCATCCCTCCTCCATTGACAATCCCCAACTCTGCATCAACCCTTCAACCCTACCCAATCCTTATAGATGTTGTCAACATCCACTCTCCTCACTTTCCTTGCAACCCCCATATACTTGCAAAACCTCACCCCCACCCACTCCTACTTTCTCTGTTCCCATTCACTTCTACTTGCCTTGTACTTTGAGGTACCAACTGGACATCTCATCACCACTATTTATCGCTTTGCAGCTACTACTAATTTTGCTTTTTACACTTCTCAAAATATAAGCAGCCATGCAACTCCCTTACAACCGGAACCTGCTCTGTCCCACATCCTTCTTTCATATCTGAACCCTCACCTACTTGCATAAAGTCCCTCCTCTTGGGTTTCATAGGCAAGAGAAAAGCACCCAGTACACACTGAAAAGTGTTTGGCATTAGGAAGGGTACCCAACAATAGAAGCCATGCCAAAATCAACACTGGAGCATGATGAAGTCCTTGAATCCATCAGATCCTGTCAAACTGTCCAGTCCAAGCCAGCATGAAACACAGATGTTAGATGATGATGATGATGGTGGTTATGATGATGATGATGATGATGTGCCTCTACACATCTGATTTAACACACAAAGTTTTGGTAAATCTGAGGCTATGACAGAAGACAACTGCTCAAGGTGCCATACAGCAGGATCAAACAAAGAAATGTTGCAATGTCTGTACTCATGTGCACAAAACCTCTTCGGAGTTCTGTCAGAGAATCACTAAACTACAGCAGCAAACACACAAATACCATCAACAGCAGAAGCAGTAACAATCACCTTTAACTTCTCATTGTTTCAACTATCTTATTTTTGCAGGAACTCACATATACATCATCAATGGACATAAAAATTGTAATAATACAGAAAATAGACAAGAACCGGGAATGGGAGAATCATAGAAATTAATACAATTTCTTTCCTTTTGAAAAAAGTGATGTCAATATACAATGAAGTTATTCCATTATTTGGTTTATAAGAGATATAGCACAAATAAAAATCAATCAATCAATTTGCATTGATGCGGTTCCTTTAAAGAAAACAATAACAAGATGTCCACTATTCTAAAACTAATAAAAATGACAATAAAATCTGTTTGTTTGTTCTAATGACAAGATTGATGTTATCTCCTAACTTTGAAAAAGGAATTACTATGTATGAATAATTGAGATTTTCTTTTACCAAGATAGAAATCTTTATCTGAGAAAAAAAAAGAAAAGGAAAGAAATAATAATCATAATTTTGTTCCTTTTGTGCATTTTGTTATCAGGACATCTCCTGTGGGATGTGAACTGACTAGTGTATAATTATTATTTATTATAATTATCTGTTACATATTCAGAAGGCCTTGCATTTATATGGCATAGACTGCAAATGAGATTTTATGGCATTCATGCTTTTTTTAAAGATCATTTGACTAAAACCAGAAATCAAAATATTAACATGGATAAATGCAAAAATTCTTTCTTTCTTTTTTTTTTTTCAATTCAGTTTCAATTGTTTTGCAATATTTTATTTTATTCTGTTATATTTCTGTTTCTTATGCTTGTATGGGTTTGAGAGTTTTAGAAATTTGGCCATTTGCATAATTTATGAGGAAGTCGTTTTATACAGTTGAATGGCTTTCTAACGAAGATATTCAAGTGTGAAATGTGATTGACAGGTATTTTTGAACTAGGATGTTTTACAAACAGGAGGAAATGTGTTGCTTTTGGTTTAAATGCTTTAGTCAGGAAATGAAGAGCAGCAGCCATGTACTTTTCAAAGACCTTTTAAAATGGTGTGAAGAAAAGAAAGTTCTCTTCAGACCAGAAATCCTGTCATAATACTTGCAAACAGACAAGACGCTACTGTGGTGGTGGTGGCGATGGAGTTAAACAAAGTGATAGATTAAGACTTGCTGATCAGCTTTAAGTCATATCTCACTACTGTGTCTTGATATTCCCATCAAACCACACCTCTACTTCTGTTCACCATTTACTACAAAATAAATCTCAAATGGAAATTGTAGTTATGATACCTGTGCTGGTGGCACGTAAAAAGCACCATCCGAACGTGGCCGATGCCAGCACTGCCTTGACTGGCTTCTGTGCCGGTGGCACATGACCTGCCGTGCTTGAGGAGACCTATTGAGTCAAGTACATCAACATCAAAATAAATATCAAATGGAAATTGTAGTTGTCATACTTGTGCCGGTGGCATGTAAAAAGCACCATCCAAACATGGCCGATGCCAATGCCACCTTGACTGGCTTCTGTGCCGGTGGCATGTAAAAAGCACCAACCAATCGTGACCGCTGCCAGCCTCCCCTGGCACCTGTGTTGGTGGCACATAAAAAGCACCCACTACACTCACAGAGTGGTTGGCATTAGGAAGGGCATCCAGCTGAAGAAACACTGCCAGATCAGACTGGAGCCTGGTACAGCCTCCTGGCTTCCCAGACCCCGGTCGAACCGTCCAACCTGTGCTAGCACGGAAAACGGATGTTAAACGATGATGATGATGACTTCTAATACCATCTAACAATCTATATGCCCCCCTCCCACTCACATTTTCATAACTACCTCCCCACTCCTGATCAAAAACATGTATTCATCCCTTGCTTTTTGAGGGTTTTGCTCCACACCTCAACACTACCATCTTCACTTTTCCCAGATACTTCACTCTTATATAAATGCAAGGTAGCCATATGTCTTCTCTACAGCAAGATACCGCTGTCTATCCCAGGTATAATATCACTTTTCCACTCTCTCATATACTTCCCCAACATAGTTGAAAGGGCTTCCTCCTTTTCTTATTTCCTGTCTGGTGAGTTATTTGGCAACTTCACTAATGCTGATGGCATACAAAAAGCATCTACTACACA
Organism: Octopus sinensis; assembly: GCF_006345805.1. NCBI lineage: Eukaryota > Metazoa > Mollusca > Cephalopoda > Octopoda > Octopodidae > Octopus > Octopus sinensis. The sequence goes on along the minus strand of NC_042997.1, from coordinate 52,269,644 downwards.
GTATAGTGGGCATTATGAAGGGCATCCAACTGTAAAAACCATACCAAAGCAAGACACCAGAACTCAATGCAGTCCTCAGAGCCATCAAATCCTGTCAAACTGTCCAACCCATGCCAGCATGGAACATAGACATCAGATGGTGATGATGATCTTGTACATTGTGGAATATAGTTCTAATGCAAACAGCTGATAAAATGTATTTGATTGAGATTTGGTAGTTATTCTGAATAGGTTGAGTGACTGCATAGAGGCTCTCTCTCTCATTGACACATAAGGGTATTATGAAATTTATGTTGACAGAAGTGGGTAGATATTTAGCTGATATTGTGATACTAAATAACATGGTGGTAGTAGTGAGGGTGGCACCAAAATGAACATTATCGATCCCTCAGGCCTTTTTATTTCAGAAAGGGCAAGAAAGTGGCAGAAACCTGCAGGAAGATATGCCCAGTGTACGGAGAGGATGCTGTTACAGAACATGTGTGCCAAAAGATTTCAAGATTTCAATTGGGCAATTTTTCAGTTCAAGATGCACCTCATTCTAGTTGGCCAACTAAAATTAACAACAACAAAATGAAGGAGTTAGTTGACTCTAACCTCCATTATAAGACCAGGATGATTGCAGATATTCTTCAAATATCCAAATCAAGTGTTCAAACCCATCTGCATCAACTTAGTTATGTCAGCAGGATATTTGGGCTGCATACTCATTGAATAAGGTTAATCTCACCCAATGAATTTCCATCTGCAATTTGCTGCATAAATGCAAAGAGAACAATCCTTTTTTGAAGAGAATAGTGACAGGGACTGAAAAATGGATTGTGTATAACAATGTGAAGCACAAATGATCATGGGGGAAGCATGACAAACAATCTCTAAAGCATGATTTCACTTGAAGAAGGCTATGCTTTTAATTTGGTGTGATTGGATGGTTGTATGAGCTTCTTCTCACAGACAGGACCATCAATTGTGTACTGCAAGCAGCTAGACAAACTGAATGCAGTAATCAACCAGAAGCATCCAGCACTTGCTAATCATAAGAGCATTGTCTTTCATCACAGCAATGCCAGAATGCACACTTCTGAGGCAGAAATTATTAGGGCTTGGCTGGGAAGTTTTACCACACTCTCCATATTTTCTTGACCTTCTGCCTTCAAATTTCCACCCATTTCAGTCTCTTCAAAATTCATTGAATGGACAGACCATCAACTCCAAAGAGGGTGTGATAATTCACTGAAAAAAGTTTTTTGCTAGTAAAGACAGGAAATTCTTTGAGCAGAGAATAATGGATCTGTCTACAAGATGGCAGAAAATACTGGAACAAAATGATAATTAAATCAATGATTGAATAAATCACTTTGTGTTTAAAACTTATGTCTTATTTTCGCTTAACTGACCAAACAGACATTTTGCCCAACCCATTAATTTGATGTCATCCAACAGGTGTATGATTAAAGATGTTCTAACTGTGATCCTTGTGGCACATCAAGGATTCTCAGTGCCTCAGTGCCAGGGACTACTATATGTTTTGGTACAACCAAATTTGAAATGTTCTGACAATTTATTTTATTTTCCTTTATTCACTTAATGACAATACCATAAACAATTAATTACCATTTTACACTGGCCTAAATATAAAATCACAGTATATCATTGTACAATATCACAGTTGTAAATCTGGAACTAATGAAGTCTAGCTTACCAATCATACTTATATAATTTGTAAGCCACTTGATATTTATGTCATTCAGTGTTGCTCAAAGTCATATAGCTAAAGTAATGAGGCAAACATGCAAAATGAATGTCTGTTATATCTTTAGTTTGGAAAATTGCTTTATATGTAAGAAGTCAGCTACATGGGCTGTATAGAGACTAAGAAACAGACAAATAAAATAATATTTAACTTTACATATAACAAATTTTATTAATTTTCAAAACTGTACATATACTTAACTAGATCATGGTAAGTAACATTCTTGTATTCATGGTTAATTTTTACATGAATCTTTCATGCTTTTGTTGTCGCAAGTGCATTGATCAAACTAGCAAAATTTTAATTACTAATTATGCCTGTTTTAATACCAAGTCCAATGTTGTCCAGCTATTCAATCCTGTTTGTGTCACTATGGTTCAGCAGTATGTAAGAATTAATCTCAGTTTGCTAAACTAGTAACAGACAATGCAACTATAAACAAAATCTGCAATTTATTTCTTGAATTTTGATTAACATCTTCATCATATGAAATTGTTAGCAAAATCAGTTGCAACCTTTGGTTCAGGAAAATCAGTCTGTGTCCTTTTACAGCCTTTAATTTCTTTGCACACACAAATGTGTGGCTGTGTGGTTAAGAAGTTTGTTTCTTAACCACATGCTTTTGGGTTCAGTTCCACTGTGTAGCACCTTGGGCAAGTGTCTTCTATGAAAGTCCCAGGTCATCTAAAGCTTTGCAAGTGTTTGTGGCACTTTCCAAACAGCAAATATTTCATGGTTGTTTTTTCATGGACATAGAACTTGCCAATATTTTTCTACTTGTTAAATCCACACTGCATTTTTAAAGTCATTCAAAATGCTGAGCTTCACTACCACTGAGGATCTCTCCTAGTGAAAGCCCATCCTTAGCAAGCCAGGAATGCACCTTCAGATGCTGGAAGATATTTCATCCCCAAAAAGCTAGACCATGATACTACACACATAAGCATCCTGGATTGCATTTAAAGAAGGGCCACTTGACTGATTGGTATTTAATCACAAAAAGACAGATTCCCCTCTCTCTGAACTTCATAGTACTAGTTATGTAGCCTTGGCTAACTAGAACTGTCTCATACCTCTACCACTCAGGTATCCCTAACCCACTCATCACACTTTGGCAAGCCAGGGGACTGCACCAAGCACTTTACAGAATGGACTGAGTACTGGTGAGGTCTGCTTTGGCATGTTGTTTTTAGTTGGATGCCCTTCCTAATGCCAACTACTTAACAATGTGGACTGGATGCTCTTTACATGGCACAAGCACCAGCAAAGTCACCAAGTTACTTGCAAGACAAAGATCCTGTGGGAGGAGGAGGGGGGTAATGGAAGAGGTGGCTTTGTGCCAGGTGAGATAGGATAAGTAAACAGCAATAGTGTAATGAGTGCAGTAGATGAAGAGAAGAGTAGATTTGAAATCATATTAAGACTTGATATATACAGAAGAAAGAAAATTCAGTAAATTTTAAATTCCAACTCACATCTTCTGGATTCCATACTTTGATGGTACGATCTTGGGATGAAGAGAATATTAGATTCTCACCACCCCATTTGATGCAAGTAACACACTGTAAATGACCATTCAGAGTAACACAACACTGGCTGAGTACGGTATTCCAAATTCGAACTGAGCCGTCCTGGTTAAAAAAAAAAAAGATGAACAATTACAAATAGATATACATTATGAGCAGATATAAAGAACAGACATTCTTGTGTGTTTCTACTTACATTGCCCAAAAAGATAGATGAGAGTGAAGCCCAGATATATGCAAAATACTATACAGATATAGATGGTGGCACGTAATAAAATACACCAATCCGACCGTGGCCGTTGCCAGCCTTGCCTGGCACCTGTGCAGGTGGCACATAAAAAGCACCCACTACACTCACGGAGTGGTTGGCGTTAGGAAGGGCATCCAGCTGTAGAAACATTGCCAAATAAGACTGGAGCCTGGTGCAGCCTTCTGGCTTCCCAGATCCCCGGTCGAACCGTCCAACCCATGCTAGCATGGAGAACGGACGTTAAATGATGATGATGATGATGATGATGATGATATATTAAACTGTTGTTGCAGAACAAACGAATACAAGGTCATCCACGTAACATTTCATATCTCGAACATTTAATTACAAAATGCTTTTTTGTTTCACATAGAATATACATGTATAACATCACAGAAGATGAAACTCAACTCATCAGTACATTTTCTTATATTTTTATGTATTTATTATTCTAGGTGTAATGTTTTTAAAAAAAATATATATTTCTTAATAGCTAAAATATTAATCATTAACTTTTAAATATATATATATATATATATATATATATATATATATATTTATATCTGTATGGCGAGAGAGAGAGAGAGAGAGAGAGAAGAGAGAGAGAGAGAGAGAGAGAGAGAGAGAGAGAGAGAGAGAGAGAGAGAGAAATCATAATCAGTCATAACCAAAATTTTATTCTTTATATAATGTACACATATCATCTTTTGCAAGTTAATATTATACCCTAAGTCATTGGCTACATTATAAAAATAATACTGATTTCAAATTTTGGCATTCTGTTTGAATTATCACCTCTTAGAGCCCCCCTCCACCACCACCACCACTAAAAGAAGGACTACTACTACTACTACTACTACTACCACTACTGCTGCTGTCAAAAGTTATCACCACTACCTCAATGTTTTCATAATAATAATAATAATAATAATAATAATAATAATAATGGTTTCAAATTCTGGCACAAGGCCAGTAATTTCAGGGTAGGGATAAGTCAATTACATCGATCCTAGTGCTCAACTGGTACTTATTTTATTGATCCTGAAAGGATGAAAAGCAAAGTCAACCTCAGTGGAATTTGGACTCAGAATGTAAAGATGGATGAAATGCCACTATGCATTTTGCCCAGCATGCTAACAATTCTGCCAGCTTGTTGCCTTCATCATAAAAGTAATAATTGGCACCTAGAATGTACTGGGTGACCATGTAGCCCCAAATCAGTAGCACTTTTTCACTCAACAAGGAAAAAGTTTGAAGACATCTTCCTGATATTTACACACTACTGGAAGAAAACCAGTCATTAAAGATAAACATGCTGAAACATGATTTCTTAGAATCACATCAATGCAGTGGTAGCTGGTACACTATGTCTCAAAACTCATGGCGAAGCTGATTGCCTCCTAGCACTAACTTTAAATGATGTATACCACCTGCATTTGTGTAACACAATACTTGAATATGTGTTTTACTCAATTTATGATCTAGTGTAGAGGCTTCATTCTTGAAAGCTTGAGTATTGCAAATTAGTAACTACCACTACAAATCAATTGCATCATTATTATACACACGAGAAATAAGGAACTGTTCATACTCAAGTAATTTTAAATCTCTTTTTGGATGGCTTAATTTCTTGGGTTAGGGTAATTGGTGCTACTTCAGCGTGCAATGTACCTCAGTATCCTACTTTAGTGTGCGATCTACTTGTTTCAGTTATTTGACTGCAGCCATGCTGGAGCACCGCCTTTAGTTGAGCAAATCAACCTCTGGACTTATTCTTTGTAAGCTTAGTACTTATTCTATTGGTCTCCTTTGCCGAACTGCTAAGTTACGGGGACATAAACACACCAGCATCGGTCGTCAAGCAATGTTGGGGGGACAAACACAGACCCACACACACACACATATATATATAATATATATATATATATATATATATATATATATATATATATATATACAACTGGCTTTTTTAAGTTTCCATCTACAAAATCCACTCACAAGGCTTTGGTCAGCCTAAGGCTACAGTAGAAGACACTTGCCCAAGGTGCCACACAGTGGGACTGAACCTGGAACCATGTGGTTGGTAAGCAAGCCACGTACCACACAGCTATTACATTATTCAACATTATTCAATTTGTTTTTATCATTTTGTAGGATAAAGTTCTTATAGTGGAGGTAGATTGCATGCTAAAGTGTAAAAGGATAAGAAAAAGTAGACTAAAAGGCACACTAAAAGTAATTTCACAGTGTAGACAGGATACTGCAGTAGACCGCATGCTAAATATAGATACTGCGGTAGTCTGCACTTTAAAGTAGCACCTGGTAATTTTATGACCCATTCCATGGTAGTTTCTAAATTGTGATAACTGCCTGTCACTAGCTTCAAAATTCTTCATGTTCATATGCTTAGCAGGTTTGGTAGCAGCATTTTGAATTTCTAAACCATGAATATTATTAGCACAGAATTATTTCAAAATTTATATCTTTTGTAACTTTCATATGCTTCCTTGCACTAACAGATGGTTATTTCAAATTTGTATCAAAGAAAATAGAAGAGTACATGCATACATACACACACATGAGCATGTGCGCATGCATGTAAGTGTGTGATTTATATATGCAGTTTAACAGTTATAACAACTTTTCAAACTATGAAGTAACACCTGAAGATCACCTATACCTATTTCATTGTAACAATATTCAAACAAGGTCATTGCCAGTGCCGCTGGACTGGCTCCTGTGCAGGTGGCATGTAAAAAGACACCATTTGAGCGTGGCCATAGCCAGTAACACCTTGTACCTTAGCACGTAAAAGCGCCCACTACATTCTCGGAGTGGTTGGTGTTAGGAAGGGCATCCAGCTGTAGAAACTCTGCCAGATCAGATTGGAGCCTGGTGCAGCCATCTGGTTTGCCAGTCCTCAGTCAAACTGTCCAACCCATGCCAGCATGGAAAGTGGACATTAAATGATGATGATGATGACAGAGTATTACGAAGCCAAATAATTTTACCAAATTTTGACTTTGTTTAAAATATTGACAAATCAATTGAAGTATTCCAGTTTGTTGACATCATACCCATTATTTTATAAACTGAACTCTAACTGTAACTTTAGTAGATTCTACAATAATTTTGATAATACTGAAATGAAAATTTTAACACTAATAATCAAGATTCCAAAGATAATCATGTCTTCTCTTTCTTACTTTGATCATACAGAAAAAGCCTTGTATATTAGTGGCAAAAAAATTGGAAGACTTCTATGCTTTTCTAAAGGTATGAAGGAAACTAAAATTGCTTTAAATTACAAGATGTCCCAAAAGTCACTGATGGGTTTCAATTTTTGGTAACTTCCTTAACTTTACAAACAAATGCATGAAATTTTGTTGCAATATAAAGGACATAATGGAAATTAATATGCACAAGTCAAATTTTGCAACACCACTACATCACATATGAAAAATGACATTGCTTAAAGTGGCAGACATTTTCGGCTTCACATGCCCATGCTCTTTCCAAAACCATAAAACCCTCAAGAGTTTCAGAACCCTACTTCTCTGATTTCTCTACTGATGTTCTCCTTCAGTTGCACTAGGGTTTCTGGTTTGTTGACGTAAAACCCCTCTTTCAGGTATTCCCACAAGAAAAAAATCTAGGATAGTCAAGTCTGAGGAACATGAAGACCAGTTGGCCTTGCTGTAGCAGGAGATTATTTTCTCTCCAAAGTACTACCGTAGCAACTGCATTGTTACTCTTGTGGTATGAGCAGTTGCCCCATCTTGCTGGAACCATGGAACTACTTTGGATGGGCTTCACATTCCCCAGACTTGACTAGCTTGGATTTTTTCTTGTGGGGGTACCTGAAAGAGAGGGTTTATGTTCACAAACCGGAGACCCTGGTCCAACTGAAGAACATCAATAGAGAAAGCAGAGAAGTGGGCTCTGAGACTCTTGAGGGTGTTATGGTGCAAGTTTTGAAAGAGCACGGGCAAGAGAAGCCGAAAATGGCTGCCATTTAAACGATGCCATTTTTCATGTGATATAGTGGTGTTGCAAAATTTGACTCGTGCATATTAATTTCCATTATGTCCTTTATATTTTATCAAAATTTCATGCATTTATTTGTACAGGTAAGGAAGTTATCAAGAATTGAAACTCACCAGTAACTTTTAAGACAACCGGTATAATTTGTTCAGAAAAAAATATAAATAATAAATAAGGGAGGTAACTCTTGCTTATATTTACATATTTAATTCACATCAATGACAGAAAAGCATTTACGTTATCATTCCCTCTGCGAGAGGTCGTAAAATCTTATTTGAATCACATCTATTGTTCCAAGAAGAACGCGTTGCCTACGGCGGGAACGACTTTCAGCAGAGAATGGGCTAATTTTGCTTTAAAACAATAATACCGTGCCTTTATAACTAAGGGAAACAACTTTTCTTTAACTAGTAATCTTTTAAACAATAATTTAAAGTAAATAATGAAAATGTTGAAATCGATAAAACTTTTGTAGAAACGCAGAAATAATTCAAATAGAGGAGGAAGTAATTTGCCCCTCTACATACACACACGAAATGGCAAAAAGGCATATTAGTTGAGTTTCCAAACTGATTTAATACCACATTATTCCTAATAACTAGAGAATATATTCATGCGTTGTCATGAGTTAAATGTGAAAGCTAATGGAATATATACACTGTACAGCATATATAAAAACATCAACTGAAGTTTGTGAAGCCAGTAAATGTAGCTATAAGATAAGAATATGCAGAATCAGAATGGAAAAAGGCAAAAACCAAAATGGCGTGGGAACCACCAGACTATACCTATTGGCTATTTAGAAGCAACTTACATGGTGAAAATGTCATGGAAACCAAGATTTTAGAAATCATAACTTAATGATGTTCGCTTTTCATATTAATAAAATATTTTATAACAGAGAGAAGAGGGTATAGAATTTCTAGTAAGCTCTTCAAAGTTCTTCCCCTTTACATGCTATTTAAGGCATGTAGGCACAGGTGTGGCTGAATGGTAAGAAATTTGCTTCCCAACCACATGATTCCAGGTTCACTCCCATTGTGTGGCACCTTGGGAAAGTGTTTTCTACTATAGACTACAGCTTCAGGCCGCCCAAAGCTTTGTGAGTGGATTTGATAGACGGAAACTAAAAGAAAAAAAAAACCCATCGTATATGTATATGTGTATGTGTGTTTGTCACCAACCACTACTTGACAACCAGTGTTGGTGTGTTTACATCCCCATAAATTAGCGGTTTGGCAAAAGAGACCGAAAGAATAAGTACATGCTTAAAAAAAATAGAACATAAGTACTTAGGTTGATTAGTTCAACTAAAAATTCCTCATGGCGGTGCCCCAGCATGGCTGCAGTCTAATGACATAAACAAATAAAATATATCTATCTTGATTACGAGAGGAAGTATAAGTACCAGGTTAAAAGGTGACATCGTTATGATGCTATACACAATTAAACACTGCAGCCCATATTGTTAAACAAAGAAAACTGGGCGCTACTTAACAACACTATAAAAGATAAGAGGATATTTTTCATATTCGTTTATGACAAAGATTAGATAAGTATTTTAAGGAAGAGACATCACGCCAATGTCGATAACTGGACAATATTTTGCAATAATTGAATCACTTTACACATACTACAAGTAATAATATGATATATGCGCTGCCTAAGTATAATAAGTAAAATTGTAGGAGATTGTCAATGATGAGAATTACCTTAGATGAACTTGCTAAATACAGGCTTTCTGGATCTCTGGAAATATTAAAAAAAAGAATAACAGATAGTCATATGAAGTAGGAAAAAAAAAAGATTGAGAGAAGATTAGTAATAGTAAGATAAGTATGGCTGTATGGAAGTTCAATCCCCAGCCATGTAGTTTTAAGTTCAATCCCACTGCATGACACCATGGGCAAGAATTTTCTGCTATAAATCTGGCTGGCCATCTAAAGCCTTGTGAGTGGATTTGGCAGATGGAAACTGAAATCATCAAATCTATATATTTAACAATTTTTTTAAAGTTCCTCTTTTTCAAGAACAGCCAGATATATTGGTGAATAGTTAATGGCGTTGTAGAGCATAATGATTAAAGTTAACTGACATGGAGAATTGGAAGCCACCTGAATAATGGAAAAGAGTTACCTGTGTTATGATTTGTGCCAGGAATTCTGAGTACATCTGCACACCAGAATGCATCCAACAACTGCAAGACAAGATAATGAAAGATCCAAGCAAGGGAAACTGGGCTTTGGTGTTGGAGTCACCACCATGAAGCTAGCCTTGAACGAGGATCTTTGCTACCACTAACACAAGAGGTGCAAAGAACAAATTTTGACAGCTAAGGCCAAAGAGAACTGCTTAATGGAACAAAGAAAATCCTGAAGAAGCTGAGGCATCCTGTTAGCCAGGGATGATCTAGTTCTTCTCAGATGGAAAAAACCTCAACCAGGACTAGTTGCACAACATCCAAAACAACAATCTTTATGATGTCCCACATATGAAAATTAAATTCCCACAAACTGTGATGGTCTTTGGATGTGTCTCCAGTGAGAATGAGGTCATGCTACCCCACATCTTCAAACAGGACCTTAGGCACAATTTAGCTGTGTAAAGCTGCTGCAGACTGTTTTCAAACCTTGACTGGAGAGGGTTGCCGCTGGAAAACCATATGCATGGCAGCAAGATTTGGCTCCTTGCCATATTGCCAAAAAGAGTCAGAAATGGTTGTCAGAGAATTTCTGTGACTCCACCAGCTCCAATTTCTGGATTCCTAACTGCCCTAATTGTAGTATCATAGATAATGATACATGGCGTGTATTATAATATAAAGGAGTATTAAAAGATCTTTCCGGGAATACAGCAAGAAATGCATGTGCCAGGATCTGGAGCTGTCTGAGGGCATGGTAGAAGATGAAGGTGGCTACTTTGAGGAAACTTATCTCCCAGCCATAATTTAGTTATTTTTTTTATTTTTTAAAATAAATCAATCTTTGGATAGGATATTGTGTTTTCTTTAACTTTTATGCAAACTGTCAAATTTAGCCCAAACACCCAGTATGTGTGTGTGTGTGTGTGTTTATATAGATATATATATACATATACACACACACATGTTGCTTAATAAGAAAGGAGTGCCCAATACATGTTACAGAGGATATAATTTTTTATTAAAATTGAAGCAAAGAATCTGTCATAACTAGAGCTTCTTACCACTATGATCTTTGGAAACTTTCAGCTTCAGTATTAATAAAAATCTGTGTGTGTGTGTGTACATGTGTAAGTTTTTATTTCCATGGTCTTCATCTATGTATACTGGTTGTAAACATTAACTTGCTGGCAGTGTTGTTTGCTTGCAGTCCACCATGAAAGCATGTCTGGGCTATTTGTTGTTTGATAGATAAGGATATTATTATGTTCCTTTGAAACAAGTAGGGGTAGGTAACAGGAAAGGCACCTGTCTGTAGAAAACTCTGTCATAGTGCACTCTCATCTGACTGATGCAAGCATTAAAAAGTAGACATAAAAACAATGATGATGATTCTCTTTATACTATATTTGATTATACTTTTACTGGTTTCACTCACTGGATTGCAGCCATGCTAAGTATTTTTAGTTATTTATATCAACACTAGTACTTAAACTACTACTCATTTTATGAATTTTGTTTTATCATATACTTGCATTACTTTTAAAGCACTATCTTTCTTTAGTGACAGAAATACCTATATGGTACTCATGATGGATTTAAACTAGTATATACATAGTTTCTCTCTTTCTCTCTCTCTCATGCACAAACACAATCATGAAATGGTATTTTGCACATTTCTCTCAGGGGTCATGGAGAAGAACTTCACAACTGTATAGTTGTGCCCATCCAAAAAGTATCGTCTTTTAGAAATAATAACAATAGTTAAGACTATTGAAAAGGTTGCAAGACACAACAAAAATTTTAGGAAAATAAAAATAAGAAATTTTACCGGTGAGTGTGTTACATTATAAGGTACAAAAAGAAAATGACTCTCCCCAGACACAACAGAATATGCTTCAACACACGAACTCATAAAAAGAATCTTGCAAACCAAATCCAAAAATGAAACAATTAATTGTTTCATTGAAAACTTAAAAAAGGATGCTCTTATGTGGGTTAGCATTGAATGGAGCAAAGATGTGGTGAATAACTATAAACTTATTTTCGAGTTTATAATTTTGAAACATCATTTCTTTAATATAAACAAAATAGATTAGCATTTTGATGAAATAATAATAATATTTAATGAGTAAAGGAAATCAATAATATTGTAGACTTAAGAAAGGCATTTAAAAATTAAACGATAATATATAGAAATATTTCTTCGTATACGTTTGAGTATATACACCATCATTTTTATGCCTGCTTATCCATGCTAGCATGAGTGGGACGGGATTTTTCTGAAACGGTGCTTTACAGTAGCATGCTCTCCCTGACTGTGACCCTTTTAGTTATCTCTTATGGCACACTATTTGGAGAAATTCCTCGCAGGCTATTAAGAAGGGACACAACTGAGTAAAATACATAATATAAATTATTCTCAGTTATTTCCCTTCTCAAATAATACCTGAGTGTTTTAAAGTATAGAGACTGTTACTTTATTGTGCCAACATAAGACATGATTTTCATTTAAAAAACCAAATTATTTTGAGAAAGATTTGACAGCTACTAAATCCGCCAATTATTGAGAAGCACGTTTTCCTAGCCTAAGCTCTATCTATGACTTATTCCCTCTTACAATCGTATATGCCCGAAGCTGATCTTTGTTTACATACAACTCTAGCTGAGATCACTCTAAGTTCTAGGGATACAAGCTACCTTTTCTAAAGGACTTCTCATCAAAAATTTCATAAATTTATGTTCTAAGCAACAGCTTAATAATGCCGAAATTATTTTTTTTTAAATGAGTCATTATTTTAATAATTAATTAAAACAAAGTCAGTGTCGTCGTCACCACCACCACCATTTAATGTCCGCTTTCTGTGCTGGCATGGGTTGGACGGTTTGACATGGAGTTGGGCAGACACCCATTGTCTGTTGTGGCATAGTTTCTATGGCTGGATGTCCTTCCTAACACCAACCATTGAACAGAGAGTGCTGGGTGCTTTTTACATGCCACTAGCACAGGTGTATTTATGCAGCACTGGCACAGGTCTGTTTATGCAGCACTGGCACCTGAAAGGTGCAAGTCTGTATATGTGGAAGACAGCGATATTACTTAGTTTGACACGTCTCCACAAGTACAGCAAATCGCCCTGTCTCCCAGTCCTTTGTCATTTCCTCAGTGAGGCCCAGCATCTGATGATCCTTTCTCATCACTTTGTCTCATGTCTTTTTGGGTCTATCCCCTCCACAGGTACCCTCCACAATTAGAGCTAGGCACTTCTTTATGCAGCTGTCCTCATCCATATGCATCACATGACCAAACCAACACAATCTTCTCTGTTGCACATGACATCTGAGGCCTCTTATACCCATGCATGCACACTAACATTACCCAACCAGTGGAATATAGTGTATTTTACCAAAAATATAATAATGAAATGGTTAAGACACTCAATTGTAAACACCTCTTGTAATGCTTCAAACACTACCCAATAGTTTATTGAAATTTACATATAATTTTCAATAATATATATAGAATAAACCCACTTAAGGGAAAATAATGGTTTCGCCTTGAGAAAATATTATGTAATTTTTAAATATAATATATAGCATTTAGTAAAATATAAAAGCAAGGAAGAAAAATAGAAAAATATAACAAATAGGTGGCTTAAAATAGAAAATACATACAAAAAAATTTACTTCCATTATTTTCAGGAAATTTAGTTATGTATTGTTGTTGAAAATAATTTATAATAATAATACTGAACTTATTGTATACAATGCTCATGTACACAACAACTCATCAGAAAAAGTAACCAAAAGTAGATGCACAATAATTTTTTTTGTTTAAAGCATTTGCTCATTACAAGGTCCTTAGACCACTGAAAACGTAAGAGCTGCTAGAATAAAACGGACGCTAGACAGAAGTCAATAGGTGAGAGGTCATATCGAAGAGGAAAACAAGACTGTGGAAGGGAATTCCAAAGTTCAGAGGTGCGAGGGAAGAAGCTGGTCCTGAAAAGTGCTTTACGACACTTAGGAGGTTGCACAGTATACTGATGAGAACTGGATGCAAGTCTAGTCGATTGCTGATAAGTTCTTAGAGGAGGAACCAGAGAAGAGAGCTCAGCTGAACAATGTCCATGAAAATACTTATAGAAAAGAGACAAGGAAGCCACATGACAACGATGAGTGAATCCAATTTAGAAGATAGATCAGGATCAATAGCATTACAAATACGACATTGAATAATGATAATAATAATAATGCAGAGAAAGTGAACAGTGAAGGAGTCATTAAAAAAAAAAGTGGAGGGTATCAGGTGTGCTGTGCTGCTGAATTTTGGGAAGCACGGAAGTTTTGGAGGATGTAGTGTCCTAACAGCTAACAACTGATGCAGGTAGTTTGTTCTATGCTGCAGCAATTGTCTATGTAAAAAAAATGTTTCCAAAAGTCATGGGTACTGTGTTGTTTTATGATTTTGTAATCATGTCAACAGGTGTTAGACATGAAATTCAAAAAGGTGCCCAATGTTGTTGTTAGGAAAATGGTGTTTAATTGTGTGGGTGTCTACCAAGGTAGTAGCTAGATGTTGGAGCTTCAATGTGTCCATGCCCAGGGAAGCAAGACAGTCAAAGTATGGCAGATGGCTGATGGTGGGTATTTCTTCTGGTTGCATATTTCTGAACAGTTTCCAGGAGACTGATATGCTGAGCAAGATGGGTTCCAGACTGGTGATGCAAACTTTTAAGCATGGATGTACCATAGTCATATACAACTTTAAATTGATAGCTGGAGAGCAGCCAACAAAGCTCTTACTGAGTGATGCTAAGACACCCTCAGCCTTCTTGATAATCTTAGAGATGTGGTTTCTCCAATGTAGATTGCTGTTGACAATAATACCCAGGTCACATTTGCTAACACACTTCTTAAGCTTGGTGTTGTTGAGGGAGCATGTAAAAGCTGGGTTTTACCACCCAAAATGCATGGTGGTGCACTTGTCACACAGCCAGCTTGAGTTGCCAGTTTGTAATTCATTGCTGCATAGTGTCCAGGGTTGATTTGCAGGTAATATCTATTGCATATAGGATCTGTTCTTTTTATCTTGAGGCACAACTTGGATCTCCTCTACATATTTCAACACTGCAAAATTCTTCTAGTTAGCATCTATGTCATTCATATATGCAACAAACAATAGGGGTCCAAGAATGTATCCCTGTGGTTTCAGCAGGTGTCATCTCATAAGGTGATGAATGATGTCCTAGAATTATGATTACCACTTTTCAACCAAGAATGAAGGACTTCAGCCAGTTATAATAGAGATCATTTTTCACACCCATTACAGTAAGTTTTGTCATCAGTCATTCGTGTGGCACAGAATTGAAGGCTTTAGCAAAGTCAAGATAGATAACATCTAGCCATAAGCTGCCATCACTAATTTGGGTGAAGTCTTCAATTCAATTCAATTCAATTTTTATTGGCTCAAAAAGCAAAAGCAAGGCCATGTAAGGGGACAGGGAGTTATGTACAGGGAGGGTGGTCATACAAAGAGTTCAGGCCATTTCTGGTCAAGAGAGACTTTGAACTGAGCGGTCGTCGGCATCTTCACTATCTCGTCTGGCAGCTTATTCCATGGATCCGCAACCCGGATGGAGAAAGCCCCTCTCCTTCGATTGAGATGAAATCGTCGTAGATAGAGCTTTTCAGAGTGACCCCACAGCCCATGCTCTGGAGCAGGAGTGAAGAACAGCTCTTTTGAGAGGTTACACTTTCCGCTTATGATGTAGTGAGCAAGAATGAGATCACCACGGCAGCGGCGTTTTTCTAGAGAATAAAGGTCGAGCGTCTTCAGCCTTTCTTCATAAGACAAATGCTTGAGACCAAGAACCATGCGAGTAGCCAGCTTCTGGACTCTTTCGAGATGATGGATGTCTTTGAGGAAATAAGGAGAAGAGGCTTAATGAGTTGGCCACAGTAGCTGGAGTTAGGGATAAATCCAAATTGTGTGGGTCAAATAAGGTTGTGAGGATTCCAGAATTTCTAGGGTGTTTCTCTGAAACAGAACTTCATCAGTTTGGCAATGCAGCAAGTAAGACTGACTGGACAGTAGTTGACAGATGAGGTGCGATCATCCTTTTTGAACAAGGGAATGACACTATCAATTTTCCACTGCTCTGGGGGTAACACAGTTATTAAAGCAGAGTTGGAAAAAGAATGAAAGCTGGTACAAAAGAAAGAACCTACCACATTCGAGAAGCAGAATGTTAGGATGCTCAGTTTTATCACAAAATTCAGTCTCAGTATATATAATCTCTTTATGTAACTGTACATCTATTACACTATGCTTACATAATTATAGTCCTTTGACACCATCTCTCTGAATCATAATGGGTTTCATGGGTACATAAAATGATCCAAATCAAATAAAAATACAAAGCTAAAGCTGCAAAATCATTTAGACATGCAAGGTGTACAATCACCAACACAGCCTAATTCAATGCATATAGTTCCTGTAATGGGATGTCTTATATTATATAAATACAAAAAAAATATGATTTTCCGTGACCGTTGCAAATACCACCTAACTGGCCCTAATGCTGGTGGAATGTAAAAGCACCCACTACACCCTCGGAGTGGTTGGCATTAGGAAGGGCATCCAGCTGTAGAAACTCTGCCAAATCAAAATTGGAGCCTGGTGCAGCCATCTGGTTTACCAGTCCTCAGTCAAATCGTCCAACCCATGCCAGCGTAGAAAGCGGACGTTAAACGACAATGATGATGATGATGATGATATGCAAAGCAGCAACACAGGGGTAATACTACTATTACTAATACTACTGCTGCTGCTGTTGCAGCTGCATATTGCCCATAGTAAGATTTATTATTGCAAACCAGAAGATAAACAAACAAAAAAAATCAATCAAGCTATAGGTGCAGATGAGGGTGTGTGGTTGAGAAGCTTGCTGTCCAACTATGTGGTCTTAAGTTCAGTCCCACTGCATGGCACTTTGGGCAAATGTCTTCTTCTATAAGCCTCGTGCTAACCAAAACCTTCTGAGTGGGTTTGGTAGATGGAAACTGAAAGAAGTTTCTCTGTGTGTGTGTGAGTGTGTGTGTGTGTACGTGTGTGTGTATATATATGCCTGCTTTTGTATTTGTCCCCCACCACCACTTAACAATCAGTGTTGGTTTGTTTATGTCCTCGTAACTTAGTGGTTTGGCATAAGAGACTAATACAATAGATACCAGGTTTAAAAATAAGTATGGGGGCAATTTGTTTGACTAAACCCTTCAGGGTCATGCCCCAACATGGCCTTAGTCCAATGACTGAAACAAGTGAAAGATAAAAGAAAGATATTATTGTGATTGTTTTATAAGCAAAGAAAGAGGTAATCCTAGTTTATGAAAATGTAATTCTGGTGAACAATTTAAGAGGAGAATGAACTTACAAATGCAATGGTTTCCAAGCCAAACACGTTATCCATTGCTTATGACCTAATAGTGACCGACCGATTTGTTTGCCTGTAGCAGGGTCCCATATTACAACCTACAAAAATATAATGTAAAGCATTACATCAGGTTTGAAACAGAAAATAGATATGTATCATATTTTAAAATGGAAATTGTATATATTCAGAGTTAAATAATATACAAAACTATTTTGTTTGGTAATAGAGAGAGCAGTAACTGATCACAGCTTTCATAGACTTTGTCACAGTTTAAAAACATAAAATTGGTTAGGATTATTAGCACAGTCTTAGGCTCTTATAGCTATTAAGGAATGTGAACTTTATGTTGTCTTGGAAATGGTACATTACATTTGAAATCTAGCATTTCTTACATACTTTTAAACAGGCATATTTTGAGACATAATTTACACTGACATATTTAGAGAATTTTAGTTTATATTTCCACTTCTAATTGTGGAGGTAATTTGTGGAAGGGTTAATCTCAAGAAGACATGGGATGAGGCAGTGAGAAAGGATCTCCAGATTGTGGGCCTCAATGAGGAGATGATAAGGGACTGAGACTAATGTTGAATTGCTGTGCTTGAGAAGACACATCAAGCTAAGTAAAACTGTGGCCATCCATGCATACAGGGAAGTCCTTTACGACCTGTGCTAGGGCTACATAAAAAGCACCTGTATTGATGCCACATAAAAAGCACCTGTATTAGCGCCACATAAAAAGCACTCTTGTGCCAGCACCATGCAAAATCCACTCATGTTGGTGTCACATAAAAAGTATTCAGCACACTCTATAAAGTGATTACCATTAGGAAAAGCATCCAGCTGTAGAAACCATTCTAAAACAGATAAATGGAAGTGGGCAGCTCTCTGGTTGGCCAGCTCCTGCCAAACCATCTAATACATGCCAGCATGGAAAACAGACATCAAATGATGATGGTGATGATGATTTATATACGGATTAATCAACTGAGTGGTTTAAGACTACTACCAGACCCATGGGTGCCTTTTGTGGGACCTGTTCTGTTCTAAGCCATGTGGACAAGGTCTCCTGTCTAACGAAAAACTCCTTTTATACTGCTTACCATTACAGTAGGAAACAATGAGTTATGGTTTCTTATCTTTCAGTCGACAGTCTTAGAGACCTGACAAAAGGCTAAGGGAGCTGCCTTTCCACCTTAAGAGAAAATCATAAAATTTAATTGTTTCTTTTAGATTTATATTAGACAAGATATTTGGTCAAATTATACAATTCAAGGAATAATAATGGTTAGGAACTAAGAAACTAAAACTATACTAGCAAGGGAGTGGTATAGATGTAAATAACCAGAAATGAATGACAACTCTCATGGGAAAATGGTCTGAAATAATCATCCAATTCAAATCAGGACAAGATAAAAATTGATTTTTAGTAAAATAATGATAAGTTAGACAAAATGGCTGTGAGTATTGAACAACTGATCATACCTGACTTTTTTTACAGCCTGAAGCTAATTTCTGTCCATTTGGTGACCATGCAATACACAATATCCAATGTTTATGAACTGCCAAAGCAAAAGAAGAAAACAATACAAAAACTAGTTTGAAAATGTATTACAAACAAAACTCATATTCAATAAGGAAAGAGGTGAAAATAATATACTGAATAATTATGATTTCCAGAACTATTAATCTCAAACTGTGGGATTCAATCCACACATAAGACATAGCAGTCTGAAATGCCAAATTACACATGGCACAAACTACATTATACTGAAGATGAGAGACACTTTATACATCTCTCTCTCTCCCTCTGTGTTTGTCTACCTATCTTTCAAGGTTGAAAATGCTACAGTTAATACGATGTAAAGAATATATGAAGAGAACATCATTGTATTGATGTCTCTAATAAACATAGTTATCCTTTTTACACTGACCCAGTTATTAAATTTCAAGACAAGTGGTGAAAGCTCTCTGCACATTATCCAGGGCAACTTATCTAGTGTGGGTGTCCATGAGGGAACCTGTGGAAGGGATAGACCCAGGAAAAAGTGGGACGAAGTGGTAAGAAAAAAATCTTTGGATGCTGGGCGTCACTGAGGAAATGACAAGGGACTGGGAGTTGTGGCGATTTGCTGTACTTGAGAAAACACATCAAGCTAAGTAAAATCACTTGTTCCTCTACTGGTGCCAGGGCCACGTAAAATGCACATGTGCTAGTGCTGTGTAAATGCACTTGTTCCAGTGGAATGTAAAAAGCACTCAGCACACTTTGTAAAGTGGTTGGCATTAGGAAGGGCATCCAGCCATAGAAACCATGCCACAACAGACAATTGGAGCCTGGACAGTTCCCTGGCTGACTAGCTCCATGTCAAACCGTCCAATCCATGCTAGCATGGAAAACAGACATTAAACAATGATGATGCTAATGTTTATAATAAATTTAGCGGTTTGTTTGTATGTTGTCACATAAGATGCAGAAACTCCTCAAGGAAGTGAGTTACTTTAGTGCTGGTGTTCACAATAAGCATCTGTGTGTGTGTTTGAGAGAGAGAGAGAGGGAGAGGGAGAGAGAGGGGGAGAGAGAGAGGGAGAGGGAGAGAGAGAGAGAGAGAGAGAGCAATTTATGAAAGATAGAAGCCAGCTTGGGGAACATTGACTGACATTGAGAGCATGCACACATACAATTTCTCCCCTTCCTTTTCTTTCCAAATCTTAATGTGTAATTATGAAACAAATTTTATACAGAGTTTCTTTTAATCAAAAGTTAATAAAAAAAAAACAAAGATATTCTAAAACCTAAGTTCATACTTCGTGTTCTTAAAACTTTAAAAAAAAAAACCCACCTTTTCCAACAAACTGTGGTGTTTCAGTATTAACATCCCAGAATCTGACTGTTGTATCACCAGAACCACTTGCTAAATATCTGAAATATAAATAAAAATAAACGTGCTGTTTATTCTGAAGAAAAAGAAGCAAAATAATAATACTGAAGTAATAATATTATTTTTTTTTCTTATCAGATTTGAAATCAAATTATCTTGATGCACATTTTATTTGGAATATTCTAAACTGTGTTTTCATGCATAAATTTTAATTTTTGTTTACTTTCTATGGTTGAATGCCCTTTCAAGCACCAACCACTCAGCAGTGAACTGGATGCATAAGATCATAACAACTAGAGGGGTTGCCATGATCTCAACAAGGTGAAAGGGTCTTATGGGCCTCATATCTTAGTAACTAATGAATAGTGACATCCATTCATTTACTCATTGTAGTCAATGTAGTATTTACTATAATACTGTATTGTTTATTTCATCTTTCAGTTTAATTTAATAATTTTAAATTTCACAAATTAAAGAAAAAGAATAACTTTACACTAACCTTCCATCAGGACTGAAGGATACTGATAACACAGCTTCTGCATGTCCAACAAGACTACTTGTGCAACGAGTTACAGCCCTCACTCGGAACACAGCCTGAGGTTGATAAATAATTTCTAGAACTTGTTCACTGCTTTCCAAATCATCTTTTGTTAGAGTGTTCTCAAGTGATTCTGTGATTTCAGATTCTTTGATATAGAAGGCATAGGGCACAGGCTCCTCCTGAACATGAGATATAAAATATTGATATAAACAGAACTAACAGAAACATTTGAAAAATATATAAAAAAGACAAGCAAATAAAAACAAACAAGAGAAACACTTCAGATAATGATATGCAAATTATAGTCAGATAGAACTTTATGGTTTTAAAATTTTTTTACTTTGTCCAGATCAACAATATAGCTATTAGAATACTAGAATATAAGAAAATAAGGATTTTATCTTATAATAATGAGGAATTTGAGTTTCCTATTTCTTACCTGTTTTAGAATAGCATTACATATCAACTGAAGCTTGTCAACTGTGATATTGATGGGTAGATCAAATGGTGCACCAGTTACTTCTCCTGTTTCAGACTTAAACTGGGTTAAAATCCTCTTCACATCTCCATCCCTGATAATCAATAACCAAATTAAAAAAAAATTAAGGAAAAACAACTCCAAAATGTCCTGATAACTGTCATTGTAGACTTAGGATGAGAGATTTAAACCACTAGCTACAGTTAAAGGAGCTATAACTCTCTAATTAAAGGAGGAATTGACTTAGAGGACTACTACAAAAATTCATCAATTTTATAGGACTTAATGTTTAGAACAGTTAGCATGACTACCTGTGGAATCTACTTACAACTCAGTGTCATGACCATGGACACAGTAGTTGTATTAGGATACAAAGTAACTTGCTTTCAGCTGCTGTGTCTAGTACTCGGTCAAATTTATTTAGATGATTGTATTAATGTTTTAAAAAAGCCATCTAAAGCTAAGTATGAGTTTTTTTTTTCTCATTTCAAAGAAGTAGCATTTAAAAAAAAATATTCTTAAAAAAGCATTAAAGCTTTAAATTTCATTCAATACAAAGTAATATTGTAAGAAAGCCCTCATTTCCATTTACAACTATCTCTTTCATTATATAATTATAATTCAAAATAACTACTATTGTCAACTGTTTAAACGTAAGATTTCCTGTCTTTTAAACGTTGAAATGTTATTCTATTTACAATAAATTCGATGAAAAGAAAACATGGAGAAGTAAAAGTTCAATGCATATTGAGCGCGTACATAAAAAAAAATTTATAATTAATTGATCAGCCGTAGAAACACTGCCAGATCTGACTGGGCCTGACGAAGCCTTCCAGCTTCACAGACCCCAGTTGACCCGTCCAACCCATGCTAGCATGGAAATGCGGACGCTAAATGATGATGATGATGATGATGATGATGATGATGCAGCACTTCAATTTTATTGTGAACATGACTTTAATTTTGTTATACACTATAACAAGGGTGAGAGATTGGCTGAATTGTTAGAGTGCCAGAAAAATGATTTGAGATATTTCTTCCAGCTTTTTGCATCATCAGTTCAAATCCTTCTAGGGTCAACTTTGTTCTTCATCCCTTGAGGGCCATTAAAATAACGTACCAATTAAGTACTGGAATAGATGGTATTGACAAATCCCTGCCCTTCAAAAGTGAAAGCCTTCTGCCTTATCATCATATCATTTAATGTCCATTGTCCAAGCTGGTATGGGTTGAATAGTGAGACCTGAGCTGCAAGATGGAAAGGGTGGGGGAAACACTGTACTCCAGTTTGATTTGGCATGGTTTCTATGGCTGGATGCCCTTCCTAAAACCAACCACTGTACAGTGTGCTGGGTGCTTTTACATGGCACCACACAAGTGCTCCTATGTGGTACTGCCATGAGTGCTTTACACCACCAGAAGGATTGGTCTTAACACTTCTGCTGCGGATCTTCCTGAAACAATTATATACTGTAACATTAATTCCATCAGAGATCAAAAGTAAAATCGTATTTCTTATGAACATTAAGAATTATTGTATCTAAAAAAATATATTGTAACTTTGGTTCTAGAAATGAAGCATTTCATTTAAGCCACTTTAATGAGTACAGTCAAAATATATCTAAAAACATTAAATAGTAAAAAAATAAGCAATGTTATCTTTATTCTAATAGCAAACTTTAAAATACATATCGTTTTTAAAAATGATATCGCACATTTCATTTCACTATTTCTGAACAATAAAGCATACTTTTTTTACAGCCAAGTTATTACTAAGAGGCTAATGGAAAGCAGGTAACAAGTGGCAAATGTGGAATTTTCAAGAAGAGCTAACATTAGCACCAGTTTCCGCATATAAGTTTGTCAAAGAATATTTTTTTTTTTTAAATGCTACTTCTGTTTGAATTAAAATGACTAAACTATGTAAATTTAACAGTTTAATTATAGAAGGGAGGTAACTCTAGATTATGTTAAACTCCCTATAGACGAAGAAGTTCATCATTCGAAACAAAATTAAGTACTGTGCTTATCAAAGAACATAGTACAATGTCATGGGATTTGAACTCATCATTCCTTATTGTTGAAGAGCGTATTCCTCAAATAAGCATTACATCTTAATACGACAGTATTGGAACTTTAGGCAAGTCAGCCTCCTAAAATGACATTTGGCGTTAGCTGAACCAATTGATCAAATCTATCAACATGTGCTTTTGTTTTCAGGAAGAAATAATAGTTTATACATATTTATGTTTGTAGATTATCAACTTCAATTGTCATCAAACATCTCTACTAAAAAATATACGCACAACTTCCCAATATAGAAAAAAATCCCATCAAAATCAAAACTTAACTCCTAGAAATTTAAGTAAATCTCACAGGAAACTGCTAGAGACAAGATATTTCACTTTAGCGTGTCACGTTAACAAGTGTTAATTCATACATACAGATGTCACGGATGAAACGATTTTTATTTTGTTTTTCTATTTAAACAGCTTTTATAGGACACAACAGGTTAAAACTGTATCAACTTTGGCGTTGTCTAGTACGGTTTTCTCAAAGTAAAGTTATAATTTCATGATATATATATATAAACTGAAGTAAAAAGTCGTCTTTAAAATTATTCTTAAAAATTAATTTCAATGATCTAAAAGTATATAATTCCGGCAATTATTGTACAATCAAATTAAAGGAATGAATCAAAGAAACACGTGTATATATATATAAAAATAAAGTAGTAATACATCGACTTGTTTTGATAAATGGAAGTGTAAACATTTTCTCAAACAGACGACAACAATGCATAATTAGAGGTTTCTAAAGAACGAACAAAATGTCATAGATTCCTTACGCCATAGTAAGCAGTTTGTCTTCACAAAACACAATTGTTGTCGATCGCAATCCACGTGCTCAATGTAAACTTCTTGGAACCGGTGAAACTATACGTACGTCTCCTTTGAGAAGAATGTTTAACACAGGGCTAATGCAAAATATTTTTATAATACATTAAATAATTTTAGAATTTAATCGACTCGTGCCACTATAAATAATCAGTTTAGTAAACTTTGATATTTACTTCAAAATACAAACAGTAAAAATTTGTCTCCTATTTTTTAAAAACATTCACGATATTTTTTGTCAATTGAGTGATGCAGTATGAAGATCTAAACCAGATATTATTTCATTTCAGACGTTCTTCAATTATTTATTCATCACGATCCCTTAAAAACTTGATTACTCTACAAAAAATCTTATTTTCACATCTAGCATTTTAATAACCGTTTAATCTATATTAATTCAAAGATAATTTTTAAAAATAGATGATTTGTGATATTTTATCAATTATTAACGAAAAGAGGAAATTATCATTAAAGTTTAAATTTATGAATTCATATAAATCTATCTTATTAAATTTATACAAATCATTAAATTTATAGAAATTAGAAAAGTAAATCTCTAATTTCGTTCCGAGGTTTCGGTTTCATGTTTTGTACAACCTATGTGTTTTTAAAAAGGGGCAGCGAAGCCATGGCTGCGCTGTTAAGGTCATTACGTCGCTCTGTAACACTTTTAAATACACAAACACAGTTACCAATTTCGACCGGTAAAGTATTCTGGCTATTTCATTTGTTTTTAAGGTTGCCGAAAACATTGCACATACTATAAGACTTCTATATATTCATTGTAGAGATATTTTAAGAGGCTGTAAATAGTCGTAGACCATGTCTGTTTTGTTTATTTAGTCATCTAATTCTCCTTCCCAAGGATGAAGAATGAAAGCCACAGTAACGCCTTCATATTTATAGTGTTTTCTGTTACCACACCTAGGAGTTCTGAATTCAAATCCTTTCAGGGATCACTGTGCTTTTCATTATTTCGAAGTCAATTAAAATAAGTGTATATTTAAAATTGGAAGGACACTTTGCACAAGATGGTCCTGGTTGCATAAATCATGGAATGCACTCACGGCTTGAGCACTTTTAATTATTTGTTTGCTCAATCAGAGCTGACCTTGGGTTAAACAACAAATATTGTCTTTGCTGATCGTACTTCTGTATATTGACCTTTATATTGACCGTGTGGAAAATGAGGGGCTAATGCAGTTTCGCACGTCTCCTTGAAAAATGCATTTTTTTTAACAAGTGTTTTTCAGATTCTTACGTTTTAGATGTCGGAGATTACGAATATGCCCCCCAAAAAATCCCACCCCACTCCATTTAAAATTTTGAACTTTTTCGAAATTTTTTCCCCCCTGTGTTTTAGATGATGGAGATTCTGGATAGGCGCAGGAGTGGCTGTGTGGTAAGTAGCTTGTTTACCAACCACATGGTTCCGGGTTCAGTCCCACTGCGTGGCACCTTGGGTAAGTGTCTTCTACTATAGCCTCGGGCCGACCAAAGCCTTGTGAGTGGATTTGGTAGACGGAAACTGAAAGAAGCCTGTCGTATATATGTATATATATATATATGTGTGTGTGTATGTGTTTGTGTGTCTGTGTTTGTCCCCCTAGCATTGTTTGACAACCGATGCTGGTGTGTTTATGTCCCCGTTACTTAGCGGTTCGGCAAAAGAGACCGATAAAATAAGTACTGGGCTTACAAAAGAATAAGTACTGGGGTCGATTTGCTCGATTAAAGGCGGTGCTCCAGCATGGCCGCAGTCAAATGACTGAAACAAGTAAAAGAGTAAAAAAGAGTATGCAAGAAACCACGTTTTGAAAGTTTTAAATTCAATAAGCATATAGATATGTGTATAAAGAGATAGATATGAATGTCTTCCTGGTGCTAAAAACAACTACTGTAGGACCGCCACAGTTGATAAATATATTTTATGAATAAACGGATAGGGACAGACAAATAAATAAATGAATGAAAAAGTTCAAAATTTAAAATTGGGCGAGCGGTGAAATTTGAGCTCCTTCTTAAACTTTTGAGGATGTGATATATATTTAATTTACATTATATTTATTATTTACGATTATTTAAGGCAAACACAAGTAAAATGAAAATTCTTTTCACTTTAATGTTTTTGTTTGTATTTAATTTCGATTTGCATATGCTCGTCAATTCGCTACGATCTCTTTAAAGTAAACAAACCAAAAACTTTAAATTGGGAAAGGGGAGGGGGTAATATTAATTTTTTTTTTTTTTTTTGCACATTCGTAGTCTCCGACATCTAAAACGTAGGAAACCGAAAGAATTTTTTCAAAAAAATACGTTTTTCAAGAAGTGTGAAACTGCGCAAACGAACCTGGGGACTTTCGGAAAATTCACAAGATCCGATTTTTCCCCTCATAACTTTCAGGAAAATGGATATATATTGATTTTTCTTTTACAGAATCCCACGTTTTCGGTTATGAAGAATCCGACTCTGAAAAAGAATTGTTTGCAAAATTTCAATTAAAAAAAAAAAAATACCCCTTCCAATTCTACGGCCTTAGCCTTGAAGCAGGCTATCCACATGCTAGAAATAACAGCCAAATCTCACAAAACTGCGATAAAATAATGAAAGAAATATGTAATCAATCTACTCATCTTTCTTTCAGTGTAATTTCCCACAGTAATATAACAAAGTAATTCATGTGAAATTAAAGTGTTACTTTTTTTTTGTTTTGAAAGTTACAAAAAATGAGTGCAGAAATAACAGCAAGCTCTTTTGAAAAAAGAAAAGTAAAAATAGCAAAGAAATACCGGGACAAATTGAAATTAAAGAGAATCATTTGACCAGCTCGAAACATCGTGTGTTTGTGGAACTGAAAATGGTCTTGCCTATTTGAGAATTGGCTGTTATTTCTAGCATGTGGATAGCCTGCTTGAAGGCCAAGACTGTAGAATTGGGAGGGGAGGGTGTTGGTTTTTTTTTTTTTTTTGCAATATATATCCATTTTCCTGAAAGTTATGAGGGAAAAATTGGGTCTTGTGAATTTTCCAAAAGTCCTCCTCTCAACTAGATTCGTTTGCGCAAATTTTTTTTTTTCATATTCGTTTCCTACACAGCACCCAGCAGGCTGGTTTTTTTTTGTTTTTGTTAACGGGTGAGGATCTTTATATTGACCAAGTAACACTGGAACTAGCCTGAGCAGAGTTGGTCAAGGTTGCTCTCCAGCACTACCATTGCTTTTGTTTTTGTTTCTAAGTTTAAGGTGGTGTGACATTACTTTATTGTGTTTATGTCCTCTCAGACTGTGAGATGAGATATTAGTGTTTACTTTGAGTTGTTAAAGCTTAGTGCAATATTTCAGATTCACCAATGTTGAAGCTTTTACCAAATGGTTGTAACGCATCATTTTGAGGAGCCACTTTCCAACCACATCTGTATTTCAAAACTGAGAATTGTCTACTAACAAAGTTGTAATTTTAGCCACTTTTTATAATTATAAAATTTACTGTATAGCGAGTTCACAGATGTCTGACGGTCTCGTAATCCTACATGATTCGACTGTTAGCAATTTATCCAACACTACATTCAAAGTGACCGAAAATGTTAGTAGGTAGCAACTGTTTATATTAATGTTTGGAGCCATCTTTCCACTTATGTAAAGCTTGTTTCCATTCACAAGTTGCACCATTTTGCGATAATTTGGAGTATGATTTAATACCAAACTTCTACACCATATCTTGGAGAATTGCAAACAATTAGTAACCACTATCAATAAGCCACTGATGAAGTGCACAGTTACAGTGTCAAAACAAAAAATTTCCTCATATCTATTTAATGGGTTGAGACTGCTAATAAAGTTTTGCAAATTGTAATACATTGTTTATCAACGGCAGAATGTTCTTTGTGGCCATAAAGTTTCTGATCCATGCCAAACACAAGTTTTAGCTTGAACTAAAGTTCATCTTCCTCACAGCAGCAACATAAGGATTATAGTTATTCAGTCAGTGTGTTCATTATTGTTACATTTGGACTGTAGAAGCAGTAGCCTGCATTGTAAAGGTTTTCTTGGTTTTTATCAGATAAGACAAATCTGTGGTGAACTGACTTTCAATTAACTTCCTTGCTAAGCCTTTAACAAAAGTACCGCAAATAGCCTCTTCTCCAAATGGTGTAGGAAATTTACCTTCTTTTGACAGCTTTCTTACCTCCAAAACCTAAACTGAACAATAATAGCTCCATAAGCAGTACCCTCCAAGAATCCACCTTTGCTGCCTGCTCTGCATCCAACTACACTATGTACCCTTGTTGAATCTACTCCAAATCTCCCCTCCTTCCACTTTGCCAGGCTCTCCACCTTGCATCAACATATACTAAGCATTAGAATACTTTTGCCTGCTTCAAGAAGTAGATCCTGAGAGTGCTCCTTCCATTACACTCAAACATTGTACTCCAGAACTTGCTCTCACACTCACTAAACTCTTTAATCTCTCACTCTCTATAGATGCATACTTTTATATTTGCAAGTACTCTTCAGTATTTTCCACTTAAAAAAAAAGCAACCCCCGCTGATCCGACCAGATGTTTTCCTATTTCATTTACTTTTAACATATATAAGATAGTGGAAGCAGCCATTGACAACACCTTGAGTTTCTTTTTCTTGTCAGTGGCCACCAGTGTGGCTTTTGTAGAGCCTGATTCATAGGAGGCTTTCTCTATTATGTCACTCACCAGTTGACTCTTTCTTTAGAGAAGTCAGCGAAATCAATGTTTCTTGTTCTAGACACCTTTAACTGTGTCTGGCTTGCAAATTTCTTGTCAAAATTTTTCAGTTACTGTCTCCACCCATCTCTCATCTTTTGTATCAGATTACAGTATTGTGAGATTTGTTGATAAAGCTCTTCCTGTCTAATTCTCAATCAACTCTGGTGTGTCACAGGGTTTGGTTTAGTTCCCCATTCTCTTCCTTCTATATATCAATGACCTACTAGCTGCCACAGCTAACAATGCTCACTCTTTTACATGCAACCTAGACACCACTTGCCAAACCTGCAGTGCTTTCATGAATGGAGATCTTGAGAGCATCATCCAGTGGAGTCATGCTGATCTTGTCTTTTTTAAATGCAAAAACCTCAAGCACTAATTTAAAACACACCACTCCAAAACCCCGCTAAACATAAACAGCACTTTGCTAGAGCTCTCTTAGTTGCTCCAGATGCCGGGCTTCGTTATCTCTGAGTATCTGATCTAGCAAAAGCACATCTTTAACAAGTTAGGATTACATCTCAGAGACTAGCTTTTCTTCAGAGTCAGAAAATGTTTCAGCCTTCAAAGGTTGCTAACATTCTACAAGGTTCAAATAAGGCAATGGAGTACTCTCACATCGGAAATAATGCTACTAAGAACACATATCCTGCACTGCAT
The DNA here is from genome assembly GCF_006345805.1 of Octopus sinensis. Classification (NCBI taxonomy): domain Eukaryota; kingdom Metazoa; phylum Mollusca; class Cephalopoda; order Octopoda; family Octopodidae; genus Octopus; species Octopus sinensis. Next base: position 52,240,296 of record NC_042997.1, on the reverse strand, counting down.
CCAGACGAGGGCCACTTAACCGATTGGTATTCAGTCACTAACAAACACACACTAGCCTCTGGCATCAAAGGTACTATCTTTTCTCTCTGAATGTTCTGTTATGGCCTCTGCTCTTTCAAGATAGCTGGCAAGGGACTGCTACTGGCACCAAGTTCACTAGTCTTAGTGCGTCTACTCTTACTCCAAACTCAGCAATTGAAAAAGAATTGTCCAAGAGATCTGACAGTCATGAAAACATTGTCCAAGCTCATATTTTATAAGTATAGTCTTATTCACTAAGTATGTGTTAGTAGATTTTTTTGCTTTTGAATACCATCTTCAGCCTTCTCTGGTAATTTCAAGCCACCCTATTTCATCTTAGTAACTTTTTGTTGTATCTCATAGACTTACTAGAAGTATATTCAATTTATCATTCACATCTGGCTTTATAAGTGTAATGTATATTGCAGGTTTTGCTTCCATGCTGGAAATATTTTTCTAAGTCTATTACAGATTCATCTATAAGAACAAGGTCATCAGCATAGAAAAGCTCTCTCTCTCTCTCTATATATATATATATATATATATATATATAGATAGATAGATAGATAGATAGAGGCAATTAGGCAGATAAACAAATTAGACACATCAAATATAATTAGATCTGATTTGTTTATCTGCATAATTACCTCTATACCTGCTCAACTTGATCCCTCTTATAGCCTTTCTTTACCTTGTGGAATAATCCCCTGTAAAGATATCAGTCTAAGTTTGAATCTTTTGAGCACTACTGTCTTCTATATGGAGAATCTCTGGATCTTGTCTGTGAGAAAAAAAAAAAAATTATATATATATATATATACTAGCAGTATCGCTCGGGTTTGTAAGGGAAATAACTATAAAGCATTTTTAGAGAGTTATAGCCAAAAAAAATGGGAAAAAAATGATGGTAAATTTTTTTTTAAATCGTTGACTCATCGTAGACATTTTTAGAGAGTTACTTCCCTTATATAATAGCGAAAAAATGCATTAAAATGGAAAAAAATGATGGTAAATTATTTTTAAAATCGTAGACTCATCGTAGATGCGCGCTAATACCCAGAAGGGCTCGATATGAATCACGACTATAAGATACCCGGTTTTGGTTAAACTGCACCGCAAAATGTGGGAGTAGTTAGGAATCTAAATCGTAGGAGACAGACAAACAACCTTACTTTTATGTATAAAGATATATGTATGAGGTTTGATCAAAAAGTATTGGGAATGTTGCAATAGTAACAGAGTTAAATTATGCAGAGTGTAGCCACTTAGCATACATTGACTTTGAACTCTGTTATGCATGCATACAAAGTTATAACATTCTTGCTCACTTCTGTTGTTTATAGCAGTGCTTGGAGGTAGAGTGTAGTCATCTCACTACACCACTGATGTTCCAGAAATGATGCGGATTCTCTTTACTCTTTACTCTTTTACTTGTTTCAGTCATTTGACTGCGGCCATGCTGGAGGACCGCCTTTAGTCGAGCAAATCGACCCTGGGACTTATTCTTTGTAAGCCCAGTACTTATTCTATCGGTCACTTTTTGCCGAACCGCTAAGTGACGGGGACGTAAACACACCAGCATCGGTTGTCAAGCGATGGTGGGGGGACAAACACAGACACACAAACATATACACATACATATATACAACGGGCTTCTTTCAGTTTCCGTCTACCAAATCCACTCACAAGGCATTGGTCGGCCCGAGGCTATAGCAGAAGACACTTGCCCAAGATGCCACGCAGTGGGATGGAACCCAGAACCATGTGGTTGGTAAGCAAGCTACTTACCACACAGCCACTCCTGCACCTATATTTATATTTATTCCATGAAGAATTTTTGAAAAAGCTATTTTTTGTTTTATTTTTCGAAGTTGTTTTTGTCAGGCAGGTGATTTTGTTCTAGGGTTACCCTCTCCTTCCCAATAACAAATTACACTGTGTAACATGGCTACTGTTTCCTTCAAGCTTTGCTTTTGTTACATTTATTCAAACCCCAAAGCATCCCTCTCAACACATAGCTGTTATGCGCCCCCACTACACCTGCTCATGATCAGAGATGCACATATTGTCAGCCATGAATGGATATGCTCAAGTGGTTATGGTCAAACAACTGGCAAGCAAATCTGTGGTATTGAGCAGAATATTTTCTATAACGATATTTCTGCTTCAGCAACTCAGCACTGAATGTCTGAAATGTAATGGAAAATAGGTCAATTTCAAAACATTGATGTCCAGGTTACAAAAGTAAAGTTTGGGAGGAATTGTAGTAATTTCCTTTGGTTTCTAGATAGAAGCGTATAAGAAATATCACTGACCGAATACAAAAATAAGTAAATAAATAATAAAAATTTTGTAGTGTTATAAATTAAGTATGAAAACGAAAATACACGTTTATTAAACAATTATTTTAATTGACGTAAATTTTATTATCAAATCAATAATAATTAATTTTAATTATTGCATAATTATTCAGGTGTCTATGACTTTAAATCATGTTTAAAATGACCCAGTGATCTCCCTTGAGATCCGAATGTCTATAAGCACCGGAAAAAATATATTCGTTGGATGTTTCGTTGCAATTTTTATTTTTTATTTTTGAAAGTGATTAACTGCCATTATCACCAGGAATGAAGAACGTTCAAGAATCTATCTAGTAAACATGCAGTATATATGTTATTGACTACGGTGAAGCTGAAGTCCGTCTCGCTGAATTTTCATAGAAATCGTTAAGGGACGTAACTCAAAATTGTAATCTACTGCAATGTAGAATCGTTAGCACGCCAGGCATAATTCCTAGCGGCAGTTCGTCCGTCTTTATGTTCTGAGTTCACATTTGGTCGAGGTCGACTTTGCTTTTTATTCTTTCCATGTTGACAAAAAAAGTAACTGCTGGATACTTATGTCAATGAAATGGATTTACTTCCTCTCCGAACTTGCTGGCCTTGTGGCAAATTTTGAAATGAAGCTATCTCGTTATTTCTCTCATTGAAGCCGGTTATTGTTCAAGGGAAGTAACTTTTGTATTATTCTAATGAAGAATTATGTACCTTAGATTGACTACATTTGAACTTAAATTATTTACTGTCATCACCGCTAAAAATCAAGCTGTAAAATAAATTTGATTTCTTCTTATATGTTCAGAAACAGCGTACATTTTTATAGGGGTGGGATAAACAGTTGTGATGTTTAAGCCAAAATATTAGTGGTATAAAGAACGTGATTGATATTTACCAATGATTAAAACTATTTCATGGTTATAGCTTCCAAGGGTATAAAGTACATGCTATAAATATATCCATCATGTATTATAATATGTTCATCATATTTATAATACAGTGATACCTCGCAGTTCGAGTTTAATTCGTTCCATGACCGAACTCGTCTCACGATTTACTCGTTTTACAAATCAATTTTCCCCATTGAAATTAATTAAAATATAATTGATCTGTTCCAGCCCCCCAACACCACTCAAAAATAATTTTTTATTTCTTTTAAAACAGAATAGCTGTAATTAAAAATAAAATGACAATTATGAAAAAAGAGAATGCAAAAGAAATATGTAACCTGGTTTTATTAACTGAATTACCTTAAAGATGGGATGATTTGTGTGCTTGTACTGCAGATTTCCACTCATATTTTAAGACAAAAATTTGCACAAGTCTCATTTCGTACAGCAAATTACTCGTACAGTGGGGCACTCGTACTGCAAGGTTCTACTGTATATCACCAGCAGACTACATCAACTATGTCATGGTCATTCTGTAAGACTAGTAGATTTGTGGTTATCCACATTACATTGTCATTATTTGAACAGATTTGTGGTCAAGTGTTTCACCTGTGACCATGCTGTCATTTTTCAAGCACTGTTTAACTAGAACTACATTATTCAGTTTGGAGTGATTTGTGTGTTATTTCAAACAGATTGAGTTGACCATATAGAGGCTAACAAATTTGTGCATTCTCTAGAGAGGCATTTCATGTTAGAAGTCACATATGGAAATTCTTTCATTCTTCATTTTATATTTACCTATTGTCTTAATTATCATTATTATTATTATTATTCAAGGTGGCAAGCTGGTAGAATCGTTAGCTCACTGGATGAAATGCTTAGTGGTATTTCACCCATCGCTATGTTCTGAGTTCAAATTTCACTGAGGTCAACTTTGCCTTTAATCCTTTTGGCATTAACAAATTAAGTACCAGTGAAATACTGGGGTCAATGTAGTTGACTGTCCCCCTACCCCAAATTTCAGGTCTTGTGCCTATAGTAGAAGGGATTATTATTATTATTGCGGACAATACTTCAAATTTTGGGTGAGGGTAATGGAAGTTATATTGACACTACCATCTTTATCTTCTTCCCAGCTACTCCTAATCTTCCACCTAGCAAGATACCTGTGCTTATTCCTCTATCATACTTTAACATCTCAACAACAGGCATAAAGTCACCTTCCCCCTCTCAAAATACTCCTCCCACATAGTTGAGAGAGGTTTTCTTCCTCTTCTTTTCCTATGGCAGCCTCATTAGTGCCAGTGGAATGAAAAAAATTACCCAGTACACACTGTAAAGGGTGTCCAGCTGTGGAAACCATGCCAAAGCTGACATTGGACCTAAATGAAGTACTGTGGCTTGCCAAATTCTTTCCAACCATCCACCTCAAGCCACTATGGAAAGCAGATAGGAAATGTTAATGATGATGATGATGATTTGAGTGGTACTTATTTTATTGATGCTGGAAAGCTGATACTGTTGAGTGTATCCTGATATTAGAAGAGGTACATGATAGGAGACATCTAAAAGGATTGGCAACAGAAAGTGTTTCTGGCCATAAAAAACTGCTTCAGAAAACCCATCCACCCTATACCAGCCTGGATAAATAAATATAAAATGATGATACTGGAAAGAATCAGGACAAGGACAACCTCTGTGGAATGTGAACTATAAATGTAAATGTTTGTAACTAAATACCACTAGTATTTTGTTTGTTACTTTATCAATTCTGCCTTTCGTTGCTCTTCTAAACATCAACTGGTTAAAGTATCATTGCATAAATGTTAACGATAGCTTTTCCTTTCATGTTACCAGCAGACTGAAAATTGACTACAAAAGAAACACGAAAGTTTACCAGGAATTTGTCCTTATAATGTTCTTACACAATGAGTATATATAAAGTATAACAGATTTAAGTCCAAAATTTCATTTCTTTTATACATCAAATGCTATTTTAGAAAATTCCAAATTTGAAAATACTGATGCTGGTCAGAGTAAGATTACAGATGACATTTGTTACTTTAAATGTGACTTTATGTTCTATAAGTGAACTAAATTACTGGTTATATTTCTTACTGCCTTTCTTCCTTTGTAAAATATCAGAATTAATTCACAAGGTTAATGTTTGAGTAAGACTTAAGATATGGCTTAATGATTAATAGGTTTGCTTTATAATTCTGTGGTTTCATGTTCAGTACTGCTGTGGAGCACATTGACTATGCATCTTTTCTTATAGCTGAAACCAACCAATGTCTTGTGAGTGAATTTGGTGAAGGGAAGCCATAGGAAGCTCATGGTGTATGTGTGTGAACATATGTTGCTAATTCATGCTTATCACTGTTTGATCTAAATGGAGTGTTTTACATACTTTCATGACATTATAACTGGTCACCCTATGCTCTTGAAGACTTGTGGAATAAAACAATCCATTATTTGAAAAACAAAGAAGGGTTGATAACAGGAAGTATATCTGACCATAAATTCCTGCTTCTTATAAGTCCTCATTCAAGAAAAGTGGAAAGGATGAACAAACTAATATTATAGTAGAATACTTCTTATGTGAAAACAAAATTAAGGAAAGTTAAGTGTTACCCAGATACTCAGTATATCACTTCATTTACTGAGAAATGCAAACTTAAGAGCCTTCTTAACATTACATTTCACTAAGAATTCAGAAATAATTTCTTAACCAGTTGCAATTGGGAGTCACTATGGCACTCATACTTTCCCTAAAATTTTTAATGGAACTATTTATGTAGTTTAGAAGTAAGACTGTGGACTCTATTTTACTGAAGGTTTTTAACACAGCGCCATATTCTTATTGTTATATTGTATTTAAAACCATCTAAAACCAAATATCTATGGGTGTTATTACCATTCAGTGCTCTCCTTATAAAATTTACATCATCTTTCATATTGAATTATTTTGTGTTTTGTCTAGTATTTACAAAAGGGTTTTAATTTTTTGAACTGTGTTAATATTTGAATTTTTACTTATTTCAGAATTAAGGCTTTCAACATCAGTCACTGACGATATTGATAAACCCAAGGGTCCAAATGATGACTACATTGTAAACCCGATGTTCTACAATCGTAACCCAAGGTAAGTGTTAAGCTATTTAATATTTAGAATTTCATGAAGTCTTTTTCTTTGTTTGCTGCTTAAACATAGTTTGTTGGCTGTATATTATTGATATTGTTTTAGTCTTTAGTTTTGTGTATGCACAGGTGTGGCAGTGTGGTAAGAAGTTTACTTCCCAACCACATGGTTCCAGATTCAATCCCACTGTATGGCACCTTGGGAAAGTGTCTTCTACTATAATCTTGGGGAGATCAAAGCCTTGTGAGTGGATTTGATAGATGGAAAATGAAGGAAGTCCATCATGTGTGCGTGTGTGTATATGTATATATATATATATATATATATATATATATATATATATATATATAGATGTATATGTGTGTGTGTCTTTGTGTCTGTGTTTGTCCCCTACCACTGCTCGACAACCAGTATTGGTGTGTTTACATCCCTGTAGCTTAGTGGTTCAGCAAAACAAGGTGGAATAAGTGCCAGGCTTAAAGAATAAGTACTGGGATCAAGTTATTCAACTAAAAGTCTTCAAGGCACTGGTGCCCCAGTATGGCTGCAGTCTAATGACTGAAACAAGTAGAAGATAATAGATATTAGGGGCATAGTTTCTGATTGTTTAGTGCACTAACCTTTAGACTAATCACTCAAAGTTACCAAACTTTCTACAAGAATTGTACTGTCCTTAGATGTGATAGCTTGCTCTTCATCTAGTCATTTTGATTTTTTTACTTGTTCAGTGTTTGGCATTAAGATATTCATATGAAACTCTGTTTGAGGTGTTTGTAAGAATATCAAACATTTGTAAAATCTTCCAGAAAATGTAAAAACATTTTGAGATGAGGATGGTGTATACAAAAGAAAACAACTTTTATCTCTATCATTAACCTTTTGACATTCAGATTACTCTGTCAAATATAATGTGAATGTATTCACACTAGTTTGAATTTATCGTATACTATCTTGTAGCTTTGAGATTTCAATGATGTTATTGTTCATTTTTGGAATGACATTGCAGGGTAGGTGTGAGAGGCCTGATCTGGCTGGTTTGAAGATAAAGCAGGTAGAATATTTTGGCCAGATGTAGCTGGTTTGACTACTAAAAAATTAAGATAATGAGGATGTGCCTTATAATTTGAAATAATCAAATAAATTTGATTAACTTCCTCCTATTGCTGTTTGGATTCTATTGGTCCCACCTTGCATCAATGTATTTCAGAAATAAAGCTTGCAAACCTGTTATTTTTTTTAATAGATAAAATTATTAGTCATATGGCTGTTTCTCTATGCTGTTACGGGTTGGAAATGTCTTACTTCATTTGTGTGTTTTGTGTTATTTTTTTGGTTTTTTGGCTGGTTGTACTTCCATCAAAAACCACTTTTATTGTACCACTAAGATTGATAAGGTTGTCTACAGAACTAAAGAATCGTTTCTACTTTTTTTTTTTTTTGTTCTGGTAAAATAAAACTTGAAAGGAGAAAAAAGAATTTTTGCTAAACATTCTAATTAAAGCAAACTATTGCCAAATGTAACAAAATCTTCAGTCTTCTCAGTACGGTTTGTTCCAATCCTTGTCAAATCATATAATATCTAGAAATATAGATATACTCAACTATATGTGCCCTAAAAATATTGTCTCCCTTAACTATACTGACTAATTACTTTCAAACAATTAAGGACTATTTTCTTCAATACTTTAAATATCTCTTTTTCCTTATTGGTCACTTACAGTTGTCCCAATATGTTTTATCTGCTGCTGCTCTATTGTACCAGTAATCTAGAAACAGCTCCCTCTTTCCTCATGAACTATTATCATTTGTTGCATTTTAACAATTCATGAATAAAACATTTCCTGTGCTTGCTAAGTTTCTATCATAGAAAAACCACAACCTCTATGTCTGTTAAAAGTACATAATCTTTTACATAGTCTGAAAATATTTTAGTTGTCTTAATTTTTTCATCTAATCTATTTACTCATTATCAAAAGGTACATTGTTTGTCTCTTTCTTTATTCAGAAATGTCCTGGAAAATGGTTTAGACTAAAATCTTTACTCTTTTAGAACATCTTCTTAATCTAATATCTGAATATTTATGTACAACTTAATCTCCACATTCTGATAAGTCTTTGGAATTTTTTTTCCCCCAGTTAATAAGATAAATAGTAAATGAGGTACAATTTTATATCAAAGATCAACTATATAGACAATCCTTGCTATACAATTTAACTTAATTAGGTATGTTGTTGTAATGTAATATCATTGTTATTAATATGTTGTAATGTAATAACATTGTTGTAAGGTAAGATCATTGACATTAAAAAAAAAAAAACTAATTGTTTACTTAAAATTAATCCAATTGTCCTTTCTGCTTTAGTGTTGCTTTGCAACTAAATTATGATTTAGGATGTTTGTTCAACTACAAATATTTAACCCTTTAGCATTTAAACTAGCCATATCTGACCTAAATATTCAACCTGTTTTATCCTCAAGCTAACCAGGTCTGGCTTCTTACACTTACCCTACAATGTCTTTCTAAAAATTAATTGCATCATCAAAATCTTGACACTATAAAATAATGCAAGATTAATTCAAAACAGTGGGAATAAAATAATAAGCATTATATTTGATAGAGTAATCTGAATGCTTAAAGGTTAAATACAATGTAGATATGAACCCAATGCTATTCTGACTGCTAGCTATTCAATTGTGAAGTTTTATTGGTAGAGATTATTTCAGTAAAATGTCACACAAACCTGTAAAATATTTATGCATGGTCTTGTTGTCAGTAATCAGATACATTCAGCTCATATCTATGATATAATGAAAATTTAGTTTCGGAACCCCATAGGTGGTTCTCAACCTCAGGTTGTTGTATTCACTGCATGGAAACATTCCATAATATATTGAAAGAGACTGAAATTTAGAAGCTAACTTGGTTTTATTTGTTAATAGAATGATGATTTTGGTGACGTGTATTGTGACAAGAAAGCTGTTTAGCATGTTAGTCAAAATGGAATTTATTTCAAAACTCTATTTAGATTTAAAATTGCAAATATGAACTTATATAATGATATCTCTGTATTCCTTAAGATTGAATATTGAAGAAAATAAGTTTTATACTTCACAGAACACCAAGACAATTAGAATATATAATTAAGATATTTTATTATTGGACTCAGTAGTTAATAGTCATTCTGTTATTGGACTCAATTCAGACTTATTCATATATTCTTGAACTCCTGATACCCCTATTGTCTCCATTTTTACATGCTTATATCTAATACTAAATACCTTTTTTCAACAATTTTTGTTCAAGCTTAGTTCCTCTGGTCTCTCTCTTTCTCTTTGTAACTATTGACCTGGAAGTTGAACTGTAATCATAAATCATACTAACTTCCCCCCTCCTCCACTGATTCTAGTCCTCACTTTTGAGAGAATATTTGGTTCTGTGTATCCTCCTAAGATTAATAAATATAATTTTAAATCACAGAGCAGCTGTATAGGTTGCCTTTCCAAATCACTCTGCTATATTGTAGGACAAGTATTTAGTTTCTTCATCTATTTATTTTACATCCATTTTTTTTCATACTAGCAGTGGTTGGCTGAATGCATATTATTGAAATATTGTTTACAGCCTGATACCCTTCATGTCACTAACCCTTATTTATTTTTCAAATCAAGAATTTTTTTTGTTTCACTGAAGTGCAGAGTTAGACAATAGTTTTGTTGACAGAGAATGTTTAACAAATACCACTACTTTTAACTCAATGCTTTTCATGTGAAAAAAGACCATCTGTACTTACAACCATCCTCACTTTATGACCACAATAAATAAATAAGTAAAAAAAAATTGAGAAAGAAGAAGATGAGCCAGAAAAGAAATACATGGTATTGGTGTGTTTACATCCCTGTAGCTTAGTGGTTCAGCAAAACAAGGTGGAATAAGTGCCAGGCTTAAAGAATAAGTACTGGGATCAAGTTATTCAACTAAAAGTCTTCAAGGCACTGGTGCCCCAGTATGGCTGCAGTCTAATGACTGAAACAAGTAGAAGATAATAGATATTAGGGGCATAGTTTCTGATTGTCTTTGCAATTGAATAAAGCTCTTGCCAGTTTCAAAACAATGGACCCGAATGTCAAATGCTTTGCAAAGGTTGAATATATCATTCAAGATGCTGAGCATTGTTATCATAAGATAAAGGATGAAAAAAATAAAAAATAAACAAAGCTCACCATGTTCCTTGAAAAACCATCTACCTCAACTGAAGAAATGACTGAAGATGAAAAATTTATTTTCATAGGGGCAAGAGTGGCTGTGTGGTAGGTAAGTTGCTTATCAACCACATGGTTCCGGGTTCAGTCCCACTGCGTGGCACCTTGGGCAAGTGTCTTCTACTATAGCCTCGGGCTGACCAAAGCCTTGTGAGTGGATTTGGTAGACGGAAGCTGAAAGAAGCCCATCGTGTATGTATATATATATATATATATATATATATATGTATAAAATAAATATAAGAGAGTGGTCACTATATGGCTCACTCTAGCACCAGTTAATCCAAAAGGTTTCAACCACAAAAATACATGTTTCCCATGAAAGTCAGTACGATTGTTAGCTCACATGGACAGGGCAAATAAAAAATAACAAAAATACAGATTATTTTGGGACAATTGTTTCGCTATTAATGAATTAAATGTAATTTTACTTACAAAAAAATCCACTTGTAGCTCGTCAGCCAAAACTATCTGGATGAAATCCACTCAATCACACGCCAGATTTTACCATAACAATAAATACGCGTGTGGTTCAATTGATTACATCCGACGTTATAATTCAAATGCCCCAACTAACAGCACGCCAAACTTTCACGGAAAACAAATACAGCATTTAGAAATAAATGCAGCATAATTATAATTAATTAATAAGGGTGAGAGAATTAGATACTAATTTAATAGTATATCTATTCAACACCAAGTGGCCTAGTGCTCTGAGAAACCTGGATTATTATAATATTTTATAATATATTATAATATTTTTACAAAATAAATATAAGAGAGTGGTCACTATATGGCTCACTCTAGCACCAGTTAATCCAAAAGGTTTCAACCACAAAAATACATGTTTCCCATGAAAGTCAGTACGATTGTTAGCTCACACGGACAGGGCAAATAAAAAATAACAAAAATACAGATTATTTTGGGACAATTGTTTCGCTATTAATGAATTAAATGTAATTTTACTTACAAAAAAATCCACTTGTAGCTCGTCAGCCAGTCCGTGTGAGCTAACAATCGTACTGACTTTCATGGGAAACATGTATTTTTGTGGTTGAAACCTTTTGGATTAACTGGTGCTAGAGTGAGCCATATAGTGACCACTCTCTTATATTTATTTTGTAAAAATATTATAATATATTATAAAATATTATAATAATCCAGGTTTCTCGGAGCACTAGGCCACTTGGTGTTGAATAGATATACTATTAAATTAGTATCTAATTCTCTCACCCTTATTAATTAATTATAATTATGCTGCATTTATTTCTAAATGCTGTATTTGTTTTCCGTGAAAGTTTGGCGCGCTGTTAGTTGGGGCATTTGAATTATAACGTCGGATGTAATCAATTGAACCACACGCGTATTTATCGTTATGGTAAAATCTGGCGTGTGATTGAGTGGATTTCATCCAGATAGTTTTGGCTGACGAGCTACAAGTGGATTTTTTTGAAAGTAAAATTACATTTAATTCATTAATAGCGAAACAATTGTCCCAAAATAATCTGTATTTTTGTTATTTTTTATTTGCCCTGTCCGTGTGAGCTAACAATCGTACTGACTTTCATGGGAAACATGTATTTTTGTGGTTGAAACCTTTTGGATTAACTGGTGCTAGAGTGAGCCATATAGTGACCACTCTCTTATATTTATTTTGTAAAAATATTATAATATATTATAAAATATTATAATAATCCAGGTTTCTCGGAGCACTAGGCCACTTGGTGTTGAATAGATATACTATTAAATTAGTATCTAATTCTCTCACCCTTATTAATTAATTATATATATATGTATATATGTATGTGTGTGTATATGTTTGTGTGCCTGTGTTTGTCCCCACAACATCACTTGACAACCGATGCTGGTATGTTTACGTCCCCGTAACTTAGTGGTTCAGCAAAAAGAAACCAACAGAATAAGTACCAGGCTTACAAAGAATAAGTCCTGGAGTCGATTTGCTCGACTAAAGGCGGTGCTCCAGCATGGCAACAGTCAAATGACTGAAACAAGTAAGAGTAAAAGAGTAATTGCACTTTTTTAGCAGGTGCAATTTTTTTTATTGTATGTATGTGGAATTTCATATGCATTAATTTTTACATTGATTTTAGTTTGTATTTTTGTTTACAGTACAATAGAATACATATGTATTTTTCATGTTATGTACAATAATTATGGATTAAATGTTTGTGTTTTATATTTTTATAACCCGTTTGAATGAAAATAGTGTTAAAAAATATAAAATCCGACATACGACCAGAATGATTTACAATCTGTCAGTTGGAACAGAACTTGGTCGTAAGTTAAGGAAAGGTGTACTTATCCTAATTGCTTGATTGGGAAAGGTACCAGCATGATTTAAAATCACCTTAGGAGAATGCATAGTACCCAAAGATTTCGCAGATTAAGGGATGGAATTACTGGAGGAAGTTAGTGCAGCAAAGATTCAATTTTCAAGTTGTTAGTTACAAAATGATAGAGAGAGTAGGAGAGAAAGTTCCAGAGAGATTCAGTTTTAAGAAGAAAGAGCAAGAAAAGGTGTTTTTGTATGAGGCATTAGATGTAACATGTGAAACAGGGGTGAAAGGAGCATTAGTTAAAGAAAATAAGAAAGCCTCTAAATCTATGTTGCTATCTATGTAAACCTGCCAGTATGGAAGACAAACATAATGTAGTTTATGAAATATTTCAAAATAAAATATTGGTGTATTGAATTCAGATCTTTTTTTAAGTCTTTGGATTTAACAGTATATATGTATGTGCATACTTTCAAAAACATCAGCCAAAAAGCAAATTGTAAGTGAATAAAATTTGGGCTCTTATTTTTATTTATGTTCATTTTTTTATTTTTATTTTGTATATTTGAAAAAGAGTATAAATTCATTGTGTATTGTTTAATGCATATAAAGCATTTGAAATTATATTTCATTATTATAATTGATTAAATGAAAATGAAATTCTTCATTGGTTGCTGAACCATTGTTATTAAATTCAATTGCAGGACATTGGATTTTATGGGGTTATCTCGAAAGCAGTCTGGCTGGGTATTACAAGCTCCCTATAGAAATTATTATTATAAGTAAGTAATAATTTTTGTTCTACTCTAAGCACATGGCCTGAAATTTTGGGGGATGGGGAAAGTCAGTTACATTGATCCCAGTGCTCAACTGGCCCTTATTTTATCAACTCTGGAAGTGGTTTTTGAAATCAGAATGAAAAGAACTATAAAAAATGCCACCGAGCATTTTGTCCCGTGTGCTAACAATTTTCTCAGTTCACCACCTTATAAATGGTTTCAAAGTTTGGCACAAAGTGAGCAATTTGGCCCAGGAGTGGCTGTGTGGTAAGTAGCTTGCTTACCAACCACATGGTTCCGGGTTCAGTCCCACTGCGTGGCATCTTGGGCAAGTGTCTTCTGCTATAGCCCCGGGCCGACCAATGCCTTGTGAGTGGATTTGGTAGACGGAAACTGGAAGAAGCCTGTCGTATATATGTATATATATGTGTGTGTTTGTGTGTCTGTGTTTGTCCCCTAGCATTGCTTGACAACCGATGCTGGTGTGTTTATGTCCCTGTCACTTAGCAGTCGATCTGCTCGACTAAAGGCGGTGCTCCAGCATGGCCGCAGTCAAATGACTGAAACAAGTAAAAAATAAAAAATAAAAAAAGAAAATTTAGTAGGAGGGAGCAAGTCAATTACATCAACCCCAGTACTTGACTGGTACTTGTTTTATAGACCCTGAAAGGAGGAAAGGCAAAGTTGACCTGGGTGGGATTTAAACTCAGAATGTAAAGAACTGAAAGGAATGCTGCATAGCATTTTGTGCAGTTTGCTAACAATTCTGCCATTTCACTGCTTTAATAATGAAACAATAATCTCTAACTGTGGAGGGATCCTGTGGACAAGGTAGACTCAGGAAGACACAAGATGAGGTGGTGAAGCATGATCTTTGGATGTTGAGTCTCACAGAGGTGATGACAAGTGATTGAGACCTTTTGGCAATTTGCTGTGCTTGAAAAGACATGTCAAGCCAAGTGAAATTATAGTCGTGGCCAGTGCCAGTGACACATAAAATGTACCCCCCCATACTCTTGGAGTAGTTGGTATTAGGAAGGGCATCCAGCTGTAGAAACCAAGCCAAACCAACTGGAGCCTGGTACAACTCTCTGGCTTACCACTTTCAGTCAAACTGTCTAACCTATGTCAGATATGGAAAACAGACATTGATGATGATGAATAATGTAGGTTTTATTCACCAAGTTAATACTAAAAACACTAATGACTAAAACATGGTGATAATCCTTAAAAAAACAAACAAACCCTATCTCCTATCATATATGTGTATAAAATAGTACGTCATTTGAAAATTAAATTTTCACAAAATCTCATTTCAGTCAATTTCTCTGTGTTCATATTTTTATGGTTCATTTCATATCTGATAACACTTGTTTGGAGGATTATGACTAATTCATTGCATTAAAATACTTTTTGTATTGTTGAGAAATAGCTTAGGTAATATCTGCCTTTTCTATTATGTAAAGAAGAGATCTGCACCAATTCAGAATTTTTTTTAGCTTAGTCACAGCCTTTTGTATAATGTTCATTTTCGTATTTGGTTTAAACCAGTGCATGTATTATATTGACATAATGACACTCCATAGACACATCTAAATGTTATAGCTGTTTAGCCCCAAATCAGTCCTGAATAGGCAGACCTACAATCAAAGACATTTCATCCGTGACTGTCCCATTATTTGTATGTATGTGTATATATATATATATATATATATATATATATATATATATATATATATATATATATATATATAGCTACAGAATCAGCCTAGTGATCACAGTGCTGTACCAGCTAAGTGATAACAGGGCTGTTCCATTTAGGACTTATCAACAGTTGACTCTATACTTGAGGTAGATGTGATTTCTTCTGTTAATTTAATTATCAGATCAACATCAATGGAATTTGTAGCTGTGATACCAGTGCTGGTGGCACGTAAGAGAACCATCTGAACGTGACACGTAAAAAGCACCATCTGATCGTGGCCGTTGCCAGTTTCATCTGGTCTCCATGCCGGTGGCACGTAAAAAGCACCATCCGATCGTGGCCATTTGCCAACCTCGTCTGGCACATAAAAAGCACCCACTACACTCACGGAGTGGTTGACGTTAGGAAGGGCATCCAGCTGTAGAAACACTGCCAGATCAGACTGGGCCTGGTGCAGCCTTCTGGCTTCCCAGACCCCAGTTGAACCATCCAACCCATGCTAGCATGGAAAGCAGACGTTAAACGATGATGATGATGATTCATTACAGAGATATACAAATTACATTTTAGTAATTAGTTGGATCCCTCTTTCTGCGGGAATCGACATTCCTGTTCATCCTTACAAGGGTACCAGTCAAGTTCTGGATCTACTTAATTAACTATGATGACAGCTGCATCAAGAAGTGCTGATGTCTAATTGTATAGGGAACATGTTGTAGGGGGTAGACCCTAGAAGATGCGGGACAAACTGGTGAGAAAGGGCCTTGTCATCTTCTCACTGAAGAGATGACAAGGGACCAGAACTTCTGGCTGTTTGCTGTGCTTGAAAAGACATGTGAAACTAAGTAAAATCATGGCTGTCCATACATACAGGCATGTCCTATTCAACCCGCTCTCAACTGAGAGGGCTTAGTTTTTGCAGGCTCATGGGTGCTAGTGTCATGTAAAAGCACCCATGCTGGTGCTATGGAAATGTACCTGTGCTGGTGTTACATAGAAGCACCCATGCCTGCTGGTGTCGCCTAAAGGTGCTCATACCAGTGCCACATTAGAGCGCCCATGCCAGTGCCACATTAAAGTTCCCATGTCAGTGTCACATAAAAGTACCTGTGCCTGTGTCACATTAAAAGCATCCTGTACACTCTGTAATGTGGTCAGTATTAGGAAGGACATCCAGCTGTAGAAACCACACCAAAACAGACAAAATGGAGCCTGAGCAGCTCTCCAACTGGTCAGCTCCTGTGAAGCTGTGCAGCCCATGCCAGTGTGGCGAATGGGCATTAAATGATGATGATGACCCTTCCCTTGTAAATTTGTCGCCTTGTGCACAAACTAGTAATCAATATTTCACATTATCAGTAAACAGAGTTTGCTTAATGTCTCTCATATCCCATACTATGCCTATAATATTATGTATCATTTTGAAAGCTTTTTTTCCTCTAAAGCAGCTAAAACAGCTGTTACCATCTTGTCCACCCCTAAGGAGAGGCACTGGGATTGTTTAAGGGGCTGCTTATGAGTGAAAGCATTTCTAAGGTAACATTGTTTCGTTGTTACCCACTTCTTGAAATTTCCAGTGTTATTGTTTTTGATATGTATTATATGTTTCAAGTAGGCGTAGGAGTGGCTATGTGGTAAGTAGCTTGCTTATGAACCACATAGTTCTGGATTCAGTCCCGCTGTGTGGCACCTTGGGCAAGTATCTTCTACAGCGGGACTGAATCCACATAGCAAATCCACTCACAAGGCCGGCCAAAGCCTTGTGAGTGGATTTGGTAGACGGAAACTGAAAGAAGCCTGTCATATATATGCATATATATATGTATGTGTGTGTATATGTTTGTGTGTCTGTGTTTGTCCCACCAACATCACTTGACAACCGATGGTGATGTGTTTATGTCTCTGTAAAAGAGACCAACAGAATAAGTCCTGGGGTCGATTTGCTCGACTAAAGGTGGTGCTCCAGCATGGCCACAGTCAAATGACTGAAACAAGTAAAAGAGTAAAGAGTAGAGTAGTCTTGGTAACTTGTAGGGTATGTAGTGGGTGTATAGAGCCAGAATGATGAGTGAATGGTAAGACCCTAACCCTTCAGGCCAAATGAGAGCCTCTATGTGGTTATCAACCTACTAGAGATAGCAGACATATCTCCTCCAAAACATTTTATTGTCTTAAAAAGGAAAGACACATGGGATATTGTGTAGTCATGGCTGTAATGTCCTTGATCATAGTAGTGCTAAATGAGAGCTCACCTGAGGTTAGACAATAACTTCTTTTTCTCTTTCCTATCAAAAAAGGCATAGATGATATTTACACAAAATGCTGTTTGTTTTCAATAAACATTATGAAAAAACGTTTATGAATTTGTGTTGCAAGATTCCTTACATGAAGTTGTGTGTTGAAACAGATATTGTTGTACTTCAGGATGGTCATTTTTTTTTGTTTCCAAATAAACACATGCACTATATATTTGTTCTTCACTCATTTATTTCTGTTCTTAGGCTGATGCCAGCGCCTCCTCGACTGGCTTCTGTGCCGGTGGCACATAAAAAGCACCATCCAAATGGGCCGATGCAAGCGCCGCCTTGGCTGGCTTCCGTGCCGGTGGCACGTTAAAAGCACCAACCCATCGTGGCCGATGCCGGACTCCCCTGGCTCCTGTGCAGGTGGCACGTAAAAAGCACCCACTACACTCGCGGAGTGGTTGGCGTTAGGAAGGGCATCCAGCTGTAGAAACACTGCCAGATCAGACTGGG
>NC_042997.1:52179606-52217106 GCF_006345805.1 Octopus sinensis | reverse complement strand
ACTTAGCTTTCACATTTGTCTTTTCTCTTTTATTTGTTTCAGTCAAGGGGCATCGCCTTGAACAATTTTTAGTTGAAATGTATTGATCCCAGTATTTTTTTTTTTTTAAAGTCTGGTACTTAATCTATCAGTTTTTTTTGCTGAACTGCTAAGTTTCATGTGAACACACCAGCACTGGTTGTCAAGTGGTGGTAGAGGGACAAAGACACACACACATATATTTACAACCATCTTCTTTCAGTTTCCATCTACTAAATTCACTCAGAAGGCTTTGGTCTGCCTGAGACTATGGTAAAAGACACTTGCCCAAGGTGCCACACAGTGGCACTGAACCCCGAATCGTATGGTTCGGAAGCAAACTTCTTACCACACAACCATACCTGCACCTATTGTTCATTTATTCTTTTATTCCTTTGCACCCTTTTAAGGGTTTTAGTTGAAGAAATTCACCCCCAGGATTTATTCTTTGTAAGCCTAGTGCTTGTTCTATTGGTGTCTTTTGCTGAACCGCTAAGTTGGGTGTCAAGTGATGGTGGGGTGGGGGGCAAACACAGACACAAAGATACACACACATAAATATACATACATATATATATATATATATACAACAGGCTTCTTTCAGTTTCCATCTATCAAATCCACTCAAGGCTTTGGTCAGCTTGAGACTATAGTAGAAGCCACTTACTCAAGTTTCCATGCTGTGGGACTGAACCTGGAGCCATGTGGTTGGGAAGCAAGCTTTTTATCTCACAGCCAGCCTGCATCTATTGTTCATATAGGTTTTTATTCTTTTACTTGTTTCAGACATTTGACTGTGGCCATGCCGGAGCGTATTTGTTCACTTTCATAACAATTAAGTCTCACTATTACTCTACCCTTAACCTTTTAACATGTAAACTAGTCACATCTACCCAAAATATTCTTGTTTTATGTCCAAACCAGTCTGATCAGGTCTCTCACACCTACCTTACAATGTCAATCAAAAAATAATCACATTATTGAAATCATGCATTATTTACATTTTGACGGATTTTGACCTCAATCTTGTTTGTTGTTAACACAGCGTTTCAGCTGTTATACCCTCCAACTTTCATCAGGTGTCTTGGGGAAATATCGAACCTGGGTTTTCATTCCCAAGGTATTTTTCAATGTTATTATTATTTTATTATTATTATTCAGGTCACTGCCTAGAATCGAACTCGGAATCTTGGGGTCTGTAGCCTGTGTTCTTAACCCCAAGATTCTGAGTTCGATTCCAGGCAGTGACCTGAATAATAATAATAATAACAACAACAACATAGAAAGATATTTTAGGAATGTGAACCCAGGTTCGATATTTCCCCAAGATACCTGATGAAGGCTGGAGGGTATATCAGCTGAAACGTTGTGTTAACAACAAACAAGATGAGGACAAAATCCGTCAAAATGTAAATAATGTACCTAATTCCTCATCTCTTAAATATAGAACTGCAAGATTATACATGATTAACTCAAAACAATGTGAATGAACAAGCATTACATTTGACTGAGCAACCTGAATGCTAAAAGGTTAATACTGTATCACATTTTTACCAAACTATTAACACTATTCCACTTCCCATTACTCAGCTGTGAATACTGTTCTAGATTTCTTTATATTATACCCAGCAATATTCTATTTTAGTCAACTGTTTGTTAAAACTCTAATATTTTTCTTGTTCTGTTATCATTAACACTGTGTCACTGTTACCATTAATACTGCTACACTCTCTTTACTGTTACCATTAACACAGTAACAACACGGTGAGCTGGCAGATTTGTTAGCACACTGGGCAAAATGCTTAGTGGTATTTCGTCTGCCGTTACATTCTGAGTTAAAATTCTGCCGAGGACGACTTTGCCTTTCATCCTTTCGGGGTCGATAAATTAAGTACCAGTTATGCACTGGGGTCGACGTAATCGACTTAACCCCTTTGTCTGTCCTTGTTTGTCGCCTCTATGTTTAGCCCCTTGTGGGCAATAAAGAAATAAGTAACACTGTCCTTACTGTTACGGTTAATGTTGTACCACTGCCTTTACAGTTACTGTTTTTACTGTTGTCATCAACACTGTAATACCTTCTTCATTGTTACTGTTAATATTCTTTTCTACTCTAGGCACAAGGCCCGAAATGTTTGAGGAGGGGGCCAGTTGATTAGATCGACCCCAGTATGCAACTGGTACTTAATTTATCGACCTCAAAAGGATGAAAGGCAAAGTCGACCTTGGCAGAATTTGAACTCAGAATGTAAAGACAAACGAAATACTGCTAAGCATTTCGCCTGGCATGCTAATTTTTCTGCCAGCTCGCTGCCTTCTGTTAGTGTTAATATTGTCTTAACATTGTTCCACTATCTTCAGTTTTCATTAACACTGTGCTACTGCTGTTACTCTGATGTTAATTCTGTAATTACCTCTGCCAAGGAAGGAGGTTATGTTTTCAACAGCATTGGTTTGTCCGTCTGTGTGCAAAATAACTCAAAAAGTTGTGAACAGTATTTGATGAAACTTGCAGGAAAAGTTGGTAATGACACATGGAACAGATGATGGAATTTTGGTAGTGATCCGGGAATATTTATGGATTCTTGAAGGATTTTTCATTTGTTATATTTACTTTACATGAAGTATTACAATGTTACGTTCTTTGATTATCTCCCTTGAAAACATGTTCATCGTTTCAACGTAACCTATGGTGGCATTGCTGTTTTCAAAGTTTATTTTTGTTTCTCTATTAGTAATTTTATGCGTGTATCTATCTTAAAATGAGCTGCTTGGCGGAGGTCTGCAGACGAGGGCATGACAAGCCTTGACTATTGGGATCGACTCAAAAAGCTCAGGCTTTACTCCCTCCACCACTGCTGTGAGCTCTATATCATCTGTATGATGTGGAAAATATTCCATCAACATTGCCTATCTTTAAAATTCGTCTGAGGCTTGGCCCCCGTGCCATCTGTCCACTACAGAAATGTTCGTGTCATATCACAACACTATGACAGAACTATTTCACCTCAATTGACTCTGCTCTTGTCAACATTGTGCCAGACACACATAAAGGAGGAAAGTGACTTCATGGCATTCAAACAATCCCTAGATGATTATCCTAACAAATTCCAGATAAACCACCCACACCCAGATATGACTTTGAAAACAACAACCCTCTGCTTGAATGGGCTACGGTTCCCCAGAGCTGACTGTGTATCTTTTCCAGGTGGTGGTATTAAATTAGACATAACCTGAGTCAACTTCGGCTGAAATTTATCTAAGTAATCTAATCTATGCTGTAACCTTTTAATCAAAGCATGACAACGTGGGTAGAGGCTGATATCTTAACATTTCTGATGGTCTTAAGTATAAAAAAAAATTATTAAAGATTTATTTAGAACTACATTCAGAGTATGTCTATGAGCTATTGTGTTTAGACTGGGTTTCTATCCTCAAACTGTTCCATTTTGTAGATGCAATTTTTTTTTTTAATAAAGCACTCCGAAATTAGAACAATCAAAAACCTGCGTTAATCTTGGTCCCATGAGTATCAAATAATGGATTTTCAACTGTGTAAAGAAACTGATTGTGATGATTGTAGTTTTGACGGTGATTATGGTGATTGACGATGGTCGGTGGTTATAATGGTGACAGGAGCAGTGTGATGGTGGTAATAGTGGTGTTGATGATAGTGTTAGCTGTGTGATGGTGGTATTGTAGTGGTTATACTGGTTGTGGTGGTGAAAGTGACTGTCAAGATAACCATCATAATAACGTTGATGGCAGTGTATGTGGTTGAAGTGGAAGCAATGACAATACTGCTGATGATGTTAGTGGTTGTGGTGGTGATAGTGGTAAGATAGTTGTGATTGTTATTGGTGGTAGTGGTGGTGGTCGTTGTCATAGTGCTGGTTTGGCTGAGGTCTACACTCTCTGAGTGCTTTTCTAGTTCCTTCTGTTATTGTTTCTCTAGTGACTCCTGTTTTCTCTTTTTCACTTTCCATATTTTTAATAATCAGTAATATTTGTTTAAATATTCACTATATTTCTTCATTTCATGTGCTAGGAGTCAACAAAATGTTTCTATGTATTCACTCCTCATATTATAAATAGCAGCTAAATCTTACTCCATCCATTGTTGAAGTCTTAAAAACCATAGGATGTCCTGTATGACATTATCCAGAATATGCTATGCCTGAACAATATGATGGAAAGCTCAATGCTGGGATGCCCAGTACTGGCTGACTTGGGGCTAAGCAACAATAACTTCATTTCTTACGTCTAAGTTGTTCTCTATTTTGTAAATGTTTGTTCTTGGTTGTAGAAAATTAATCATATCTATTTACAACTAATATTCTACACCCTCTTTGATATCTCATTATTTACTTCTTGTACCTATGTATCAGGCTGAGTAAAAAGTAAGCAATGTTTTGAAACATGAAATTCATTGCAATATATTCCAACAGTGCAGAAATTTTATTCATCAAAGTAAGTATTATTACAATCAAGACATTTTTGCCAATGAGTTACAAGTTTGTTTATTCTGGTAACATAAAAAACTGGAGTTCTGGAGCTGACGAACTCTTTGAATGTACTTTCAGCATTGGTTTGATTTTTGAATTCCTTCTCTCGCAGGAAACCATCAAGGTGCTTGAAAAAGTGGTAGTTAGTAGGAGAAAGATCTGGGAAATAAGCTAGGTGGAGAAGAACTTCGTAGCCAAGTTCCCTCGACTTCTGGAGTGTCGTTAGTGAAACGTGTGGTTGAGCATTGTCATGAAGAATGATTGACCCTCTTCTGTTGACCTGCCTGGGATGGAGGAGTAGCAGTTTTTCATTCATTTTGGCAATTTCATGGCAATATGTTTCTGCAGTGATGGTTTTTCTGGGTTTCAAGAAGTTATAGTGGACGAGCCCAGCAATATGGTTAAGAAATGGATTGGTCTGGTTACAGAGAAGAAGCAATGAGCAAATTTCATATCTGTGCATTTTCTGATTTTCATTCAAATTGTCGAGCTTTTTACCAGCATCGCCTTACCACCTGTGCCGTTGGCATGTGTAAAAAATTTGAGCGAGGTCGTTGCCAGTACTGCCTGTCTGGCCCAAAAAATTCAAGTGAGGTCGTTGCCAGTACCGCCTGACTGGCCCATGTGTAAAAATTCGAGCATGGTCATTGCCAGTACGGCCTGACTAGCCCCTGTACCTGTTGCACGTAAAAGCACCCACTACACTCTCGGAATGGTTGGCGTTAGGAAGGGCATCAAGCTGTAGAAACTCTGCCAGATCAAAACTGGAGCTTGGTGCAGCCATCTGGTTTGCCAGCCCACAGTCAAACCGTCCAATCCATGCTAGCATGGAAAGCGGATGTTAAACGATGATGATGATGATGCAAATGGTTGGAGACAGTTTTCTGGCTAACTCAAAGTTCTTTTACCAGTTCTCAAGAGGTTTTATGTAGATCTTTCTCGATGACAGATGGACGTTCACTATGCTCATGATCTTCAAGGCTCAGGTTGCCACTGCAAAATTGTTTAAACTATTTTAGAGCTAACCACTCTCTGGTCATTTCCTCACAAAATTTTTTTTGATATCTTGAGCAGTTTCAGCTGCTTTACATCCTTTTTGTGAAGTTGAAAAGCAAAACTGCTCGAATATCACACTTTGACAGTTCTATTTCAAATGATTGTAAACAATGGTGAAAAAAATATCAATGTTAATTTATTTATGCATTTGGGCAAGTCTATGTCTGTATTATCAGACAATTGCAAATATTATTTTCAAAAAATTCAAAACTCTGCAAAATCCAGTACAAATTCTTCATAGTTCAAAACATTGCTTACTTTTTACTCAACCTGATAGCAAGTGTTGAATCCTTCATATTTTTTTCTTTGTTTATATATTATCCGGTTTCTTTTTTTTTTTTTTTTTTTGCTCCTCTGTTCAGCTGTATGCCGGTGTCCATTTACCAAATAACACCATTTCCTCTGCTTTTGGCAATGCATATCCTTTCTGTTATATAGTATTACTATATTTATTTACCCTACTTGCCTCCCTCCCCTACCTGTTATTTTCTCTCTGTGGTTTTTCTATTTTTTCCATAAGGAACATTTCAGCTACATTCTTTTATATTTATAGTTATGTCTTGTTATTATTAACCTCATCGCTCAACGTCTCAGCATCATTTCTTACTCTGCAATCACCTAGTCTGTAGCATTTTCCAAACTTTCACCAGCCACACATGCATGCACACACACACACAACACACACACACACACACACACACACACCACACACACACACACACTCTCTCTCTCTCTCTCTCTCTCTCTCTCTCTCTGTGTTTCTCTCCTTCCCTAAGTTGACTTCCTTAACCTTTTCACGTCCTCCCTCTGATCTCTCCATATAAAAAATATCTGCTATGAAACACCAGCTTTCCCACTTATGCATTTCAAATGTCTGTTGGTTTTTTTATCCTCTATCTTCCTACTATCAGAACACTAAATTAAGACATTTCTCCAAAAGAACTATTGACGTCAGTTCTTTAGTTCGTTTTTAGCCATCACAGCTAAAGCCATGCTATAGTTAAAAATAATATTGTTTTTACAAAAAGTTATTGGTGTAAGTCTGTACATGTTATTTATAATGTTAGCAAATGAGTTTGTGAAATTGCTGCAAAAGAAGAACAAAAAGAAGAGGAAATCTATAATAGTCTTCTCACTGTAGAACTTATGGCAGCTGTCTAAAGATTCCTCATAGTTTGTTTGTGATTCACTATTTATAGCTTTGGTTACTAAGAATGAAGGTGTTAATATTGGCTTTCATGTGGCTGCTTTTGGATATTGTATCAGAAAGCTTTCTTTCTTCCATGTAACTCTAGGTTATTGAGTGATCAGCCATTTACAGTTTTTAAGAATAATACCATTCATTTCATCCACTTCTTTCTCTTTCAGCATCTTGATTATTAAAGTTATCTCTTTCATTATTGTAGCTGTCCATTTTAGTAAAACACTTTCCTTTTTTTTCATTTATAACTGACTATACTTTGTTACTAAACTCTTGATTGCGTGTGTTTGTGTGTGTGAGTGTGTTAGCTTTGATAAAGTTTAGATTTTTTTTCATTGACTTTTTCGTTTCCTCCATTTGCACAACTTCAGCTGCAGTGATAATCTTAACATTCCCACCTCCAATATCCCATCTCACTTATTATCATTCTTGATGTCTAGACAGCTTCTAATTGCAGATGTGCTTCTACTCGGCTGCAAATGGAAAGGTATCTGGTGTGTTATTTGTTCATGCCTGTCTAAAAAGTAATAGCTAATGGCAGATTTCTGCTGGAATATAAAACTAAAAAAAAAAATTATGTTTCTTGTATTTTTGATCTTTGACCTCCAAATATTGTGATATATATTCTTGATGGAAAGCTCACAATATTATTTCATAATTCCTTATTACTATACTTTGGATAAGAAGTGGAGTTGCACAAATCAACCTCCTTGTACTTGAATGACTAACTGAAGGTTAGTGTTAAGTTCTAGTTTTGTTGTTTTGAGATGTCTTCCCTTGGATAGACTGGCCAGTCTATCTTTGACAACATTCACAGATGATTTAGTACCTATTCCAACTTCTAAGTGAAATGTAGAATATAGAAATGAATGTCCTAGTCTCTCCCTCCTCCTCCCCCTCTCCGCTATCTCTCCCTCTCTTTCTCCCCCCCTCTCTCACACACACAGCAAATTGCCTGCAGTAGAATTGAACCTGAGATCCATGATCACCTCATCCATTTGCCAATGTAGAGTTTGTTTGTGAAGATTTGAAAGGAGCTCCTCTAACAAGTGTAACGGTTGGCCTCAGGCCAACCTTGATCATGCAGGTACTTGGATGATTGCCCTACAGCATGACTTACAAATCCATTTTCCCTGTTCGCTATACCTGCCTGTGGACTGTACTGCACACTCTGACGTACAATGATGTATGGGGTGCAGCAGAACAATCTGAACGTATTACATTCTCTCCACTTTGTAGTCTATTCCTGTATACTCATAGATTCTGGTGGCAGCCATAGTAAAGGAGATGAGGTGTAGTTAGTAAGAGCATAACAGTTGCACAGAGGACTTCTCCGTGGTTAGTCGACCTATCTTAAAAGTAGTTGACTTACAAGTATAACGTAAAAGTCATTGTTTAGAGCCAGAGTAAGCCTGATTGAGGTCAGTGTTCAAAAGCATTCTTGCTATGACCATGCCATCTTTGAGGATATATAAGGCTACATTATCTAATGTGTTCTCTCCTTATTTGAGATGTTAGGGTATAATTTTAGGGTGATTTGGCTGTTGTTTCTAGCTGATTTAGTTAAATGTGGGGAGGGGTCCTCTCTTTTATGAAGGTTAGAAAAGGAATAAAATACAGTACATGATGGGAAACACAGACAAGGACAAATTCTTAATAGCCTTAAAAATGTTTTAGAATAGGATGGTAACATGTTGGCTCTCTCATCATCCTACAGATCCTAACTAAAGGTCATTATCTTATTATATTACTAAAATATGAAAGGGAATTACTTCTTTCAGATATAATTCTTAAACAATTAATACTGAAAATAAACCACAAGTATAAACTTGACAAATTAAACATAGTTTGTTACATTGACCTATTTTCTATTTTACACTGCATCTATTAAACATGTCTAATTAAGTATTAGTAATTAGCGTTTCATGAAAAAGAGAGTTGGAGCCAATAAGGGTATTGTTGAGACAAAACAAATAAGATTTCTCTTTGAAGTTTCTAAGTATATTAAATGGATATCTTTCTAAATTAGAAATCCACCATTGTCTACTCGTGTCCTTAATTGTATTCCTTTATTCTTTTGCTGGTTTTAGTCATTGGACTAAAGCCATGCTGGGGTATTCCCTTCAAGGACATTTTATTGTTCATATTACCTCAGTATTTATTTCAGTTTAATACTGACTTCAGTGGCCTCTATTGAATTACTGACTTACTGTATTGATATAAAGGAATGCAGTGGTGGTGGTAGTGATACTATTATTTAGTTCAAAATTCCGCCAAGGTCGACTTTGCCTTTCATCCTTTCGGGGTCGATTAAATAAGTACCAGTTACGCACTGGGTCGATGTAATTGACTTAATCCCTCTGTCTGTCCTTGTTTGTCCCCTCTATATTTAGCCCCCTGTGGGCAATAAAGAAATAGATACTATTATTTAGTGCTAATCTTCCATGCTGGCTTGGATTGGGTGGCTCAACAGGATTGGATGAGCCAGAAGACTGCATTGAGCTCCAGTGTCTGCTTTGCCATAGTTTCTATGACTAGATGCCCTTCCTATTGTCAACTACTTTACAGAGTGGACTGGGTGCTTTTTTTATACATAGTACCAGCACTAATGAAAGTCAAGATAATCCCCTTAACTGAGTGGGGAAGTGTAGTAGAGAGGAAGTGGCTTTATACCAGATGTTGAGAGGTTAAAGTATTATAGAGGGGTCAGGAACAGGTGTCTTGCTGTAGAGGAGACACATGGCTACCCTAGCAAATAGAGAGATAAAGATGGTGGCAGTGAAGTGTCAGGATGTACTCTCAAGGTACAGGAAGGTGAAAATAAGAGAGAAAGGGGACAGGGTTGGAAAGGGTGGATAGGGTTAAATGCAGCAAGAGTAGAGGTGTGGCTGAATCTTATGTCAAAAGATTGATAAACTAAAATCAGACTGAAATGAAATAACTACCAGGATCAATAGAAAGAGCTAAATTGCTGAAAGTGGTGGTGTTCAATGATAAAATCCAGTAAAAGACTCAAGTCTTTATCATTTCTTCAGTAAATGTTTTTGGGTTATAAATGGAACGTGTAGCTTATTCAGCCTTCAAGGAATCCTGTTTAGATGGGATTCTGTTTAATCTCACATAGAACAGTTTAATCTTTGGTACTGATCTGTTTATTGTTTACTTCTGTTTACTGTTTCTTAGTATTCTCCAGATAAAGTGATATAGTTCAAATTATTTATCATAGAGGAATTCGTTTTATTCCATTTTTTGTTTTGTAATTTTTTAACATGATAGATTCAGCAATATTTTCTTACATGTAAATTCCAAAGCATCTTCTGTTTCTAACTAGAAGATGCTTAACAGCAATGTTACTGGTTGAGACACAGATATTTGACAAGAACATGAATGAAATGACAGACCAGTTCTTGACAGAAATGTCGTTGATGTGACATACACTTTGTAGAATTGTTATTGAAATAGTATGTATTGATGTGTGTAACTGATGCAATATATTTGGCCTTGGTATGACAGGCTTGAAATCAAAATGTAATTTTTGACAACAGCATTTAATCATTTTTGTTTATTTCCCATTTGTATACTTTAGTTTTTGATGATTTATAACAGTTATCACTCACATATGAAATCAGTGTTCCTACTGGTAATCTAAAATATACCAAAACCTCTTGCTCTCATGTTTATACAACATTCTGGTTAAAAATTGGTATTCTACAGTCAGTTGATCCAGTAGGCAGGGCCTCATATCAGTGAGGTGGGGAGAGTGCAATGTTACTGGTGAGCTGTAAAGGCAGCAAAAGGGCACACATTCTCTCCTGGTGACCTGTGAAACCAACTAGTATCCAGTATGTGGAGTTTTTGATTGACAGCACTTGCACAAGCAGGTTGTTTCCAAGTTTCAGCATAGAATTATATTGTATTAAACAAGCAAAAGGTAATGGCTACTCATCATCATCATCATCATTTAACGTCCATTTTCCATGCTAGCATGGGTTGGGCGGTTCAACTGGGGTCTGGGAAGCCAGAAGGCTGTACCAGGCTCCAGTCTGGTCTGGCAGTGCTTCTACAGCTAGATGCCCTTCCTAACGCCAACCACTCCGTGAGTGTAGTGGGTGCTTTTTACATGCCACTGGCACAGGTATCACAACTACAATTTCCATTTGATTTTTTGATGTTGGTGTACTTGACTCAGAAATTCTAAAAATCTCTTTGTAGAATACTGAAAGTCTAGAACAATGAATCGTATGAAAGTTAAGATAAATATTTAATATGTGATGTATATAATACTTTCTTATCATTTTCAGAATAATTTTTGCAAGGAGAAATTGGAATCTTGATTCTTACATCCTGCATTCTTCTGGTAATATTGTTGTATCAGCATCAACCAAAGAATGGCCAATTAAAAAGTTTCTTTATAGGTGAATATTTGTAGAATTTTCATTTTCACTTCATGTTGTTATTATTATTGTTATTATTATTATTATTATTATTATCATCATTGTTATTGTTGTTATTGTTATTGTTATTATTATTATTATTATTATTATAATAATAATATGTTGAAGAAAATCTTCAATTCTTATGACTTATATCTTTTCTCGTATTTTTATTATAGCTGTACCACTAAGTATTAGCTTCATATGAAAGCTCATGACAGAAATACATTATAACATACAGCATTCTGTATATGGAAATGTTATTCCATGGCAGAGAATATCTGAGTTTTTCTTTTTAATAAATAAATAATTATTTAATACTTTTTCATGTGTGTTGTAAGTTTTAGAGAGAAAAATTCAATCTTATCCTTTTAGATTTTTTTTATGGTGAAGAAGTTATTTAACATCTGGCTTCCATGCTGGCTTAGGTTGGACAATTTATCAGGATCTGATAAGTAAGAGGACTACTTCATGTATTAAGTTTATTGGCCGAATATGAACAAGCAAATTGAGAGACTGGTAAAATAGTGTAGGAGATGTGCTATGGCAGCAAAGGCGCCCCAGTGCAGATTCAACCGTGGCCAAAAATGGATTCGGCATGGTCTAGACTGCATGTGGATTTCGCAGTACCAATAAATGGCTCTCATTATATCACCGTGGTGGATAGCTATTCCAAATGGCCTGAAGTGTGTAAATATTCAAGGCCAACCACAAGTGTAACGATTGACTTCTTGGAAGAATTATTTGCTCGTTATGGGGTGCCAGATACGATCGTATCAGATAATGGTACACAATTCACGGCGAAGGAGTTCAAAAGATTCTGTAAGTCGGTTCAAATGAAGCATGTGTTAACTCCGCCATACCATCCAAGGTCAAATGGGTTAGTGGAAAGATTCGTCGACACATTCAAGAGAGCTTTAAGAAAGAGCAGATGGGAAACCTTTGAAGATACAAAGATGACAAAGTTTTTGCTGGTCTATATAATAACACTGAATCCAAATGCAGAGTCAGGTAGGTCACCTGCAGATTTGATGTTTTCCAGAAAAATTCATTCTATTTTTGATAAATTGTTGCTGAACCTATATGAACAGAAAATAGAAAATTCGGAAAGAAGAACAACATTTTTTTAAAAAAAAGATATACCAAAAATCAAGAGAGGCAAGAGAAACCAATGGATATATGGTATGATTCGAAAACCTACAGAAGTGATGGAAATTAACACTAAGAGAATGCCAGTTTCTCACCAAAGAAATAAAATTGATAAATTTGGGTTTAGAAAAAAAATCTCTCTCAAAAGGGGGAGGTGTTGGGTGAATGCTCTCAGACGATAATTATTCTAGTCCAATATATATAAATAGTGGATGTGATAGCTAGACGAGAAGCGTCATGTAAAGCAAGCCGGAGCCGTCGGTAGACTAGATGTTGAGTTTTGTTGAGTCGAGTCCTCAGAAGTGAGAGTTCAGTAGTTGAGTAGAGGTACGTTATTGGCAAAGGCATGCCATCCGAACGTGCGATATAACACCTGTGTAGCTCCTATGAGTAAAAGCAGAAGAAAGAGTGGGTAATGGTCTTATGCCCATGGATTAGGAAAGGTATACAAGAGAAGAGAATTGAGAAGTATGGCATGGAACAAAGGAGTGAAAAGGAATTAATAGCAGGGTGGAGAGGGAGAGGAAGAGAGTTGAAAAGATGATGGGGTGGATCATGTAAGTAGTGGTAAGGAGAGCATTTTTGAGAAGAATACCACATTATATGAAATGGTTTCTATCTTTCTTTTAATTAAGGATTAATATTATAGTCTATCTTATTATTCTTAAACCTTACCATATTGTAATCTTCCTATCATTCACTACTGACAATAATAAATGGATAAATGCTCTTAGGCAAGCATATACATGAATGAAACTTAGATATATTGACAAACAAAATTAATATTATTTTATAGTTGCCGTGACATCACAGCTGCAAAATGTATTGGAACTATTTTAGCTCTGAGATGTCTTGAAGCTGGAATTACACATGTCTTTTATGATGACATGCTACATGAGAAAAATTCCAAAAAGGTACAGTTGTTTTATTAGTTTCTTGTCTTAGATTCATTGACAGTGTATAATATTAAAAGTCTATCAGATTAATGTGATCTGGTCTAAAACACTGTAGATTCATGGTTTGTGTGTTGATCATCGTCATCATCATCATCATCATTTAATGTCTGCTTTCCATGCTAGCATGGGTTGGACGATTTGACTGAGGACTGGCGAACCAGATGACTGCGCCATGCTCCAATCTGATCTGGCAGAGTTTCTACAGCTGGATGCCCTTCCTAATGCCAACCACTCTGAGAGTGTAGTGGGTGCTTTTACGTACCACCGGCACGAGGGCCAGTTTGGCGGTACTGACAAAGGCCATGCTCAAAATGGTGTCTTTTACATGCCACCTGCACAGGAGTCAGTCCAGCAGCACTGGCAATGATCACGCTCAAGTGGTGCTTTTTACGTGCCACTGGCACGGAAGCCAGACAGCTGCTCTGGCAGTGATCCTGCTCGGATGGAGCTGTTAGCTCTCCACTGGCATGGGTGCCAGCCATCGAATTTAGTTCAATTTCGATTTTAAGCAAATGTTTGCATTTAAGTGATCTTCGTGCTGGTGGCATGTAAAATGTACCAATCCAATCGTGGCCATTGCCAGCCTCGCCTGGCACCTGTGCAGGTGACACGTAAAAAGCACCCACTACACTCATGGAGTGGTTGGCGTTAGGAAGGGCATCCAGCTGTAGAAACACTGCCAGATCAGACTGGAGCCTGGTGCAGCCTTCTGGCTTCCCGGATCCCCGGTCAAACCGTCCAACCCATGCTAGCATGGAGAACGGACGTTAAACGATGATGATGATGATGATGATGATTTTTATATGGCATTTAGAAATGAATGTAAAAGACTTTTAAAATCTAGACTGCACTTGAGTAGTACCAGAGATTGTGAATCGTGGAGATCTATCTCAGCTATAATTCAATGTATTTCTAACTGACTTCTAGAGAACACATGTGGGATAACTATACATACATGTAGCTGCACACATTCTTCCTGTGATTGCAAATCAAATGAGCCTACTAATGAATGGAAAACACTTCAAAATAAACACCATTTGTATACATGATTCAGTCATTGTTTGTATGTCCACTTTTCCATACTGTTATAAGTTAGCTGAAACTTCTTGCGGCAGTATTCTGTGGCTGGATGCCCTTTCTGAAGCTAACCTTAACTCTGCAAGTAGGTACTTTGATCTACATCGTTGTGCATTGGGCTACTGCCCATACAGGATCAGTGTGAAGATATGCAGAAGCAAACATATACACACATATAATGAATGAGGGAAACAGAAAATGGATTTAGCAAGAATCTTTATTCAGCACAACAGTCGTTTTAACTCATCTTGCATCTGTCCCTTGTGGGTGGAATATAGTACATCTAGTTGTGTTGCAGCCATTATTGCAGGCTGTGTCTTGTCAGGTATCTAATGTAAATAAGATATGCTACTACATATACTGAGAATCGACTGGCATGTTGTTGTTGCCAGTAGTGTGTTGGCTACACTGGCATAAGATGGAAGTGGTCTAATCAGCATATACCCAAAGTCCAAATAATTACCTTTACACACACACACACACACTCTTCCTAAGCATATGGTTTTGGGCTCAGTCTTGCTGCATGGCACCTTGCTAAATGTCTTTTACTATGGTCCTGCCATCCTGCACTTATTTCTATCTATCTATCTATCTACCTGCCCACCCATTATCATCATTTTAGCATCTACTTTTCCATACTCGCATGAGCTGCATTGAAATTTATTGAAGCAGATTTTTCTATGGTCAGATGCCCTTCCTGTTACTAATGCTCATCTGTTCCCAAGTAAGGTAATATTTTCTCATCACTGGACATGTTTTCACAGAATATTGGAAACAAAGGACACTGCATGATGGTGACACTTATTTACAATTATTACATGATGTCAAGACAAGGAGATAGTAACATGCACAAACATGCTCAAACACACACACACACACACATATATATATATATATATATATATATATTAGTCTTTTTTTCAGTTTCTATCTACCAAATCCACCCACAAGGCTTTGGTCATCCCAGGGTTGGAATTGAAGGTGCCATGCAGTGGAACTCAACCTGAAACCATGTGGTTGGGAAGCAAACTTCTTACCATACAGCCACGTCTTTATTTATAAAAATACACACACACACTCACTCTCTCCCCTTCCCCCTCTTCCTTTCATTCATTCATTCATTTCTTTTCTTTCTTTCTTTTCGGAAGGTGATATCTTTTACATTTTCTACCTCCTTATAGTTTGTGTGTAATTAAAAAAAGAACATGCATAAATGTATAAAAATGAATGTATTTTCTCATGGAAATTTTTGTCTGAATTGTCTCAGTTTGTAAAACTTTACAGCTTGATGACTCAGTGAGTCAAGCACCAGATTAAAATGTATTGTTTTCTTCTTCAGCTTCAAGCCTTTTTAACAGCAGTACAACAAAATAACCTGATACTTAAAGAACCTACTGAGAAAATCTTCCCCATAATTCCTGGCATTGACTATGATAGCTACCATCGTATTGAAGATAATAAATGGAGTGATGACATCCAGCATTAATCTATTATTTTTTATTAAATTATTGTGATTAAGTCATTTAATAAAATTGCTTTTTGTTAAAATTTTCTTTGATATTTTTCATTATATTTATATTACTTACAACAACATTTTAAAATCTAATAAGCATATATGAGTTTTGATCTGAAATTAATGTGAAAATGGGTATAACTATTAAATGACACAGGTCATTCAAGGTGCACATGTGTATATCTTTTGCCATCATTTTCTCTTTCTCTCTCCTCTCTCTCTTTTCCAACTGGGGTTAACCTTCTATCTCTTCTACTGTAAGACATCTGTTTTTGTCCTACTGTCATTGTCTAACCTTTTAGAATTCAAACTGGCCTTATCCAACCAAACTGTTCTATCTGTTTTATGTTCAGACTGGTCAGATCTGGCTTCTCACACTTATCCTACAATGTTATTCTAAAAATAAATAATTACATCATCAAAATCTCCTACCTACAAAATAATGCATGATTAATTCAAAACAATATGAAGGAATAAGCATTACATTTGACTGAAGAATGTGAATGCTAAATGGTTAATCTCTCATCACCTTGCTCAAAGCCATCACCATCAATATTACTACCCTCCCTGTTGCTTAGTTGAGGGTGTCTTGCAAGTTACTTGATGACCCCACTGGTGCTATGTAAAATGCACTTAGTACACTATGTAAAGTGGTGGGCACCACCCATAGAAACCATGTCAAAGCAGACAGTGGAGCTAGATGCAGACCTCAGGCCAGGCAGCTCCTGTTGAACCAACCCATGTAGGTGTGAAGAAGGGGTTACAACAGCACACTTGAAAAACAGGAAGAGTTACTCCACCATTCCACATCATCATTACTAACTCTTCCTGTTTTTCAAGTGTGCCGTTGTACCCCCTTCTTTACACCTACTTTCTCCTCATCTCTGTTATCAAGTCATTGTTTCTGAATATTGTCTTTCATTGAACCAAACTGGTGCAAGTCAGAGCATACCAGATCAGGGGGTTATATGGTGGATGAAGGACTACTGACCAACCCAGTTTGCCAATTGTCTGATTAGGTACTGAAGATGCTTGTGGTCATACATTGACAAAGTGAATGTGGATTTGTTTTCAGATTCTTGTTTGGTCTCTCCCTCCTAATGATTTCTCTAAACATTTTGAGTGTTTCAACATACTACTTGCTTTTCATAATTCAACCACATTCCAGAGAATGAAGGAGAATGACTCCTTTGTTATCCCAATAAACAGTCACCATAACTTTCTGTGTCGGTCACTGGCTCTTGAACTTCTTAGGCCTTGGAGAAGAGGTTTGATACTATTTCATGAACTGAGACTTTGTTTGGGACCATAAAATGTGGTCATGTTTCATTCCCTGTCACTGGTTCAGGAAAAAAAAAATGGGTCTTCATTGGCTTCAAACATTTTCAGCAGATCAGAGACGACTCCTATTCTTCTCTCCTTCAAATCACGTCTCAAGGTACCCACTTTTTTCACACTCTTTCCTATAACCAAGGTCTTCAAATATCTTCTATAATTCATTGTGACCACAGTCCAGTTGTAAAGCAAGCTCATGGATTGTGACTCATCTGTATGCATGAATCAGTTCATCCACTTACTGATGATTCTTGTTAGTGGTCACAGTTCATAGCCTCCAACTACATGGTCTGTCTGGTTTTTCTTTTTTTAAAATTCCTCATCCATCTGTGTACATTGCTCTTGTGGTATCATCACTGTAAACAACCTGTAGCCTTCAGTGGATGTGGAACCTCTCTTTTGACAATAACTCAAGGATAGCAAATTGCTTTTGTATGGAACCCATTACACTGTGTAACATGATTTTTGTCCTCGGGTAGCAACTGTTATTTCCTATTTGCTTACCCTTAGAAAGTATGAAAAATGGTTAATATTTCCTTTAAACTTTGCTTTTGTTACATTTATTCAATCCCCAAAGAATCCCTCTCTACACATGGCTATGACGTTCACCCACTACTCCTGCTCATTATCAGAGATGCACTTATTGTCAGCTACTAAGTGACATGGTCAAGCAATTGACAAGCAAATCTATGATATTAAACAAAATATTTGCTATCATGATATTTATTCTTCAGCAAATCAGTGCTAAATCTCTCTGAAATGTAATGGAAAATAGGTCAGTTTCAAAACATTGATGTCCAGATCACAAAAGCAAAGTTTGCAGGGAATAGCTGTCATTTCCTTTGATTTCTAGATAGATGCATATAGGAAATAACACAGACCAAAAACAAAAATAGATAAATAAAAATTTTATTATACAATATTATTTTCTTTTACGGAGATGTACTCGCATAGCAAGTGATTTGATCTGAGATCGTGTGCTGGAACAAAAACAATTGCAGCGTGGAAGGTGTTTGTAAGCCATTTAAGAAACATACAAAAGCCGATCGATTCACTTCAACATTTAAGTTTAATTTGTCAAAATATTTTCGTCGTGAACAGGTCGTGGATTTTAGCGACGAAAATATTTTGACAAATTAAACTTAAATGTTGAAGTGAATCGAACGGCTTTTGTGTGTTTCTTAAATGGCTTACAAACACCTTCCATGCTGCAATTATTTTCTTTGTGTGAAGTAAAACATGAAGAAACGTCACTCTACTAACATGTGTGATTTGAACAACTTATGTCACTTAAACAAGTTATATTTACTTCTGCATTACTTTTGGGACATTCCTCATCTGTGTGTGTATATATACACAAAACATTATCATCATTATCTAACATTCATCTTTAGTTCACTGGATTTTGTGAGTCTGCATTATGTCCCATGGTGTGTTTTGGAATAGTTTCTATGGCTGGATGCCCTTCTTGTGCCAACAACTTTACAGAGTGTACTGGATATTTTTTCATGGCACCAGTACTACTGAAGTTACCTTTCAACTTGCAAAACTAAGGACTCAAAGTAGAACTTATAACTGAATATAAATAAGAGAGGGTGTGATTATTCTAGGAGGATTAATTGGGAAGAGCAAAGTAAGATGTGAAGAGCAGATTTATAGTGGAGAGAGTAACAGCCAGACACTATTCAGTGGGGTGGGGTGGGAACTGGAAACATGAGAAAAAGAAAGAATTAGTGTTAGGGGTTAGCGAGAAAAGAAGGCATGGCTGTATGGTTAAGCAGTTTACTTCCCAAACACTTAGTTTGAAGGCCCACTGCACAGTATTTTGGGCAAGTGTCTTCTACTATGACCCTGGGTCAACCAAAGCCTTGTGAGTGGATTTGGTAGATGGGAACTGAAAGGAGTCCATCGTATGTGCATGTGTGTGTGACTGTTTGTGTCCCCTTGGTTTGATATCAGAAGATGTTTGTAAATGAGTATTGCCATCATACTAATTGGGTCATTTCCAGTTTTCTGTGGAAATGTATCTGGCCAAGGGCAAAAAATTACTTTGCTTGAAAACAAGTAAGGGTTGCTGATAGGAAGGGCATGTGGCTGTATGAAATCTGTCTTGTTGACCAATGCAAGTATGAAACTGGACATTGAACCAATGATGGAGGAAAAGAGTGAAAATGTGGTGAGGTGGATTGTATAGCAGAGTGGGTGAGGTGTAGAGCAAGGTGGTGGAGGCTGTTGAAGAATTAGAGAAACTGCAGGTTGAAGATGGAGAAAATTAGAGCAGGGCTGTGGGTGAGTGCAGTGGAAACAATGAGGAAAGGGAAGTTGCAAGGTACCATAGAAGCAGGGGGAGGAGCAGAATGTGAATTCAGAGAAAGCATTCCAGATAGGGAAGGGGGGAGTGGCTGCTGAGGAGAGAAAGGGGTAGAGAAGGCAGTGGATGAATGCAGTGAGAGAAAAAGAAGGTGAAGGGTACTCCAGAGTTGTAAGGGTGGTTACTGAGGTAAAGGCAAGACTAGGTGTTGGGTGGTAATAGAGGTGACCTGAAAGAGAGCGTGCAAGTTGGTAGGAGAACAAGGTAAAGTGTATTGGGTGGGGTGAGCATGGCTTAGTGCAGCCTCTTATATGTGAGACTAAGTGAAGAATAAAGGAGTCGGTGAAGTAGATGATGAAGATACAGTCTGCACCAATGATGGAGAGGCTGGGATGACAAGTTGGGAGTCATGGAGGGAAGATACAAAGTGAAAGGTGTTGGGGAGGATATAAAGTGAGAGATAGTAAGGTAGGTTTGGCATGGAACAAATACAGACACATATTAATTGCTGGCAAGGACACAGAATTTCGTTTTGCTACCATAATGTATTACCAAGTATATTAAAGGTTTACAAGTCAATATATGTCATGCCTTATGTTAGCAGTGAAGTGTATTAACTTTTAAGTTTAACCCTATAGATTTCCTAAAGATAGAAAAAATAGGTAACAAGTGAATATATATATTTCAAGAGTTATTGCTCTTTCATTTACACCACTTTCAAACCATCAACTATCCATGATCACATTGCTTGTATTATACCACTAAACATAGTGGGCGTTTAAGTTGATGTAGTGCTGATGAAAGAGCAATAGATCTTGAAATATGTATATACACTCATCACTTATTTTTTCTATCTTTGATTGCATTTTTTACATAGATGTATTCATATATGAAACATTCTAACTTGCAGTGCTGGCTTTGAATTCTATAGGAAATTTACAAAGATAAAAGTGGACACAGGCATATATGACAGAGTGCCTGTTAAAATTCATGGCTAAGGCAGATGCTAGACAAACTTAAGATTTTTTTGACATTGAGAAAGAGTT
The DNA here is from genome assembly GCF_006345805.1 of Octopus sinensis. Lineage (NCBI taxonomy): Eukaryota > Metazoa > Mollusca > Cephalopoda > Octopoda > Octopodidae > Octopus > Octopus sinensis. The sequence goes on along the minus strand of NC_042997.1, from coordinate 52,196,506 downwards.
GCATACACATTACACACTCTGTTGTTCTTACACAGGATGCCAGCAACAAGATACATCTATGTAATTGAGCTTGTATAACAATGTAGAAGATTACCAGAATGACTGAGTGGATCTCCAGATTTAACTGTTCTTACTTGATGTGTATCAAGACTATAAAATATCATTTCAGATGTTTACCCTACATTATGACTTCTAACCCAGCATGATAATATGTTTTCACTTACAGTTGACCAGCTGCCTAAACTTTTGAAGCTGTGGAGATAAAGGTTATTTATTTCTTCCATGGCTCAATTTGAATGAAATGTGAAGATGCCACTAACCACACACACACTTAACATGCATAACACATATTACTGGATGATAATTGCCTCTTCTGAATTCATCTGTCCTGTGTTTTTCAACCTGCAGGGTATCCAAAATCAGTATCTTTACCAAGCAAGTTTGGTGGGGTTACCAGTTTAGTTGCTACTGACCAGACCATGCAGTAGGTTGCATGTTACCTCTAATGCTAAGAAGCAATCTGACATACATAAACACATATACACAAAATACATACACACAAATAACCGTATCTTAAGTAAATTTCCACTCAGGCCCTAACTTAAAACTGGCAGACGTGAATAGGGTGCGGTTTGATGGAATTTTGGCTGTTGCCATGCAGACTTCCTAACTGGCTTACATCCTGTGAATGATATTGGTAGAATATTTTGTTTACAGTAATAATTAAGCACTCATCTTATTGAAGATAATATAGGCGGGGTGCTTTAACCTTTTAGCACTCAAATTATTCTGTCAAAAGTATAATTTTGAATTAATCATACATTATCTTGTAGCTTTGAGATTTTGATGAGGTAACTGTTAATTTTTAGAATGATATTGTAAGATTGGTGTAAGGGCCAGATATGGCCAGTTGAACATAAAACAAGTGGAATATTTTGGCTGGATATGGTCGGTTTAAATTTTAAAGGGTTAAGACAATCTTAATAATTTAGACCCACCATACCCTTACTTATATAGTAATCATTAGCTGATAACAATTCTTATGATGTTTTATTTGGTATAGGAAGACCACAGGGCATCTATACTCGTGATAGAACTGGTAGTTCTCCATTTTTTTTTTTTACTTACAGTACTATTTAGAAGAGATGAAAACATGCTGGTACACTTTGTGTATAAAGCTATACTTGTAACATGTTCCTAAAATAGTCTGACTTTCAGTATTTCTGAACAAGAGATAACAGTTCTCTAAAATTTTTAATGATTCTCTAACCTCTGTACTGTATAAGGTTACTTTATAAACTCTGAGTCAAATTAACATTTAAAAATTATCTCATGTAGTTGATAAAATAGCATCATTAATTCTAATAAAAAATTGGTCATATTATGATGGAAGTTAATTCATAATGAAGGGGTATCTCTGAATTATTGCAAATTGTAAGATGATTGCATTAGTCATTTATAAAATGTTTAACAAAACTGAAAAAAAAAAAAAGAAGAAAATATATTCATCTAGTAAACATTAAAATATATCCTGTCTTTTATATTTATAAATCCTATGGGAGAATATTGCCTTTGTGGATGTTTACTCAGATAAGAATTAAATCTTTATTTAGGAGACCTGAGTCATACAGCTGGTCTCTGATACTATTTTTGCTAGAGAACACCCAATAATCCAATGGGTGTATACTCTGTAATTATAACGGAATGTGTATCCTGAAATTACAAACATCTTTAAATTGGGTTCATATTTTATGAGGATGTCACTTAAAAAGTGGAGCATTAGTTATAGCTATTAGGTGACAAAACTAAAACACATATTTATGATGGGATTTAATTTATTGCACTTAAATATAAAGTCTAGTGTTCTGTAACACTTGTTCAAATGACAAGTGCATTTAGAATTTAGAATTGATTGTTCTCAGTTTTTGTTGTTATTTAATGCTCTTATTCTGGATTAGACATGCCAAATTGAAACAAATCTCAAAAAATATCTTGCTGGTGTTAGTTTTTATTTAAAGATCCTTCTCCCTGTCATAAGGCTTGTTTTAATGACATTTCATCAGCCAACAGAGAAACTAGTTAAATAAACTGAAATTGAATTTGCTTTATTTTTATTTATATTAGACATGCTGTAACCTTTAAATCAAGTAAAACTTAATAAACACCATCATAACAGGAGAGAAACAAAGAGAAAGAAAAAAAAACTCTTTTGTAGAAATAAGTTTCTAAGTAATCTTACTTTTCACAATAGTATTATCATGTCACAAAAACTGTTCCATGGGAAGATTGTATAAATTGACCCCTTGAAAGTGTTTCAATTGGAAAATAAAAATATCTCTTGAGAAGTATGGTAACTACCATACAAAAAAACATCAAATGAAATACAAAATATAATTATTATTGATGTGAGAAAATTTATAGAAAATTCAATCTTGTAAAGCCTGTACAATAAATAAATCACTGGTTTTCAACAGAGAATGTATTGTTAAAAGATTCTAGAAAAATTTAACTCAGAAGTTAGTTACAATAATTTAATTAACTCAAAAGTTAGTTATAATGATTCAGTTGTTGTTTGTGATCAGCCTTGTTCAACAACAAAGAAACTCTATTGTTACTCAGCCTGTTAGAGGACGGGTACTTGCTACCTGAGCAGTGGGTTTTTGGAGGAGTGTGTAGCAAGACCAGACATGTTTTTCTTTATGCAATGCATGCTGGAATTGCGACACACTCAAGGAAGGCATACATCAGTTGGTCCTTCTTGGAACCACAATTTTAAGTGACATGTGGAGGGCCTCTCTCACATTCATGAAATTGATGGTTATAATTTTTGACACAGAACAGTGAACTTCAGCATTGACTTTATTAACTCAGAAGATGACATGAACATGCAACAAGTAGAAAAAAGCACATGGGCTGGTGAAAAACATGGAAATAACAATGCTGTGGAACTCACTGTTCTATGGTTGACTCATATCTCTGCAAGTTTATATGGTATGGGAGATCCAAAAATTGTGATTTATTTGAGAAATTCCTAGAGTATATCTCAAACTTTCCACAGATTCCCTCAACCGCTAGGGTGTGGCACTTTTTCACACAGCTATCCACATCCATTCTTGCCACATGACCATACCAGCACAGTCATCTATCTTGCACACCACATTTGATGCTTCTTAGGTCCAACTTTTCTCTCAAAGTACTTACACTCTGTTGAGTATGCCCACTGACATTACACATCCATCAGAGCATAGTGGCTTCATTCCTTGTGAGCTTACGCATGTCCTCAGCAGTCATGGCCTATGTTTCACTGCCATTTAGCATGGCTGTTAGTACACATGCATCATACAGTCTACCTTTTACTCTGAGCGAGAGGCCCTTTGTCACCAGCAGAGGTAAGAGCTCTCTGAACTTTGCCCAGGCTATTCTTATTCTAGCAGCTACACTTTCAGTGCACCCTCCCCTGCTACTGACTTGGCCACCTTGGTAATGGAAGCTATCAACTACTTCTAGTTTTTCTCCCTGGAATGTGGCATAAGTTGTTCTCTGTGCATTTTCAGTGTTTATTGCTCCTGAGCATCTGCCACATACAAAAACTATCCTCCCAGTTAGCCTTCCTTTGATATTGCTGCACCTCTTATGTGTCCATAGCTTACACTGGGTACATCTTATAGAGTTTCTACCTACGCCCTTTCTACAGATCGAGCAGGGCCAACTATCTGAAGGGATTTGTGGTTTGCCTGCCTTCCTACTTATTAAGACTTTGGTTTTAGCTAGGTTGACTCTAAGGCCCTTCGATTCTAATCCTTGCTTCCACACCTGAAACTTCTCCTCCAGTTCTGATAGTGACTCAGCAATTAGAGCAAGGTCATCAGCATAGAGGAGTTCCCAGGGGCATCCTGTCTTGAATTCCTCCGTTATTGCCTGGAGGACTATGATAAATAGGAGGGGGCTGAGGACTGAGCCTTGGTGGACCCCTACCTCTACCCGGAATTCTTCACTGTACTCGTTGCCAACCCTCACCTTACTAGCAGCGTCCCTGTACATGGCTCGCACAGCTCTCACTAACCATTCATCTATCCCTAGTTTCCTCATTGACCACCTGATAAGGGATCGGGGGACCCTGTTGAAGGCTTTCTCCATGTCAACAAAAGCCAGGTACAGGGGCTTATCTTTGGCTAGGTATTTCTCCTGTAGCTGCCTTACCAGGAATATAGCATCAGTGGTACTTTTCTCTGGCACGAACCCAAACTGCATCTCATCTAAACTAACTCTCTCTCTAATTAGTTGGGCTATGACCCTCTCCATAACCTTCATTACCTGATCCAACAGCTTGATACCTCTGTAATTATTTGTATCTAGGGCGTCACCTTTACCTTTGTAGCAGTTGACTATTATGCTGCTACACCAGTCATTGGGTATGACTCCTTCATGTATCACCTGATTAACTAAACGGGTGACTAGGCTATAGCCGACACTACCAGATATTTTGAGCATCTCTGCAATGAAAAAACATATTTGGTAATTCCATGATTGACACTTGCCATAGAATCTTTGGTTAGCATTGATTGTGGAATCACAAAATATGTATGTGTTGTGGATTTAAAAATCCTTTAAATGTCCTTGATTGTAAAACTCATGTAATCATCTGAGAAACAGTTATAATGAGAAACGGTTATAATGAATTGACACACTTTCATCATTTGTTACTTATTTATTTATAATTCACCTATCTTGTAACCTGCCCTACTCATGTTCTGAAGTATATAATAGACTGTATATTTAATAAAATGAGTTTCTGAATAGCTCAAGAGCTGATGATTTACTTTGTTGGGTTCAATTAATTACATACATAACTTGAATATATTTCTACCAGAACTTCTGTACTGATGCTTGTATTTGTCTATAATTACTTATAATTACTGTGTATGCATTTTATTCTAACCTAACCCAGTGCCTACCTTTGAGTACTTATTTAAGTGAATCTTGATATATTGCATGTTCATATATGTGTGTGTATATATATATATATATATATATATATATATATATATATATATATATATATATATATATATATATATATACATACGTACATATATATATATACATACATACATATATATATATATATATATACATATATATATGTATGTATGTATGTATGTATGTATGTATATATATATATATACATTCATCCATACATACATACATACATACATATATATATATATACATACATACATATATCATCATCATCATCATCATCATCATTTAACGTCCACTTTCCATGCTAGCATGGGTTGGATGATTTGACTGAGGTCTGGCAAACCAGACTCCAATCTGATCTGGCAGTTTCTACAGCTGGATGTTCTTCCTAGCGCCAACCACTCTGAGAGTGTAGTGGGTGCTTTCACATGCCACCGGCACGAGGGCCAGTCAGGCGGTACTGGCAATGGCCACGTCCAAACGATGCTTTTTATGTGCCACCTGCACAGGAGCCAGTCCAGCAGCACTGGCGATGTCCTTGCTCGAATGTTTCGCGTGCCACCAGCACAAGTGCTAGTTAGGCAACACGGTAACGATCATGTTCGAATGGTGTGCTTAATGTGCCACCAGCACGAAGGCCAGTTTGTTGCTCAGGCAACGATCTCACTCATATGGTATTCTTAGCGCTCCACTAGCAATGGATGCCAGTCACCGAGTTTGATTTCGACTTCGATTTCCCTTATATATGTATATATATATATATATTGAGAAAAAAAGTTGCTAGAATTTTGGAAAAAATCTTTTTACTTATTCATTATTATATGTGCTTTCATTTGTTTCTCGGACTTGTCAAATGGAATTTGAGATGTGGAGATTTGCTGTACTTGATAAGACACGTCAAGTTAAGTAAAACCACTGTCTTCCACACATGCAGACTTGTTCTTTCAGGTGCCAGGGTCACATAAAAAGCATTTTGACAAGTTTGGGAAATGAACGAAAGCGCTAATAATAATAATAATGAATAAATAAATAAAATTTTTTCCAAAAATCTGGCGACCTTTCTTCTCAATATTCAATATCTGTACACCACACCTAACACTCTATACACAAATGCACACACACATATATGCACATATATATTTATAAGTATATATATATATCTATTTAATTTATAATATATTTATTCAACTAATCCAGTGGTACTTATAAAAAAGCTCCTTAATGTATCGTTCTACAAAACATATAGAATATATAATACAATAAAAGAGAAAATAATAAAGAGTGTAACATGGATTCTTTTCTCTCACCCGATGAGCAGGTTTAATATCCGTATTGGTTTAAAAAATTGTTTATATTAATACAGACATATAAGTAATTTACTTATAAAATATAAAATAAATTATCTTTGCGTAGGTGTAGGAGTGGCTTGTTTACCAACCACATGTTTCTAGGTTCAGTCCCACTGTGCTGCACCTTGGGCAAGTGTCTTTTACTATAGCCTTGGGCCGACCAAAACCTTGTGAGTGGATTTGGTAGACAGAAACTGAAAGAAGCCCATCGTATATATATGTGTGTGTGTGCGTGTATCTGTTTGTGTGTCTGTGTTTGTCCCCCCACCATCGCTTGAGAACCAATGTTGGTGTGTTTACTTCCCCATAACTTAGTGGTTTGGCAAAAGAGACCAATAGAATAAGTACTAGGCTTACAAAGAATAAATCAAGGGGTCAATTTGTTCAACTAAAAAAATGTGGTGCTCCAGCATGGCCACAGTCAAATGACTGAAACAAATAAAAGAAAAGAATAAAAGAATAAAGAATGTTTTCAGTTATGAAACAATTGTTGTGAGATAAAAAAAAATTTCCAATCATCATTGTTTAACGTTTGCTCTCTATGCTGGGTTGGATGGTTTCACATGGAGCTGGTTGTCAGGGAGCTGTACAGAGTCTAACTATCGGTTGCGGAATGGTTTCTACAATTGGATGCCCTTCTTAATGTCAACCACTTAACAGTATTTTTTATTTATTTATATGCGCCCTTTTCAAGCCTAGTCAGGCTCATGGGCCCAGTTTCCCGGTTTCTATGGCGTATGTGTTTCCCCCGGCTGGACAGGATGCCAGTCCATCACAGCGTTAATCAAGAAACAGGAAGAAAGAGTGAGAGAAAGTTGGGGCAAAAGGCATCCAGCTGTAAAAATCCTGCCAAAACAGCCACAGAAATCTGGTGCAGGCTTTGGTCTGACTGGCTCTTATGGAATTGTCCCACCCACACTAGCATGGAAGATGGACGTTAAATGATGATGATGATTATTTTAGACCAATTATACAAAAATGCTTGTTGTGTTTATTGGCTCAATTACTGGAGCCAATAAAGTCAAGATCCCTTTTAATCCTTCTGCAGAATACTTCAGCAATGTTGAGGTATTCTGGTAATGGATTAAAAGGCATTAGTAGTAGTCTGGGGGGAATTAAATTGGTCTGTAAAATCATTAGGTAGACTTTTCAACAGTCACAGCATTACAAAAGTTTCATGTATTTCTAAACCATATCATAGAGTAATAATCTTTATAAAAGATTTCGATAAATATTCAACAATGAAAGCATTAAACCTATTAGTATCATATGTTTAAATTTTGACACAGTGATTTATTATATCTATTGAATTGTGTTCTTGAATTAGTAGTATATCAAGTTTTACATCACCTGATATTTTGTGAAATATTTTTATTATACTTTTTGTTGTTATCATTTGGGCTAAAGGCAATGAACTTTCAGGTTAAATACCTCTGGTATTTAACCTGAAATATTTTGGTATTCTAGGTTCAAAATCTACCACGGTCAGCTTGTATTTTTATAACTCCAGATTTTAAGAAAATAAGTGTTAGTGGTTTACATAAAGTCAATTCAATTTTCTCTACTCTTCCCCAATAATTTTTTTAACTTGGTGCTATTGTAAGAAATGAACATTATCAGAATAAACCATTTTTACCCCTTTTTTCCCCCCTTTCAGTGGACTCTACAAATGAAAGCTATGATCTAGTTTTTATCATTGATTGAAGTAAGTTCATTTATTGTATTTGTTTCCTTAGAAAAAGTGTAATATACTTTTGTATTTATAGAGAGAATAAAATATAATTTGTTATCAGCCTGCTAAGAACCTAAGAGCTGATTAGCTAAATGTATAAAAGGTATCTGGATGTAAAAGCATAAGTGAAATATATATGTAATCACTTGAAGTTGAAATGTTAACCTTACTTAGGCTGCTTGCTGCTTATATTCAGATACATGTATACACACATACATACATATATCTATATACACATATGTGTGTGTGTGTGTGTGTATATAAATATATATATATATATAATATATATATATATATATATATATTATAATATATATATATATATATATATATATATATAATATTATATATATATATATATATATATATATATATATATGTATGTATGTATATATATGTAGGAATGCTAAAGAAGTAATATACCACATGTTATGCCAAGTATTCGATTTTAAGAATACTAATGCCAAAGAAAAAGGCGTGTTGTTTGGAGAATAATAACCACAAATAGTAGCTATAATAAGACTGGTAAAAAGAGATAACAAACAAGTGCTCCATTGTTACTATACTGAGAGCAATTATTTATACTCTGTCTCTGTTATATTACTGACTACTCTGGTAATTTAGAAAGGAATAGTAGAATAAGGAAGATAATGCAAAGAAGAAAAGAGAAGCAAAAACAAAATGAAAAAACTATTAAAGCAACATGATATTTAACTTTAAATAGTACTAAATTAAGACTAATTACTGAAACAAATACGATTCTTTCCAACTCTATTAAATAAATATATATATACATACATATACATCTATCTATCTATCTATCTATCTATCTATCTATCTATCTATCTATCTATCTATCTATCTATCTATCTATCTATCTATCTATCTATATATATATATATATATATACACACACACATACATACATACATATATTACATATATATGTATATGCATACATATATATATGTATGTATGTAAAAAGCACCAACCAATCTTGGCCGTTGCCAGCCTCACCTGGCACCATGCCGGTGGCACGTAAAAAGCACCCACTACACTCACGGAGTGGTTGGCATTAGGAAGGGTATCCAGCTGTAGAAACACTGCCAGATCAGACTGGGCCTGGTGCAGCCTCCTGGGTTTCCAGACCCCAGTTGAACTGTCCAACCCATGCTAGCATGGAAAGCGGACGTTAAACGATGATGATATATATATATATACACACACATATATATAATAAACACACATATATACATACATATTTCATCATGATCCTTTAATGCTCACTTTTTCCATGCTTGTATACACATGCACACACACACACACAGAGGATTACTATTTGAGGATCAAATAGCCTCTATTTAGTAATATGCTTAGTTTCTCAAAATCAGTTTCCAACACTGCCAACTTCAAAATACACATGCAATATGCACGTTAAACTACCATGAATTTGAATGATTTTATGAAAATCAAGAAGTGTCCAAACACTCTATTCAATCTAATAGCAACTAATGATACAGATAAAATGAGTGATCTTACTGCACACTATTAAAACCAAGTTCCAACATATTGAGAATTTATGCATTTTAGTTTTGCTTTTTTGTTTCCTCTGAATATCAGTAATTCTCAAACGACAGACAGAATTAGATAAAAGTCTACCTCTTTTCTTCAAGAAATACATATTACTTATTACCATTACCATAAAAAGCAACATAAACAAAGCTATCTTTCTAGATGCTACCTCACATTTAACCAGCTCCCTGTACTGTCCTTACTCTTAAGTCATTGTATCTTTGAACTGTAAGCACAAACATTTTATCCACCATGAGAAACTTCTTAATGATTTTGTCAAAAGTGTTCCTCTCAGATTAGCCAATAAATACATTTTTTCCAAGTTTTCCCTGTACACTAATGAAGATTCCATACTTGATCACATGGAAAATACTTGAGAAGCCAGGCCCTACATGAATGGGATGACATGGTGCAAGTTATGCATTGCCAGATGCACGAGGATCCTTAAAGACTTTCTTGTGCCATGGGGCATCCTGAACTCCAGGATGGAGATTTTCGAACCATGCCTGCACCTTAGAAAACTCCTGCTGGTTTTTTGGAATCTGTATGATGGCACCACAGCTGCAAACCAATAGCCAAAGCCAAAGGGAGACAATCGTTTACCTTCGGTGGAGTTTTGGTGACTGTAAGATGGCAGCGCAGCCGGAGAACGATGGACAATAGCAAAGGGAGTTGATAACCTAGGGTTTTACCCTTAAAAACGAGGCTTCCCCTTCCCATATTTTAATGGTCTCAGGTCAGCTGTGTTTGGGGTCTGAAGATACGCTGTAAAGTTAAACCCCTTATGAGCAAGAAACCCAGGATAACCGGCTTACTCCGATATAATAATAATAATAATAATAATAATAATAATAATAATAAAAATAACAACAACAACAACAACATATATGTATATATATCTCTATATTATAATTCTGAAATGCGAAAAGTTTGTCTGGTTTTGGCATTGGATTGACTCCAGAATTTACAGGGACATGTAAAATGAGGTGAGGATGAGAGTGGGCTAGGTTAGAAATCCCTATCTGAAAAGGTGTTGTTACTAGGGCGAAAAACGCACACTTTGACAAGTCTCCTCTTATTCTTTTATCTGCCTGTCTTTCTCCATCTCTCTCTCTTTCCTCCCTTCCTTTCACTTTCTATAACGTCGTTTCACAGCCTCTACTATCTTTCCTCTGCCTCCTTCGCCAGCGCTGTCACACTCTCTCTCTCTCTCTCTACGTCTGTCTCCATTCACAGGGAGAACTATCATCGCCACCACAATCACACAATCATGAGAACAAATATTATGAATCAGATATTTATTGGGTTAATTTATGTGTGTTCTATATATAAATATGTATATATAATGTATACATACAAAGTGTATATATCTGTATATATATATATATATAATATATATATATATATATATATATATCTTATCATAAAAGGCAGATTTTCTCTGCCTGTGACTATGTTTCTTTTTAATACAATTGTAAAATATAGAATTTCTTCAATTGGAATTTACCTATGATTTTTCGAATTAGATTCGATTGGGTCATGGCATATAAATTTTTTTCAATTTGACCCCCAATTAAGCAAAAATTCGAGAAAACTACATATTTTACGATTTGCCTCTCTCATTTCAAGTGCTTCACTCCTTCTATTACCACACTTTCTCCTACTTTCTCTTTGCAAGTGTACCTTAAACCACTACTCAAAAAAAAATACAGAGGAAACAGAAACAAATAAATACATAACGATTTACTCCTCACACAATTTCTTCAATTGGAATTTACCTATGAGTTTTCGGAGTACATTCCATTGGGTCATGGCATATAAATTTCTTTCAATTTGACCCCCAATTTAGCAAAAATTCGAGAAAACTCAATATTTTACGATTTCCCTTTCTCACTTCAAATACTTTACTCCTTCTATTACCACACTTTCTCCTACTTTCTCTTTACACACATAGACACGCAAACATATACATATATGACAGTGACAAGCACAAACGTTTCAAACAACTACATACAAACACTCAAGCACACACACACACGTGTGTTTTGTTATTAGTAAAAAAAGGCGCCAAACACAATTCACTTTCTCATTCGAACATATTTGCAAACACACATCAACCATTCACTGACATATGGTGAGTAGATGCTAGCCGCTCACATTATGAGTTACACTATTACACCAATTGTACTGGGACTGTTGTCTACTTCCCGTTACTTTTTAGTGTCGAGGAAACAAAACTTTCTCGAGAAAGAACAAAAAAAAACACTCCTAGATTTCACAAAGGACTTTAAGAAACGATAGAAACTAAGTTCAGTTGAAGAAAAGAGACGGATTTAAGGAAATCAGACGGTCGAATTGCTATGATAACTTAACAGAAAAGGTAAATTGGTTTTTAATTTACTTTCTGTCGCTAAGTTTTCGTACTATTAATTTGCGAGCGTACTTCAGTTGTCAATTGTTGAAAGAAAGAAATTGTAAGCTAAGAAGGTGTGTGTGTGTGTGTGTGTGTGTGCGTGTGTGTGTGCGTGTGTGAGTGTCTGTGTGTGTGTGTGTGTGTGAGTGTGTGTGTGTGTGTGTGTGTGTGTGTGTAGGAAGTGAAGGATAAAAATATGGCAAGAAGTGGACAGATGTACATATATACATCCATACATCCATACATCCATACATGTGTGTGTGTGTGTGTGTATGTATGTGTATTAATGTGTGTGTGTTATCTCTCTCTATATAAATCTGAAGTCTGTGTGCGCCAGGTTTGGTAGCCTTCAACTAAAACTATCTTCTCCGAGACCCTGTGGCGCAAGTTGACCAAAATTGAGAGTACGATAGAAGGGTTGCTCTTCCTTCCGTAGAAGATAAAATTCAAATCGGACCATGTTAAAACCAAAAATTATTTACATCAAAAAGGTGCTTTTTTCTATGAAAATCCCTATTTTTTACGATTTTTTCACTGGTGTGTAGCCACTTTTAGGTGTATTTCAACCAGAAAATGTTCACTTGAAGAGAATAACAAGCTACATAATGCAACATTTTTACTTTTCAAAAATTCCAATTCCAGCGGGTCGAAACAAACCCGAGCAACGCCGGGCGATACTGCTAGTATATATATATATATATATATATATATATATATATATATATATATATATATATATATATATATATATATATAGGTAAACAGTAAAAATAATTACAGACATGGACAAGAACATGAAACACCACAGAGACGACACAAGAACCACAGGACGGGACATTCGAAGCCCTCAGTCATCAGTCAAGAACCAGATCATCTTAGCAATTTCGGCTGATTAATCTATATATATATACATATATATAGCGGTAGTGCCCCAGCATGGCCGCGGCCTTCGGGCTAAAACATTTTAAAGGATTTTTAAGGATTTAAGGATATATATATATATATAATGCTTATATATGTACTTATATATATGTATATATATAATGTGTGCATTATGTGGTCGGTTGAGCTGAAAATATGCACACCTATGTTAAAAGTGCTGGCAAGTTTGCATGGCAACTATTTTTTTCCTCAAATGAAAGGCGTGACCTCTAGGACAAAATTCCTCATCTTATAAAATGTGGCCCGAGTAGACCCGAATGAAATCGGGTTATATTAACCAAAATGAAAAAAGGGGTCTAAATGGGGATGGAAGGGAATTAAAATTTACAGGAGCGGGTGTTTAGGAATTCTCTGTTACATCAAGCTAAAAAATTGGCGCCAGCCTTTAAATCGTCAATGTGTTGCCGTCCATGATGAAGTTTTGAATGCTTGCCATGGTGAGTCTACTGTCGTGAGAAAGAATCACTTCAAAACTTGGTGTTTAGGAATTTTCTTTTACATCAAGTTCAAAATTTTACGCCAGCCGTTAAACTGCCACTACGTTGCTGTCCGTCGTTAAGAAATAACAGCCACGGTGACTCTATTATACCCAGACTCTATCCCTTCAAACTTTGGTTTCCAATATTTTATTTTTTCAGCTCGCAAGTTCGTCTGTCCCTTTTAAATGTTAGTGTTTTGCTGTCTGCTTCGAAGCAGACCTTTCCGTTGTCACTGCCTGATATTTATGATTGATCTTTCAAACTACTTTCTTTCTCAACTTACACAAAATCTTTTGTTGTTTATAAATGGGAGACAGATAGATAGAGAAAGATAGAGAGTAAGAGAAGGCGAAGGAGAGTTCGAGAGAAAGGAAGAGTAAGACAGTGAAAAAGTGAGAAAGAAAGGAGAGAGAAACAAAGAGGGAGAATGTGGTGATAAAAAACAGAATGGAAGCAACAGAAAGTAACAGCCACACTCTTACCCGCGCGTAGAGCGGGTCACCTTAAGCTAGTATATATATATAAATTATTTATTAATTCATATATATATATATATATATATATATATATAATATATATATATATAATCTTTTTTAATATATTCTCTAAGTTTCAATCCAAGGACTGTGGCCATGCTGGGGCACTGCCGTTTACTTTGCTTCACTTCAACTCTCTGATATGTGACATTTGGTAGATGAGGTACTTTGACGTTGCTATTCTCATCTGTGTTTTTAGATTCATCCGGAACTCTTGACAGAAGGAGATCTGGTTTTGTTCTGAAAAAGCCAACATCCATGCCATGCAAGTCTCTCAGGCTTTGTGGGAAGACATTGAAGAGCTGAGCCTTTGAAACCCAAGCTATTGCAGTATCTGGTCCTGTATCCTGATGGCAATGTTGGGACCTTTGGTACCATGCAGTAGTGCCCCGTCCTGTAAGGGACAATGCCAAAGTTCAGCATAAGGTTTTCTAGGGTTTTTCACATGTGTATTACTGCGTATCTTTCCTGCCTTCGCTCCAGAGAGTAGAGTCTTAATTCTTTCAAACTCAATGTATCGATCTTCCTTGTGTAGCTTCGCTGGATCGCCTCGAGTTCCATTGTAAATTTTACACTGCTTGGTGACCACAGCATTGTCATAATTTCATCGTAGATATGCACATATACCCACATACCCACACATAGAAATGGTCATTAGAGACATTGTCTGGACAGGTGGCGTGAACATACACACTTTCTATTTGCAGATGACATCATACTCATCGCCGAAACCACAGGTCAGCCGCAGACCATGCTGACAGAGCATGACACCTATAGTTCAGCAACAGACCTTCAACGAAAACAAAACACATGCAGTCCGAAAACGTGCCACGGGGCCAAATAGAGGTAGGAACCGATGAAATCGGGGAGGTTGAAGGGCACACACTGTTTACTTGGAACACAGTGAATATGTGCCGAGATACAGCTGCTGAAATCTCGAGGAGAATAAGGGCAGGACGGGAAGGGATTTAGCCCAATAAAAGATGTACTTAAAGCAAAGATGGACAAAAGCCTACGTGTTAGTCTCTTCGATAGCACCATCCTACATCCGCTCTTATATGCAAGTGAGATGCGAGCCACTACGAAGAGAGAACATCGATTGGCTACGATGCAAAGGGCTATGGATAGATCCATGCCAGGGATATCATTACAAGAGCATATTCGAAATGAGGTAATTGTACCACCTATACTTGTGGAGATGGTTATGAACAGAAATGAATATATATATATATACTTTTTTGGTCTCTTAAATATACTGCATTTTGTGGCATTATTTCAAGCCAGCCGGCATTTTTTGCGCAAACTGCACGTGCATTTTTCTCGCGTACGCGTAGTATCGATCGCAACAGCTGATGTATTGCGCGTACAAATGCACGTTCCCACGGCTCTATCGATCGCATTCGCACCTGGAATCGATTTTTGTAATTTTTTCAAGACTTATACACGCCCTGATACCGTCGGTATCTACATATCAAATTTGAGCGCAATCGGATAGAGGATGCCCGAGACCCCAGAAGACACACAGACAGACAGACAGAACGGATTTTATATTATATAGTGACGTATATTTGCCATTTAAATATGGCTAACCCCTAAGGGTGGATGCTACTGTAGTTTGTAGCCCCAGGAGGACACCTCCTCCAGCTGACGAACTTGTTTCCCCACAATAGCTAATTCATCAACGAAAAAGAAAAAAGGGAACAAAAAACAATAGAACCAACAGATGTTTAACTAGTTAGAATAGCAGTCATTGTAAACGACCATTTTTGGATAAACAACAAATTGAAATTGCATTAACGATCTTGTCTTTGGCGCCTTTTCTTTCGAAAACCATGAGGTATATATAGATCGTTTATCTGGTAACTGATTGGTGGTCGTGACACGGCTAAAGCCAACTTCAAGAATTTCCACCACACACTTTGCTATGAAATTCTACGGCTACTGTGACACATTCACTTGGTGCGAATATCTCTTTTCTATCGTTCGTTGCAAACACAGTATTTCTGTATTTGGACTTCACACAGAAGTTTGTTCTTCTGTCAGCCAACCAAAATATTCTTTCGTTACATATTAGTAATGAATGCACTAATATGGAAAAAAAAAAACGAAACATTATGTATTGATGAAGTTAAATAGATATATCGATGAATAGGTTGTATTCCATCTAATGTGAATGAAGGCTGTAATTTGACAGGAACACGATATAAAGAAATACATGGATCAAGGTGGTGACTTTAAATGTCTTTAATGTCGGCCACATGCAAGCTGAGTGATAAATGGAAGTGGTTGGTGGACATTTATTCATATATCTACATGCATCTGCGTGGTTTGTATGTGTGCTCTTAACCTTGGTGAGAAGCTCACGAACAGCGATATGTTAGAACCTGTGCAGTGTGTTGGTGCTGTGTAGATGTTGTTGACGACGTTGGTGAGAGACATGATGGTGGCGACGAAGATGGAGGTCACTGTAATGTGGTCAGTGGTTAGACCCTAGAAGGTCTAGAACCAACAGACCTCAAGGCTAGGAAGAGGTGAGTTTTTATAGCTAACGGTAGGCTCAAATGCAGTTTAAAACAGACTGGAGGCTGCGATTGGTTAGATTGCATATTGGCGCGCGATAGAATAAGAGACAAATTCCGCCAATACCAACCAATCAAAGTGGGAGACACAATGGAGTCCAAAACAGGGCCCAAAGGTTAGCTGTTACCTGCTAGATTCGTACGTATGTATATATATATAATAGAGAGAGGAAGTTCACTAGATTTCGCTACAAACATAATATCTACATCCAACGAGAATCCCAGGCTAGAATCATTTTAGAATTTAAGAAGCATAGATGAAGTAAGTCGAGAATAAAATTAAAAATAAAAGTAATTGTAAACAAGTATATACAT
>NC_042997.1:52129606-52174606 GCF_006345805.1 Octopus sinensis | reverse complement strand
CGCTCACACACACGGTCACACATACACAGTCACATAGACGTCTTTATACACACTCATACGCACTCAGACAAAAATATACATACTAACAGCAACACCAACGCCCTCACATACTTGTCGTCTCCCCTCTCACACCCCACACACCTCTCACACCACACACACACACATACACACTCACACACGCACACACACATCCACACGCACACTCATACGCATATATATATATACGCACATACGCACACACGCACTCATACGCACATACATATAGTTCGCACACACGTAAGCTCGCACACATACAAAAACCACACGCACGGTTACATCACGCACCCACACATGTGCTACCTCGTCTCTCCGTCACGCACACACACACGTACATATACCTACACCCATACGACCTCACACACACTCATATGCACATATATACATACACACTCATACGCACACACTGCCCTCGTACGCGCGCGCACGTACACACACACATACATTTCCTCTACGTCACGCGCACTCATGCAAACACATACACAGCCACACCCACTCACAAACCTTCACCTTCTTCGACTGAACCAAACACCAGCTACTAACCTGTTCGTTGACCTATTACGTACGTCACTCGGACAAACACATACGCACACAAATATTACTGCACATACACTGGCCTTCTTTGCACTCCCCTGTCCCAAAAATCCATTTTCTCAAACTATTACATTCTTTGTGCACGTCATCTTGTCTGTTTATATTATTTGTTTATTTGAATTGACTTCTTCCCCAAACTCCAGAAATTTAATAACCCATGGCCGCCTCATCGTCCCCGCCTGCAACTGCCCCATCGAACTCATCTCCAGATATCTTGACCGTGTCCTTGCCCCCCTAGTGGCTTCCCTCCAACCTCACATCCATGACACCAACCATTCTTAATTTCACTAGAGTATAATGGTGATACATAAAAAAAAATTTACAAAATCGAACTTACAGATTTCCCGATAAGCAAGTAGTCATATTATTTTGTTCGCTTACTTTTTCGTCTGCATGTGTATAGATCATGATGCACCTTTGTGCATAAACATATGCAGGCATATACATACATACATATGCAATTCTCTGTGTGTGTGTGTGTGGTGTGTGTGTGTGTGTGTGTGTGTGTGTGTGTGTGTGTACTGTGATGGATTAGAGGGTTTCGTTTATTTACGAGTTGATTTCTTAATTTCCCTCCTGGCCCCTCTAAACTTCTCCTCACTTTTGACATCAAGACTCTATACACGGTGATCTATCACCACGAGGGGCTGCGCGCACTCCAACATTTCCTTGACCTTCGACCCAACCCCCAACTTGACACATCCACACTCCTTCGTCTGGCTGAACTTGTCCTCTCACTTAACTGCTTCTTGTCCGCGGGTGATTTTTACCAGCAGGCCATGGTAACAAGAATGTGCCCCAACTATGCGAACCTGTTTGTTGGCTACGTTGAGGCCCAAACACTCTAAAGTTTCACTGGTCCCACTCCTGAACTATATTGACGACTGTATCGGTGCGACCTCACTCTCCCGTGAACATCTAGACTCCTTCCTCTCTTTTGTCAAATCTTTCCATCCTGCCCTCCACTTCTGCACTATTTCCGACACCTCAGTCGCCGTTCTCGACATTTCGGTCAGCATTCATCACTCCACTCTCACCACCTCCATTCACTACAAACACACAGACTCACACTCATACCTCAACTTCTCCTCCTCCAACCCTAAACACACCAAGCTCTCCATCTCCTATTCCCAATTCCTCCGTCTACGCAGTGACAACCATGACTTTGAGTCTCAGTCTCAACTCACGGCTAGCCCCTTCATCCTACGTGGATATCCCCTCACCTCTTTCCACACCAACCTTGCCAGAACAGGTTCCGTTGACCGTGCATCTGCTCCCCCCCGCTACCACCCCGTCACCCGTCTCCCGTTTCCCCTCACCTACCACTCCACCACCCATCTCTCCAACGCACCATTCTCTGAGCCTTCTGGCGACTTCAGTTCGACCCCTGCGCCTCGCATATCTTCCCTAACCGACCCCTCCCCTCCTTCAAACGAGCGCACAACCTACGAGACCTCTTGGTCCACTGCTTCTTCCCTAGCCCAACCTCCCAATCCGGCCCCTTCCTTTGCTCCTGCCCACGCTGCCGCACTTGCTCTTACCTCTCCAACACCACCCTTCTCACAGACACCCATTATCGACCCTATCATATCACTGACTCCTTCACCTGCATTTCTAGCAACGTCATCTACTGCATCTCCTGCTCTCTCTGTCCTCTATACATCAGTCAAACGGGACGCCGGTTCGCGGAACACTTCCGAGACATCAGACTTGGCAACGACACCTCGGTCTCGCGCCATTTCCGCTCTACCGGTCACTCTTTACAACACCTGTCTGTGTTCAGATTGTCCTTGCATAGGGGCCATCCAGACTCCCGTCTTCGCCGTGAGCAGGGATTAATTTTCTCTCTTCGCTCCTTTGCATCACATGGGCTCAACTCTCCTCCCTTCTTCATCTAACCCTCCTCCACTTTCCTATCTTCTTCTCACACCTACTTCCTCCCATACACCTCTTTTCTCTTGCTCTGGCACCTACTTCCTCTCTTCACTCCTACCCACCTTCTCCCTTTCATCCTCTCCCTTCATCGTCACCCCCTCCCTCATTACCCCACTCCTACTCATTCGAACCCCACCATCCCAATACATCCCACCCCCACCACCCCATCCCTTAGACCAGCCCCGCTCCCCCTACTCTCGCCTCCCCCACACCACCACACCACACACCACCATACCACATCACACCACTCCGCACACACTAGCACTGACCACTTCCCAGCACCTACGCTATCAGCCACACACCTACACATGCACACACTCACACGTCAAGGTCATCAGCCCCCTTCCATGCGCACATACTTGCTCTCACATACTTACGCACGTGCACTTTCGTTTTGGGATCACCACTACTTTATTATCTCCTCTTCTTCCTAGCTCTACTGTGTGACCCATCTGTCCGGCATTCGCCATGACAAATCGCTAGCCACTAAACCTTTTTTCTATTTCCTCTCCTTGTTTATTTCTGTATTCCTTTCTGTCGAAGAGCGTAGGCTCGAAACGTAAAAGACTTTCTCACTTTCCAAACGTTAAACTAATACATCTGTTTGTTGTTTACACACCTGTCTTCGTCTTTTTTTTTTTGTAAATTCTCACTATATATATATATATGTGACAGCGTAACCTTCACCCAACGCCAAAATAAAGAACTTTATTTCATCAAAAAATTTAGACCAAGTTTGAACACCCTGGACCAGGAATATTAAAACAAAACATTGGTCTTCCGAAAAGGAAAAATGAAATTCTAACACAACCACCACGACCACTACGACTGCTTCCACTTGCACTACTACTACAACCACCGTGGTCACTACTATTGCTGCTACGATCAACAGCCCTCTACTGGTGCTGCTATGGCCACAGTGTGAGAATTAAAATAGTAAAAAAAGGATGGAGGTGGGGGGAATTACAATTTCTCAGATCTTTAAACAGTCACTCCCGCTTGCAGTGGTATGTTTTAGGGAAAGATGAATTTATAAAAAAATTTTTTTCTGCGAGCAGATCTGATTTTGATTCGTTAAAAAATTGATGACGTTTTTCTTCCGTGGTCAAGCTTGTCGTTCTGCTTGGTTGGTTTCCTTACAGGATACAGTTATGGGTCTTTTCCTTGTATTCGTTGAAGTTTGGTTTTGATTGGTTTGGAATTATGTGACGTCAGTGAGCAGTGCCAGTGAACCGACCACTATTGCTGCTACGATCAACAGTCCTCTACTACTGCTACTGCTGCTGCCACGGCCACAGCTTAACTGCTACAACCCCAACCACCACCAAGGTTGCCAAAATTACGACCAACAGTAACAGCCACAGGTTACTACTACTACGACCAACAATCACTACTGTTGCTACCATTGGAACACAAGGTAACAAAAAAGCGGTTTCTTTTGATACCAGCAAGAAACAATAATGGACTTCTTCACTACACTCAACAGTAATATAGCGATTATACCAACTACCGACAAAACACCACCACATGGATTCTATTGAGAACAGTAAGAAACGATTATGAACTTTTCTATTACACTTTTTATAATATATTTGATAATGTTCGTTTTTTCAAGAACATGGATTCTATTGAGACCAGTAAGAAACGATTATGAACTTTTCCATTGCACTTTTTATAATATTTTTGATAAGGTTCGTTTTTTCAAGAACCGAAACATGTAAAATTCATAAGAAAATTAAAATTTATCTAATATAGTGGCGTTTTCAAACTTCTTTTTTACAAATATATATATATATATATATATATTATATATATATATATATATATAATATATATATATATTATATATATATATATATACGAGGGGGTGTATGAAAAGTTTTGAGCTTAACCTAGAAACGGGGCTGCTAGGTAGCTGAAACATTTTTTCTGGTAAGTACAGTCTTTTCGGAGTATTCGTGCTCATTTTCATGATTCTGATATTTTAATTTTGTTTTGTTACAGATTTTTGAATAAACAAGTGTCGGGGTTACAAGGAAAATGGAGGAAACTGAGAATCGTGCTGTCATAAAGTACCTTCATTTGAAAGGCATGACTCCATCAGAAATCCATAAAAATATGGTGAGAACCTTAACAGACAATGCTCCTTCATACGCAACAGTCAAACAGTTGGTAAACGAATTCCAGCGTGGCAGAGAGAGTGTGGAAGATGATCCCAGACCAGGAAGACCTCCAACTGCAACCACCGAGGACAATATTGACCTTGCTCTTGGTATGATAATGCAAGATCGTCGAATATCATGTCGTTGGGCAGCCAAGAGACTGGGCATCTCAACTGAGAGAGCAGACAACATTGTGACAAAAGAACTTGGGTTCTCAAAGGTTTCTGCAAGGTGGGTCCCTCGCCTTTTGACTCCTGAACAGAAATGCGCCAGGTGCACTTTGTCCTCGAGCAATCTGGAAGTGTTTGAAACCGATGAAGAGAGCTTTCTTGCTCGTTTCATTACTATGGACGAAAGTTGGGTTCATCATTACCAGCCTGAAATCAAAGAAGGCCAGGGTCAGTCCTTCAGCTGGCAAGGTCCTGGCTTCCGTTTTTTTTTTGGGGGGGGGGTGTTCCCAAGTTGTCTTGCTGATCGATTACCTTGAAAAGGATCACACCGTGACAGGGATGTATTATTCTCAGCTACTGAAACGCCTCCGAGAAGCAAACAAAGAATAAAGGCAGGGAATGCTCACTAGAGGAGTCATTTTTCATCACGACAATGCTCCAGCCCACACCTCAGTGATTGCCATGGTAGCAGTTCGTGATTGTGGATATGAACTTGTTCCCCATCCGCACTATTCGCCAGACTTAGCCCCCTCTGACTTACATCTATTCCCAAAAATGAAAGATACCCTGGCTGGTCGCCATTTTGGTAGTGACAATGACGTCATAGACGCTGTAGTAAGTTTCTTGGAGTCTCAAACAAAAGAGTTCCTCTATGCCGAGATAATGGCGCTTCAGCATCGCTGGAGAAAGTGTTCAGCTATCGAGGGGGACTATGTTGAAAAATAAATCACTTCTGTCTTGTACCATGTTTTGTTGTTTTGAAGCTCAAGACTTTTCATACACCCCTCGTATATTAAGTTAGACATGGCCTGGACCAATCTCTGGTCGAAACATAAGTTTATCTAAGTTTTATATATATATATATAAGACGTGTTCTAAAAACAGTCCATTCTCCCTGACACTACATAAGAGAAGCAAAATAAATTCTTCACTTTCTATTTTTGTTTATTTAGAGAATTGACTCTGATAGGAAATTGATGATTTTATTAGAAGATTTTAAAGAAGAGTGAGAATATATTGTTGAGGATTCCAACTAAGAGAGTGACAAACGATAGGAAAATATTAAAGATAAAGACAATCACTTGAATAAAGTTCATTTGATCCAATGTAAGAAATTCTCTGAGTGGGAATCTAAGCTAAAGGTGGGTTGTTCCAAGCTGAAAGCAAAAAGAATCATAAGAAGATGTTATTTGGATCCAACAACATGTGGTTGTTGCTTTATTTGGTTCACATCTACGTGATTGTGCTGTTCTTATACACATATGCATCCTACACCACATCCAAGAAAAGAAAGCCATTTGTCTTATTTGCAGAGGTTAAATCACCAATACCTTTTAACCACTAGTTCACAACTGAACTATTTCTTCTCTTCATCTCTTTTGTCTGCTATGCAATGGCTTCTGCTACACTATAGTTACATATCTGCTCTACTTGCTTTCTTCGAATTACTTTTTCTATATCTCATTTTCCAAACAGAACCCTCAACCTTTTCTACCAGCTGGCTGGAATTCCCCCCGAACTCACATTTTTCTGATAGATCAGTGGTTCTTGATTATTTTTTGCTTATGGACACCTTTGATTCATATCTTACTCTACTGAACTTCCATAGCCATTTGATGTGTAAAAAAAAATCCTACTGTATTTTTATTGTTAAATATTTTAGTAATTGCATAAAAAAAAATGAAAAAAAAAAGGCATCGGAAGGGCGATGCATACCCTGCGCGCAGATAAACTTTTTCGCAAATGCGTTGCTTACCCACGCTTTTTAATTGAACTGAATTAATTTTTTTAAGTATCACCATTGTAAGTATTTATACTCCAGTGAAATTAAGAAATCAACTCGTAAATAAACGAAACCCTCTAATCCATCACAGTACACACACACACAGAGTTGCATATGTATGTATATGCCTGCATATGTCTATGCACAAAGGTGCATCATGATCTATACACATGCAGACGAAAAAGTAAGCGAACAAAATAATATGACTACTTGCTTATCGGGAAATCTGTAAGTTCGATTTTGTAAATTTTTTTTTTATGTATCACCATTATACTCTAGTGAAATTAAGAAATCAAGTCGTAAATAAACCAAACCCTCGAATCTATCATTGTACACACACACACACACACACAATCACACATGCAGAGTCGCATATCTATGTATTTATGTATGTATATATCCATCGTGTCTATGCGCATAGGTACACCATGATCTATACACATGCAGACGAGAGTCGATTCATATGAAAAAGAAAGTGAACAAAATAGTATAACCACTTGCTTATCGAGAAATTTGTGAGTTCGATTTAAAAATGAATTTATTTATTTTTTAAAAGATAATCAGACCAAAGGTTCATCATTTCGAGCCACTTACCCAATGAATATTTCTGCCAAATGTGGTGAAAATCCGTTCAGTAGTTTTCCGGTAAATTTGCAAACACACAGACAAACAGACAAAGACAAGTGATTACAATACCCTGCTTTCACTTACATGTGCAGGGTAATTTAAATATTTTGTGTATTGTACAAGTATAAGCAATTTATTACACATAAATTTTAACAATAAAATCCTATGTGGTCTGTGGCTGAGAACCACTACTATAGATGCTCAAGGTGAATATCACCAAATTAATCCCTTGCCAACAATATGGAAGCCCTAACCAGGTCATAGGCATACTTTTTCTCTTCTATCTTATATAAAAATGAACTTGACTTGTCATTATTGTTGCTACTCTTATTATCAAGTATACTCTACTCTGTACTATCCTCTTTCATCATATTCAGATAACTGAGGCCAAACAAGCCTCTATTATCTGAAAGCTTCATATTAATTAAATAATTATACCTATTAATTGTACATATGTACAAAGATAAATGGAACAACCAGGAAAATGTGAGGTTTTTTTTTCTAAGCTTGTAAAAGCCTTTTCTCAGAATTC
Organism: Octopus sinensis; assembly: GCF_006345805.1. Classification (NCBI taxonomy): domain Eukaryota; kingdom Metazoa; phylum Mollusca; class Cephalopoda; order Octopoda; family Octopodidae; genus Octopus; species Octopus sinensis. The sequence continues at coordinate 52,166,767 of NC_042997.1, read as the reverse complement.
TTATAACTCAGTTAATTACTTCGAAGAATCACATTTATAATACTTTATATACATATGTATGTATGTATGTATGTATGTATGTATGTATGTGTATATTAAGTATATATATGCCATTCACCATTTGAGTCTGACAAGCCATCCGTGAAGCTTTTAATTGGTCACCCTAATACCAGACATATATTTAACTGCATGTAAATATGTATCATCATCATCATCATCATCCTATAGCATATACTTTCCATGCTGGCATGGGTTTGACTAGAACTGGTAAGTAAGTGAGTTGCATCAGGCTCCAGTTTGATTTGGCATGGTTTCTAATGGGTGCATTTTACATGCCATTTACGTGACACTGGCAATGACCACGGTTACGACAAACAACACAAGGAACATTCCCCTTCTTCAGCTGCGTGTTTCGAAGGTAATATATATATATTACCTATATGTGTGTGAGTGTGTGTGTTAGAAAGATGCTACTTTAGTAAATTTGGTAAAATTAGTCGTAAAAATGCAGTAAAAATCAATCATTACTGGTACTGAATTTTGAAAAAAGCCAAAAGCCTTCAAACATTGTTACATTTTGTATTTTATTTAGAATTTATTTTTAATATTCAAAACAATGTATACAAGTATGATGTATAGTAAATTTGAGAACAATTGGTCCGCCTCACTCAAAAGGGAAAATGCAATCCAAAATACAGATCATTGTTTTTACTGTGTTTGTGCACAAAGTGCTGTGAAGTGGTTAGTACAAATCAATAGCAGTATAAAAAAAAGTACAGTCTTAGGTTTTTGTAAGAGTGATGGTTACAAATGAGAATTATTCACAAGACCCTAAGTTGAGTATAAAATAAGAAGTTATGATCAGTTATTTCAATCGACATTTAACATTAGAACAAATAAAAGAATCTATTTTATGGAAACTGGAACTTTAACCAAAACAAATTTAATATTTATTGCATAATCAAGTACTAGCACACTTGGATTGGTTCATGAATAAAGTTAACTAAAATGAACAAAGAAGGAAAAAATTATTTGTTGAACTGAAGCACAATCCATTTTATGTTTAATCTAATAAATTCTAAGTTTACATAAGCATGCACACACACATTTACAAATATTCTTATCACTCAAAAATCATTTCATGAGCTTGACATGCTCTTGTGAATATTTACATGTAGTTAATATGTACATATGCAATTTAGCTTGCAGTTGATACTCATTTTTGTTTATTAACTGGCTGATTTAAAATGTCAGTTGCTTCACTCAGAGATCAACTAATTTGAAAAGTTACTCAAGAAATCTGATATGTTACTTGTTTATTGTTAAATATTGTGATATATGAAATTTGGTCAAAAGACTTTATCAAAAGTATAAACCATGTGATATTTTTTCAAAAGCACATGACAATGTTTTGGTGCTAACTATGCAGGTGTTTTTTTTCTTTTGCACTAGATTTACTATACGAAATTTACAACTATTGTTTGAATAGACAGAAGCAAGATTTATGTTATAATGTAGAGTAATATTGAATTTTCATGTAGCATGTTATTGTTGAAGTTTATAATTATAATTGATGTAATAAAAGGTGAAATATAAATTTACTTTTCTCTATTCTTTTTTTATATATATTTGCTTAGAATATAATTTATATCTGGAGAGTAGGTATGTTTAAATATTATACGTTCAATAATATTGTGGAAGAATGTCTGCTATAGTCAAATATGCATGTTAGAGGCTGCCATGGGCATATTGGAAAAGAATAACTTTGATTCAACACATTTTACATATTTGTAGAATAGACCAATACTAAATGCTTTGATTTCAAAATTTGTAAGAATAGAACCCTTGTCTCTATTTAAAAAAAATCTAATTAGGGTAAATTAAATGCAGTCTGGTAGTTAAAAATCAAACTTAAAGACTTTATAGAAAACTTTTGTTAAATTAAGAATAGGCTTAATTACAAGTGGTAAATAACTAATTAAAGTATAAATATCTTTTGAAGAAAATAAGTTTTGTGTTTATTTATTTTTACAAAAATCATTCCAAGTGTAAACTTTTGGAGAATGGAATACATTAATAGAAGTTGGTTGGCACTAATTGTAGTTAAGATTTATGTTCTTAGGGATTGAGTTTCTACATGCTTTGCATTATAATACCTGTTCTTTGCGAAAAAAAAAGTTTTTGAAAGAAAATACAACGAAAGCCAAGTTACAAGAAAAGAAAGTAAAAGAATTAATGTTTCAAATTGAAGTTTCTCATTCTATATGGTAAATCTTGTACTCAGTGACAGTCCTTAGTTTTGTTTCCTGTTCAGTCATAATTATTCTTATAAAAGAGAATATGTACTAAGACTGGAAATAATTCAGTCTTGCCTGACAAAGCCGGTAGCCTCTGAGTAGTTCACTATTAAAATATTTAATTGTTAGATTTAGTCATAGCCTGTTAAACCTTTCTGCAGCTATTTGAAATGACCTAATAAGATAACTATATTTGTTTTTTTTTTACTAGGTTACTCTAAAAGAGAAGTTTATCATACATATAACACCTTTAAAAAACTATCTACAAATTAAATTCAATTGGAAAGTTTAAAAGTGTCTTATATAGTCCTGAAAATAGTTTAAATAAAATAATTTCTAAAAGAGATGAAATCTGATTTGTTAAATTAAAAACTTTTACCATTAAAATATTAAAAAAAAACATATAATAACAATAATAATCCTTTCTATTAAAAGTACAAGGCCTGAAATTTGGTGGGAGGAGACTAGTTGATCACATCGACCCCAGTGTTTCACTGGTACTTAATTTATCAACCACGAAAGGATGAAAGGCTAAGTCAACCTTGGCAGAGTTTGAACTCAGAGCATAAAGATGGAGGAAATACCACTGAGCATTTCACTTGGTGTGCTAATGTTTCTGCCAGCTCACTGCCTTAATAATAATAATATTGATAATGTTTAAAAATAACAGACCTTTAAAACAAAATTTGGGTTAAAATTCTGGAAAATGAAATATAAGCCAAACCCTCAGAAAGATTGTATTTACAGTATAATCATTTTAAAAACTGGATAAGAACGTTTTTAAAGTTTTTTGAATAGTTAAAATATATGAATAGCAAAAAGAGTTTTTCTTTTATTACTTTGAAAATATAGTGAAACTGATTTTGTTTTTAATGAAGAAAATATATATGTTTTGTGAATAAGAATTAAGTGAGTCATTAAAAAAAATTGATTATGCTTCTTTGTTCTCTGGATGAGAAATAGCAAAAACATATGAAGGCGGTTTATTTGGAAACGATTCTAAATCATAACTGGCACACTTATCAAAGTCTTGAGGCCGGAGTTGATGGCTTTTGAGTCCTTTTGGCTCCAGAAGGGCCTTCAGTCCCTGGAATGAAAAGGAAAAGTAACAGAAATCAGCAGTCAAGAAATAAAGAAGAAAATAATGGAAAGCTGAATTTAATTTGGTAAAATCAAGTGAGTGTTTCTTTTTTTAATGCAGGGAATATTAAAAAGCTATTTAGAAATGAATAAAATAAAAAGACTTAAAGAAAAGACAATATTAGTCTATGATGGATATTATTTTAATTATTCCAGCATGTGTAGGGAACACTTCTGAACATATTTTAGTATTATTAGCAAGCTGGCAAAATCATTAACATGCTGGGCAAAATACTTAGCAGCATTTCACCCATCTTTACATTCTGAGTTCAAATTCTGCTGAAATTGACTATGCCTTTCATCCTTCTAGGGTCAATAAATTAAATGCCAAGCAAGCACTGGGATCAATGTAATCAACTTAACCCCAAAATTGCTGGCCTTGTGCTAAAATTTGAGACTATCATTAGACTTTTTCAGTGAAGCATAGAATTTATTGAAGATTGAATTATTATTATTAATTAGTTTTTAATGTTGCTGATGTAAAGAGTAACATTAATTTGACTATTGGTCTTTATGCAGATGGAATTCCTGAGTAATTTTTCTAAGTAATTTAGTTTCTTAGTTTGGTATAATTTGCTGAAGTTCAACTAAGTGCTAGCTAAAAATAAATATATATGACCTATAATTCAGGATGAATGGGAAGAAAAGAATTTAAAGTGATATTGTTAAACTGGGTAGAATTACGACAGAATTTTGTAGAATTTTTAGAAGTAAATAAAAGAAACAAATGATTGAATTTTTAGAATACAAGAAACATGAATGACCAGTGTTAGGTTTTTAAAGCTTATACTTACTAGAAATGAATTCTTTCTTCTATTTAACAGACAAAGTAGCAAAGTAAATCACATAAATGATAGTTCTTAAGGAACTGAATGTAAACCATATAGTTAACACTTGATTTGGATTGTACAAAGAGTTTGTTTACACTGAGATTCAAATGCCTTTTAATTTGAAAATTATTTATATCTAATAAATACTGCTAGTTATATCTACCAGTTATAGAATAAAGACTTCAAGCCAACTTGTGTGGTTAACTAAAATTTCTGGAGTAATAAACATAGACCAGCAATATTCTGGCGTGTATAAACATCACCCATGTAAATATGGGTGATGTTTATATTTGAACAGCTATTTAAAACATGACAGTTTTAGTACAAAGAGCTTAATTTTCATTTGTCATTTGTTTCTAGGACACCTCTAAGGTACTAATCACACTAGCAAATAAAGTCTGTAATAAGAGGTTTGGTAGTAAAAAAAATAGCCAAGCTAGTTGTTGTTTAGACTCAAATCAACCTTGATCATACAGGCCTATGATCAAAGGCTTCAAGTTGTGACTGTCCAGTTTAACTCTTTAGCATTCAAATTACTCTGTCAAAGGCAATGCTTACTTATTCATGTTGTTTTGAATTAATCATGCATTATCTTGTAGCTTTGAGATTTCGATGATGAAATTGTTTATTTTTAGAATGACATTGTAGGGTAGGTGTGGGAGGTCAGATCTGGCTAGTTTGAACATAAAGCAAGTAGAACTCTTTGGCCAGATATGGCTGATTTAAATGCTAAAAGGTTAAAGAGCATTTCAGATTACATTGTTTACGTGCCCTGTTTAAAACAGTAGTGTGTGATCTGAGAAAATTTCATTGCTATTTCTAGCAGGCTGAATAGCTGCATAGGGACTCACCCCTTGACCAAATTAATTGATAGAGTCTGTAATATTCATAGATTATTAACAGCAGAAATATTAACAATTCAATACCTTATATTTTTGTATTATTACTAATGTTAGTAACATTGAAAAATTCGTTTCTACTCTGGACACAAGGCTCGAAATTTTGGGGGAGGGGGCCAGTCGATTAGATCGACCCCAGTATGCAATTGGTACCTAATTTATCGACCCCAAAAAGATGAAAGACAAAGTTGGCCTCGGCAGAATTTGAACTCAGAAAGAAATACTACTAAGTATTTCGCCCGGCATGCTAATGTTTCTGCCAGCTTGCCATCTTAATAACATTGAAAAATTGACATAGTAATGGTAATTGCAGTGCTTAAACTAAACATTTGTAGAATTAGTACATTAATATAGTCAGCTTATTGTTAGATATTGTTAAACTAGTTTCGTAACTTAAGCTATTTTTGAAATATTATAAGAATTAGAAAATGTGACCCAGGATGTTAAATGACAGAAGTTAAGTAACTGTAATTGTTGATGTTAATTTAAAAGTTTATCAAGAAATCACTTATGGGCATAGTTGATAACACCACAAGACTCTTTGGGTATAGTTGATAACACTACAAGACTCTTTGAACTCTTTTATTGGGGTAATTTGAACTATTGTAAAAATACTCCAGTTGATTCCATTGATTATGCCCCAAATTTGACTTATAGTTTTAAAAAAATCCAAACTGTATGGGTCTACTCTGTTTTAACAGCATAACATTAAAATTATACCAGTTCTGTCTTTTCCTACTAAATGAGTAAGATTATATTTTATTATATTTTATTAAAATTGATTTTGAATTTTGGTGGAAAGTCAGCAATTTGTGGGGAGGAGCAGTCAATTGCATTGACCCCAGGATTCAAATGGCACTTTATTAAATCCAAAAGAATGAATGCAAAGTCAATTTTGTCAGAATTTGAACTCAGAATATATAGATGGACAAAATACTACTCAGCATTTTGCCTGGCATGCTAACGTTTCTGTCAGCTTGCTGCCTTAGTTCATCACATTATATCGATACATTAATATTGGAATTATTAAGCAATAATTTCTTTCTATATTTGAAAATTCCATCTTTTTCATGAATGAGATGTTACCTTTTGGATTGATTTTTAATAGAAGTCCAAATTTTGGTGCAAACGATTTCACCAAAGTGAATATTGCATTCAACTGTGGAATTATTGACTCAGTTGATAAATGCACATTCTCACTAAATGTGTAATTTCTCACTAAATGTGTAATTAACTAAATACGAGTATTAAAATTTTCATGAACAGTACTGAACTTCTACATTGTCTATTAAATGTAATAAATTCTTGATAAATTTTGGGTTGCAAAAGTATAATTATATTTAATTACTTCAATGTGAAGAGAAAAGAGGTGGCCAGCATGGAAAACGGATGTTAAATGATGATGATGGTGATTATTATATATATATATATATATATGTATATACACATACATATACTGTTGTGTCTGGGGAGAGTAATTTTCTTTTAGTGCCTTATAATGTAAAATTTCCACTTATTTCTTATTTTTATTTTCCTAAAATTTTCATTGCGTCTTGCAACCTTTTCAATAGTCTTGACTCTGTCCGTTATTTACTAAATACAAAAACGAAATATATACATACATATATATATATATATATATATATATAATATATATATATATACAAATACACACACGTAATATTTTGGACTGAGTATGTATCAATTAGTATGTTGAGTAAAGCACGTTCACAGCTTTGGTATACATACACACGATCAATACAAATTATTGTTGACAATTTTATGTACAACCCATGCAATTCAGTTTTCAATTTTATTTTATATATAATATGCATTGTCATTATTGTCTGTCTGTCTGTCTACACAACCATGCAAGTAAGCCTGTACAACTTCCACCTTTTTATACAATGTGTATTGTTGATTGTTTTATAATTATTTATTTATGTAACCACTGGAAGTTTTTTTATGCAATGTGTATTGTGACTGTCGTATGTTTATACATGTTACTTTCAGAATGAGTCTGTATGTCACTGAAGCATGGCAGCATGAAAGTTTTGATGTATGTAGGCACATATATACACACTAATTGAATATAGGCACATATGAGTGTGTGGCTGTGTGTATATATACAAATACTGGTGTATGTATGTGTATGTCTGCTAATAACCCTCCTGCCCCCCTAGAGAGTGGTCATCCATAAATGACGGCCAATCCTACATCACAGTAGGATGTCAGATCAAAGATATAAGTCTGCCATGCATTCTACATCCAAATAGCTAACAGACACTATTAATCACATACAGGTGGCACATGTGTATGTGCACGTGCATGTGTGTGTGCGTGTGTGTGTATGTGTGTGTGCATGTGTGTGCACGTGTGTGTGTGTGCGTGTGTTTGTATGCCTATATATGTGTCCATGTCAAATAAACGTAGATTCCTGCCCCTTAACCTTAATATAATCCTTTTCTGACAGTTTTACCCTCTTTCTTCTATGATTCTGTGTTTTTAATTTACAGTGTGAATGTGTAGGTGTGTAAATGCATGTGTGTTTGAGTGTGTCTATCTGTACGCTTGTGAGTGTGTGTTCAGGAATGCACCCTGCCCCTTTAAACTAAATCTAATCTTTCTTGTATTCTCTATATTTTATTACTTTAACTTTTACATGGACAACTGTTGTTGGTCATAATCAAGATACAGCAGGCTCAAACAACATGCGAAGGACATCTCAGTACATCTAGCAGGACATTCCCTTCTTAATGCATGTACCTGATGTGACAGAAACTGTACTGATTGATGCAACACTATTAGATGCACAGAATCCTACCTGTAGCAGACAGTTTCAGGATGAGTTGAAACGATTGTCATACTGAATAAATACTAGTACCAAATCTATCTTCCATCTACTTCATCAATTGTATACATATATATATATATATAATATATATATATAATATATATATATATATATATCACTCTCTCTCTTCGGAGAGGCACAAGCACCTACACGCACATATACACACACGGCAGTAACTTCCGCCTGCCGAATTCAATCACAAAGCTTCGGTCAGCTCGGGGCTATAGCAGAAGACACCTACCCAAAGTGCCACGTAGTGGGACTGAACCCGAAACCATGTAGCTAGGAATATATATATATATATATATATATATATATATATATGATGATATATATATATATATAATATATATATATATATATGATGATATATATATATATATATATATTGTGTGTGTGTGTGTGTGGGTGTGTGTTATATGTGGAGCTATATTTGTAGTAAATAGGAATAAGTGGTTTTTGACTGGTATTTCTAAATTTTCGGTATGTGGCTAAGCAACTTGTTGCTTAACCCTATTTATTTATATATATATGTATATAAAGAACTTTTTGTTCCTATCGATAATGGTTATATTTCCATACCGAAACTACTTGGTAATAATTATTAATTTTTTGAATTAATAATTATTTACCCTTATATTATAATATATATATATATATATATATATATATATATATCATCATCATCATCATTTAGCGTCGTTTTCCATGCTAGCATGGGTTGGACGGTTCAACTGGGGTCTGGGGAGCCCGAAGGCTGCACCAGGCCAGTCAGATCTGGCAGTGTTTCTACAGCTGGATGCCCTTCCTAACGCCAACCACTCCGAGAGTGTAGTGGTTGATTTTATGTGCCACCGACACAGGTGCCAGACGAGGCTGGCGAACGGCCACGCTCGGATGGTGTTTTTGCATAGGTGGACTGTCTACGTCGCCGGGTCTTCGGATGGTGTCTTTATGTGCCACCGACACAGGTGCCAGATGTGGCTGGCGAACGGCCACGATCGGATGGTTTTCTTGTGTGCCACCGGTACTGGAACCACAAAGATACAAATTCCATTGATGTTCATCTATTTTGATTTGGTTTGATTTCACTTGCCTCAACAGGTCTTCACAAGTGTCACGCGTGTCACACACTTGCCTCAACAGGTCTCCACAAGTGTCACACACTTGCCTCTGCCTCAACAGTCTTCACAAGTGTCACACACTTGCCTCTGCCTCAACAGGTCTTCACAAGTGTCATAAGAGGGAAGGTAAGCACAGGTGGACTGACTACGTCGCCGGGTCTTTGGATGGTGGTGGTGTTTTTATGTGCCACCGACACAGGTGCCAGGTGAGGCTGGCGAACGGCCACGATCAGATGGTGTTTGTTGTGCCCACAGCACGGAGGCCAGTCGACGGCCACGTTCGGATGGTTTTCTTGTGTGCCACCGGTACTGGAACCACAAAGATACAAATTCCATTGATATTCATCTATTTTGATTTGGTTTGATTTCACTTGCCTCAACAGGTCTTCACAAGGGTCACACACTTGCCTCAACAGGTCTCCACAAGTGTCACACACTTGCCTCTGCCTCAACAGGTCTTCACATATATATATGTTGCCAGCCAGGAAGAATGAATCAGGCTGCAGAATGTGCCCTGTGTAGAGATTCTGTGGTTTGAACTTATGATCATGTAGTCTGCAGTCCATTGAATTAATCTAACAACTATTATGTAACCTCATTCCTGACTTGCAGTTTCCTTTTGACATTTTTCTTGCTTCCAGTCATGTCTCAAAGAAAAATTGAGAAATATAGTAGACTTATATTTGTAATGTTACATTTAGCTTGTAATGAAGGATTATGAAAGGAGTTTTATATAGAGAATAGATGAAAAACAAACAAAAAAAAACTGTTTCATTGAATGTGTGTGTCTGGATTTGATGACAACACAAGGATAATATATTAGAGGCTATAACAAGTGTTTGCCACAAATAGAATGACATTACTGAACAAACATGTTGGCAGTTGAACAGGACAAAATAAAGAAACTCATAGTTTGGATTTTCCAGTTCAAACAAGTGTGATAAATAGTAATTAAGCTAATGCACTGAATGTAAATGCTACTGCTGCTGCTGCTGATGATGATAATGATGATGATGAGGATGAGGCTGACGATGATTATGATGATAATAATGTGTATGATGATGTTCAGGGTGATGATGAAGATTTCATCAACCCACCTCCAGGTTTATTTTCATTTTACTTAAAATTTTGTAGGAAATGTTTTACAACTTACCGATTTTGCATTTGATTGCTTGAGAACCAAAACTAAGGCAACAATTGGAATAAAAATGGCTGAGACAAGAGCCATTGTCCAGCCAATTCCAACAGCCCAATCTGGATATACATAGGTCCCTGATGGTCTTTTGTATGTGAGTTCAGTATAGTTTACTACACTCATTATAAATATTGTCTGAAAAACAAAAGAGAAAATACTTTTTATTTAAATGAATGGCTAAAATGTATGATAAATAATTGAAGAGATAATCTTAATGCATATTTGATATTTCAAAGCTAAACATATATATTTTTTCCTATAAGGTTACTTTATACTAAATTAATAACATTTTAGTTTTCTCCCTAAGATAGTACTTTAGTTTTGATTCTTTGTGGAAATTATTTAATTTCACTTCAATAGTCTGTTGGCAGAATAGTTAAAGAATTGAACAATATGCTTGTAGTATTTAGTTTCAGCACTTTATGTTCTGAATTCAAACTATGCAAAGGTCAGCTTCACTTTTCTTCCTTCCCAGGATTGAAGAAACAAAGTACCAGTTAAGTATTAGGTCTATTTTTATTGTCCCCACAGAGTATCTTAGACATGAATGGAGTTATAATAGAAGACTGAAAAAGCTTCTGAGAGTTAATGTGTTAGGGAAAGCACAAGCCTCACAATTTCCATATCCATCATCTTTAAAGTCAACTGATGGACACCAACAATGTGTAGGCGGCGAGCTGGCAGAGCTGTTAGCACGTCGGGTGAAATGCGTAGCCGTATTTCGTCTGCCGTTACGTTCTGAGTTCAAATTCCGCCGAGGTTGACTTTCCCTTTCATCCTTTCGGGGTCGATAAATTAAGTACCAGTCATGCACTGGGGTCGATGTAATCGACTTAATCCGTTTGTCTGTTCTTGTTTGTCCCCTCTGTGTTTAGCCCCTTGTGGGTAGTAAAGAAATAGCTATTGTTGTACATTTTTGTTTGACTTAATTTATCCAAATTAGAGGGAGAAATTTCCACAGACTTATCCAAAGGAATATTTGGTAGCCATTTAAATGGATTGTTGGAGTTATTTATTCAATCCTAGCTTGAGGGTACCATGGAGGTATAAGAGTACATATCCTCAAACACAGTTCTTCACTTTTCATAAAACTTCTATATGAAGGCATATGGTTAACTATTACTCAACCATTGTACAATTCTTAATGAAACAGTGTAAAGCTGTTTTAAATAAATAGTTTAAAACAATATCCTCCTGTCTTGTAGTTCTTATCTGTACTATTATAGCCAACAAATCTTTAATTTGGAATTGTCTGTTTAGTCAGATAAATTTTTGTCTGGGCATCTCTATATATGAACTTCAAACTCAATAATTATATGTCGTGCACTTTAATAGACACTCTATAAACATATATATATATATATATTACAGAAATGTACTTGCATAGCAAGTGACCTGATCTGAGATTGTGTGTTGGAACGAAAACAACTGCAGCATGGAAGGTGTTTATAAGCCATTTAAGAAACACACAAATTTAATTTGCCAAAATATTTTCGCCGCTTTGAGACCGCGACCTGTTCACTGACAAAATTTCGTGCTGCATCGCACTTTCCACGCTGCAATTGTTATATATATCTGAGACCCCCTTCGGTCATGACACAGACATGGTATTGCACCTAGAAAGTTACCCTCCCAGGCATAAGTCCAGGCAAGGTTGTTCATGGAAGACCAGCAGTCATCTATGCATACCGGCCACCCCTCTCTACGCCACCAGTGTTATCCAAGGGAAAGGCAAAGGCTGATACAGCTTGGCACCTGTGACGTCACAACTCATTTCTACAGCTGAGTGAACTGGAGTAACGTGAAATAAAATGTCTTGCTCAAGAACACAACATGCTGCCCGGTTTGGGATTCGAGCTCACAACCTCACGATTGTAAGCTCGACGCTCTAACCACTGAGTCATGTGCCTTCATACACACACACACACATTTATGTATGTATGTATGTATGTATGTATGTATATTTGTATGTATGAATGTATGTATGTATACACACACACACACACACACACACACACACACACACACATATATAACGACTTAGAGAAAGAATGGGTTGGAGTAAAGCAAGAAATTATCCTGACACTATGGAATAAATTTTGATAAATGTCTCTGCGGAACAAATGGTGGCATTAAACTGGCACTGGATTAAGTTCACCACTCAAGGACAGGGATGGTCCATCTCTAGTTTTTGTCTATCAATTTATATTTGTGAGGTTTTGGCCGATGAAATACTATGAAGGCATTTGTTTAATGTACAGCTCAGTAGAATTGAACTGAAAGCCACATGGTTACAAAATTAACCTTGTAAAGCCACAGCTATGATCATTCTCAAATATACATTGATACAAGCATACTATTTTACTCTTTTACTCTTTTACTTGTTTCAGTCATTTGACTGTGGCCATGCTGGAGCACCGCCTTTTAGTCAAGCAAATCGACCCCAGGACTTATTCTTTGTAAGCCTAGTACTTATTCTATCGGTGTCTTTTGCCGAACCGCTAAGCTATGGGGACGTAAACACACCAGCATCGGTTGTCAAGCGATGTTGGGAGGACAAACGCAGACACACAAACACACACACACACATATATATATATACATATATACAACGGGCTTCTTTCAGTTTCTGTCTACCAGATCCACTCACAAGGCTTTGGTCGGCCCGAGGCTATAGTAGAAGACACTTGCCCAAGGTGCCACGCAGTGGGACTGAACCCGGGACCATGTGGTTGGTAAGCAAGCTACTTACCACACAGCCACTCCTGCGCCTATAAAAACAAACTTTTAAAAATGCATAGAAAGAAAAGGTTTAGAAAAGAGAGCAAATAAACAGAGGTCAATTGCCAAAAACTCAGAATGTAAAGAACCAAAATAGGTGCCACTAAGCATTTTGTTCAATGCTCTAACGACTTTGCTATCTCGCCATCTTAACTAGTAATAATAATAATAATAATAATGGCTTTAGATTTTGGCACAAGGCTAGCAATTTCAGAAGAGATAAGTCGATTATATGGACTCACTGCTCAATTGGTACTTATTTTATTAATCCAGACAAGATGAAAGGCAAAGTCAACCTCTGCAGAATTTGAACTCAGACCATAAAGGCAGATGAAATGCTGCTAATAATTTTGTTTGGCGTGCTAATGATTCTGCCAGCTCACTGTCTTAATAATAGTAATGATGATAATAGTAATAATAATGGTTTCAAATTTTGCCACAAGGGCAACAATTTTGGGGGAGGGGATGAGTCGATTACATCAACCCCAGTGTTCAACTGGTACTTATTTTATCGACCCCAAAAGGATGAAAGGTAAAGTCAACCTTGACAGAATTTGAACTCAGAACGTAGTAACGGGCGAAATACCACTAAGTATTTCGTCCGTTGTACTAACGATTCTGCCACTCACTGCCTTAATAATAATAATTATAATAATAATAATAATAATAATGATGATGATGATGATGATGATGATGATGATGATGATGATGATGATAATAATAATAATAATAATAATGATAATAATAATAATAATGTTTTCAAATTTTGGCACAAGGCCAGCAATTTTGGGGGAAGAGGTAAGTCGATTATATCGATTTCAGTGTTCAATTGGTACTTATTTTATCGTTCCTCAAAAAGGATGAAAGGCAAAGTCTACCTCGGTTAAACATTTTGTTTGAATAATAATAAACATAATTATACACGGCTTCTGATCATAAATGATTGGAAGTGTTATCATGTACATTGTTTTGTCTTGGTATAAAAGATGGGCTACAGCAAATATTCTGCTCAGTACCACAGATTTGCTTGTCAGTTGTTTGATCTTAACCGGTTGAGCATGTCCCTTAGTGGTTGACGATATGTGCATCTCTGATCACGAGTAGAAGTAGTGGGGGAGTATCATAGCCATGTGTTGAAAGGAATTCGTGGAGGTTTGGATAATTCACCTTTGGAAACATGGGTGTTTCGTTCAACATTCTGAAACAATCCTTATTCAGGGACCTTTTGAGTGGGATGGGCTACTCGACCAGAAGAAAATTCTAACTAGGCCCCACCTGCAAGGTCATGTGCTGTTTATCTTGATATGAGATCACCATGTCGTGCACTTATGGTTGTGATGCATGTGTCTGGTGTACCCTTATCAGACGGGTAGTCATGATGGGTATACTGGGCTTCGTATATTTTACCCCAGTGTCACTTTGATCACGTACACTGCTCTCTCACTCACTCAATAATAATAATAATAATAATAATAATAATAACCAGGACTTACAAACACATATAACCAGGACTTACAAACACATATAACATAGAGAAAATTGCACTTCTGGGCACTGCACACATCCTACGCAAAACACTTTCAATACAGTAACCATCAGAGCATCACAACAAATCACCGCACATACCCAAGGCACACAGAACTGCGCTCGGTATTGAAGTGAAAGCACGCTATAAAAATAAAACTACTGAATAATAATAATAATAAATAATAATAATAATAATAATAATAATAATAATAATAACAATAATAATAATAGTTCAACGTACATTTCCAGAAATTTTACATTCTTTGGCAACAACTTTCGAAAACAAAATGAACTTACTAAACAAAACACTGGAGATGTTATCAACCAACTGAATTTCATGAATGGTCCTATTTTGTATCCTACCATCATTTCAATATTGTCATAAAATCGATTAACACCTGAAAAATTAATCAAAATTAGGTAAGTAGTTATTTACAACTGAGTATATTGAATATATTCTCGAGAGAATGGTTTTCAGTTTTTAGTGTATTAAAGGTAAAATCTTAGTAAGGTTTCATATCAACTTGATTATTTCCTGCTGACTACATTCTATCACAGGAGCAAACGAGAAAACTTCAGTGCAGTCACTCAACAGGCTAGAAATAGCAACCAAGTTGCTGTCATATAATACGAATATCTTAAATAAGAAGGCACTCATTGGATTATATAATCCTGCATAAAAATTTTAGTCTATCTCTAAAGAAATAGATCTAGTAAGTCTCATCTTGAACATTCACTAATCTTTTTCTGTCATGAACGATTAACATTAAAATTTTTACAGCATTTTGTAAGGTATTGAATTTTAACAAGTACAATACCTCTAATCAGCTAAGATGAATAGAGCCAACTAAATTGACTAGTGCTTTATTTATGATCTCGGAAAGATGAAAGGCTAAATTGGCCCGGCAAGCTTTGAACTCAGTTAATAGTTTTGTTTTTTTTAAATATTGGATAACACTCTCATCCAATGAAAACTGGGCCAGTAGTTTAGTTTGTCAATATAGTAATCACTCGCCATATCGCAGTTTAGGCACAATGCCCGAAATTCTGGGGGAGGTGGGCAGTCAATAAGATCGGCCCCAGTACGCAACTGCTACTTAATTTATCGACCCTGAAAGGGTGAAAGGTAAAGTCAACCTCAGTGGAATTTGAACTCAGAACGTAAAGACAGACGAAACACTGCTAAGCATTACGCCCGGCGTGCCAGCTCGCTGCCTTCCTATCACGGTTTATTATTTAAGCTTACGTCGATTCCTCTGTGGTGTTGTTTTTCATTTATAATAAAATATATACAAATTATAAAAATAATAAAAGCAAATATGCAGTACAAAACTGTTTCTGCTTCGCGGATTTTCCCATATCGCGGGGGGTTTGTAACACCCGCGATAGTCGAGTGATTACTGTGGTTCATTTCTACAGTATGTCGTCGCGTCGTTGAGTATGGCTTTCAATTTATAAGAACAAAACAAAGAATTACGCAAAGAGGAGTGAACGTAATAATATAGATGGTAGACGTGATTCAGAGCCACGTTACGCTAAATATTCTTCTATGACGACAGTATAACTATTCTTTCTATTTCCATAGAATCTTACATCTGTGAAAGATTGGAGGAGTGAACTAAATATTGAACAAGAATTACATTGAATAAAATACACAAAAAAGCTCAATTCGTTTTTGGAACGGTGACGTACACATTTTTTTGAAATTGTAAATTCAGAGGAAAATATAAAATATTTTGAAGCAGGCTACTCTATTTTGTGAAAATGTTGCATAAATAGATGCAATTATAATGGTGTTATGAAAGAAATTTGTTTCTCAATGAACGACACCTTCGGCAAGTGTGTTCAATCATAAGCTTTGAATTGACTAATATTTTAAGAGTGGAATTTGGTAGTTTTTTTATCTCCCAGAATAGGAACTGAGCATCACAAGAGAATTTAGCTTTGACACTACTTACCATAAATCCAAGCTATTGCTATACATTCCAGTCCCCCAACAAGAAGGATTATACGACTCGCAGCATAAAAGTCAAATATCTGGAACACATACATCCCTCCCTGAAGGCGAAAATATTAAAGAAAAATTTTTTTTAATAATTTGTACGTGTATTAGATATAACATAATATATACAAATATCAAGTAAAACAATAATGATTTTCGAAATGTTCAAGTTTATCTGAAGCAGTTCTGTTATGGTAGAATCAAGATCTCTATTTCAACTGTACTCATATTGCCACATTCACGCTTGAAATATTTTGTAATAGTATTAGATACTATTATGGCAAAGCCTTTCACCTGTACTCATATTGCCACATTCACGCTTGAAATATTTTGTAATAGTATTAGATACTATTATGGCAAAGCCTTTCACCACACACTTAGTGATACTGACGAAAAACACTTAATAAAGGAGGGAAAACCCAACAAAAATGCGAATATATGTATTTTAAATAATTATCAAGACAATCACAATGCAATATAGTTGAATACCTGATATATAATATAATATTACATAATATAATATAATATAATATATACTCTTTTACTTGTTTCAGTCATTTGACTGCGGCCATGCTGGAGCACCGCCTTTAGTCGAGCAAATCGACCCCGGGACTTATTCTTTGTAAGCCCAGTACCTCTTTTGCCGAACCGCTAAGTGACGGGGACGTAAACACACCAGCATCGGTTATCAAGCAATGCTAGGGGGACAAACACAGACTCACACACACACCACACACACACACATATATATATATATATACGACAGGCTTCTTTCAGTTTCCGTCTACCAAATCCACTCACAAGGCATTGGTCGGCCTGGGGCTATAGCAGAAGACACTTGCCCAAGATGCCAAGCAGTGGGACTGAACCCGGAACCATGTGGTTGGTTAGTAAGCTACTTACCACACAGCCACTCCTGCGCCTATGTATGTATATATATATATATATATATATATATATATATATATATATATATATATTATATATATATATATATATATATAATATATATATATATATATAGGCGCAGGATAACAGGTTTATTTAAGAGAACATATCATTATATGTGTGCATCTGTGTATGCTCAGCATGTGTATGTATATTCTGCATATAATCCAGGGAGCAATGAAATGCATTTCATAGAATTAAAGTAAAACCTTGCATTAATGTGATTCTTAGCAATTTCCTAACTTTTCCCAACCATGCATCATCCACACAGCCTAGACACTACACGCCAATTCGGTATTAATTCCATACTCAAAGATCGTGAGAGAATCCTTCAGTGGGTTTCTTTGAACAGAAAAATACAAACCCTCAAGCACTATTCATATCAAGAAAACTGAACGTCACTCAGCCCCACTAAACATGAACGTCACTCAGCTAAGACCTTCACAGTCGCTTCAAAAGCTCGGTCCTACTGTCACCTAGGTTCTCTCCCAGTGAAAGCATAATCTTAGCATAACGAGGACGACATTTCTATGGCTGGCTGTTCACTTCATGACCCGAAAGTATTTCAGGCTCCAAAAGCTGCTGACATTCTACCAGGCTTGAGTGAAACCCACAGTGGAATATTGCTCTTACATCTAGAACAGTGTTGCTACTACTCGGCACTCAAACATCTTGGATGGCATCCAAAGAAAGCCCTTTTTTTAGTTTGTTTTCAACCACTTGCAGACATAATCCAGCCACTGGCTTACAAGCGTGCTGTTTCTTCTCTATCCGTTTTCTCGTTACTATAATGGCTTGTGTTCCTCCGAGCTAGCTGATATCGTACCTCCTTCACTCAGACACCCCCTAACCTATTCAGCTTCTCATCGTTCGTCACTCTTGGTGCACCCAAACCCTCGATCTAGCACAAATAATTATTTCCAGTCCTTTCTCTCCAGAACTTTTGTTCTGTGGGATATTCTCCCTTCAGGTATTGACCTGTAACAGTTTAAAGAGAACATTGATGGCATCGAGATCACCGGCTTCGGAGAGCCTCCAAAGATTATGCCTCTTCCCCAGACTCAACAAGTAAAATAATTTCACAATCTATATAAAGAGATTTAAGAAAATGTTTGGATATTAAAAAAAATATATAGTCTTCGTAGACCCTCATACACGTTGATACCTGCTGAGAAGGTGTGGACTCCCCTCAATCCTTTTTCAAAAGCCTAGACAATTAGACTTCTGGGAAGGAAGGATTGAGTGAAGTGAATAATATTAATTATTGAGCTAATGTTTTCTCCTCATCGCATAAGTATTATGAATTAGATTTTTTCCTCGCTACATTAAGTATAGCACTAATTTGACTGTTAGCTTTTATGTATTTAGCTTCTCTTGGTAATTTCCATCAGTTATTATAATTGTTGACACCTATTTGCGCACATTATTATATATCAATATAGTGATTTTCTTTTCATTAATAGGGTACGCCCGGAGATAGCTACAGAGGTCATCCATGTTGCATATCACTTCCCAAGCTAATGAGTATATCTTCCCAAAACAAACTATGTATATATTGTTTTGTACAGACAAGAATGCAAATATTAAATATAATATTGTATACAGATAGGAAAGCTTAATCAAGCAGATCATTGTATTTGTTACATTAATTAAAGAAACGAAACAGTATATAAATAACTGATAACATCTCTGAAGCAGTCTCAACAAATTTCTAGTTATTTTTAGGTATACTCTTTTCTTAGTCGAACTGAGCTAAGCTCCAGGCGATTTAAGTTGACTATCTAGTTTTCATTACCAGTTTGTAGTTCTTTCTCTTCCGAATTTTGAAATAGTTCATTCCAGAACAATGAATACCAGAATTTTTTGTTTATCCTTTAAAAATAGATAAATAAATAAAGTTGATATAAAAATGTCAAAAGATCTTTTTTCTGATAATATACTTACATTCATACACATCGGCAATCCAAAAAAGAAGGACGCTATGCACACACAACCAGTGAATATTTCTTTGCGATAGCCTCGACGTAGTTGTTTGGGAAACTGATCCACAATAAGAGTTACCACAGCTTCAACTCCAACGAACTAAAAATAAAAAGCAAAAACTATGTAACACATATAAACCAATATTTTAGTGTTTTGTTTTAAAACATGAAAAAGTGTCTCGTCTTTAAAGAAATGTACTTTCCATGTTGACCTATTTTCAGTAAATAAAAACAGAATCAAAGGAAACTAGTGGTGTTCTGCTTCGACAAAAATAAAACTTTTTATACTGCTACGAAATTTATTTACTATTTTCAAAAAAGAATATTTGTTGGAAACTATACCGGATTATCACACTGTCCATCATCGTCCGCTTTTCATATTTTGAAATAAACAGTATTGAGTTTTATTACACTTAGTAATGAAATTCTTTTGATAAACTATTTTGCAACTATAAACAACTTAAATTTAGAAGCAAACACACTCATGTATACAAATGCTTGCTGTACAAGTCTCAATGCAGTCGCTCAACAAATGTTTGGAAGAATAGACGCAGACAACTACTTGTATCATCGCTATAAAATCCCTAGGATATAGAAGTTGGTTAAAATTCTAAATCCCAACAAACATCCAAGGTGGGTCGTACCACATAAACCTATCATTCTAGAGACATTAATAATCGACATACTCTTCCCTATAAATCGCAACATCGTTCAGAACCCTACAGTCAACCAACACACCACTCAGAAACTTTACAAAGGAGATACGTGACGATTTCATCCTCATACGCATCTTTCTAACTACCACTATAATCCATAAAACGTTTGTCTCTATTCGCCTTTTATACACAAAATATTGAACATTTCAAGAAACAACACGAAATGCAAGCGAGGAACAATCTCCCGTAAGAAAACACTTTTCTTGGACAAAGGATTCTGCTTGAAACGTTACACTTTTCACCGTCCTTACATCAAAACAATCTATTTTTCAACTTAACATAAAAGTTGTGTTAGAATACAAAATACGTATTATTTACCTTGAAAGGACCTCTCATATTGACTCATGGTGCATAAAAGCCCCCTCATTTAGAGGTCCTTTCAAGGTAAATAACGCAGTAATCTGTGTTCAACTTCCACGTTAAATTAGAGATAAAGATTATCTTCTAGTATTCATACTGCTTCTGTTGCTATTAATTTATTCTTCCTTTGAATTGCTTATCTCTCAAGTCATAAAACCAAAACAACACATTCTGAATTTGAAATTTCCCAAATGGAGTTCACCAAGGATCCGCCTTCTGCTCGACTCTTTTTAATCTGTATCTACATGACCTCTTGACACTTCTTCAAAATATACACACGATCTAATACGCAGATGACACACATTGACATCTACCCACAATTCTACAAATACAGCTGCACAACTAATTGAAGCACCAATCACTTAGAAACCTAGTTTCAAAACAACAGACTTAAAATAACAGCCAAGCCCACCAGCTTTCTTTTTTCCGGTAGTACCAGAGAACCAAAAAATATGCCTCACACAGAAGACAAAAATAGTGGGGGGGGGGTACCTAAAACATTCATAGCACAAATGGAATATATCAAAATATAAATTAAAATACCGCATGTACTACATTTAGCTAAAAAACAAAAACAAAACAATAACAGACCATCTAGATCCATCATAGATTGTGTTAGATCTATCTCAACTTTATGTCTACAATATACTACAAATAACATACTCCTGAAGACACGCAGATCACATACATAGAAAATCTATTTTCTCAACAAAATAAAAACACTAAAATGAATCCCCCTCTACAAAAAAGACATCTAAATATTCGAGAGGCACAGTTAACTGTAGCAAACATTCTCAAACCTCACAATCTCTGTTCATAACATGAAATTATCTATAAACATCCCCAAAATCTACAAAATACCAGAATATTAATATACCCTCCTAACGAGAGATTCTGTACGTGATGTATATAAACGTGATGTTTATTAGAAATAGCGGTAAAATCTGCCTTCCATCTTAGAAAATCCACACCCTCCCATCTTAGAAAAGAACATGTTTGATTAAGTGACTCTAGGTTCTATACGTAAAGAATAAAGACGGTATGGTCATGGCTGGAATACATTTGGTCATCTCTCATTCAGACAAATACATAAGAAATACAAACAAAAATTACAGCACCATCGTCTCATTAGCTACAAGCTCTGTACCGGGATGCAGAGAATCAGTAGCGTAGCGTGGGATTTGGCCACCCTATGTAGCCAAATTGAATGCTCCTTTCCTTAAACGCATTGTGCTTCGACTACAGCAAATACAGGTATATAAAGTGAACATTCTTCGTGATCTGCACACACAACACACCTCATGCTATGCCACCGTGTTGAACTATTAACAAACACATTTAGAGCAACCGTCGCATTTGAAACGAGTCCATATTAACCACCTCCCTTGTACCCGCCACCAGAATTTGCAGGCATACAGATATAAACTTGATAGTTAGAAGAGCACATGTCTAGCACGAAGAATTGTGTCTCATTCGATAAAGCACTTCGTAGCGGAGTGTGCATTATGGCTCTCATAAATAGGATACATAGTATAAATTTATTAAGTCCCGCCTAATTGTTCGGCCGATTACTTGCGCGGCGTAGATCTACTAGATGACAGCTGATCTGGACCCACGCAACAAAAAGCAAAAGTACCAGCTGTAAAATGCTGATAAGTACACGCGCAGGCTTGTGTATGTGTGCATATATAATCACACTTTTCTCATCCCCTTCTCTCTCACTGTCTTTCTCTTTCTCACATGCACATTTAGAAATACACATCAAAGCAAACATACCAACTTTACACGGCTGAACTAATTTGCGTTATGTACAGAACGTTGCCAACATGAATCTTAGCGATTAAATGGACATTATCAACAACAAATATCATCTTGTAATTGAATGCCATTAGTTTACTTGTGATCATTTAATTTGTGTCTAAATTTCTACTAGTTAGACTGAAGAGGTTTAAAGGTGTCTTGTGCCCTTGTCACGTTCACCGTTGAAAATGCTTTGAACAAGTGATTGACTCGTTATTACCAAAATACATTATATAAGATAGACATCAAAAAGAAATAAATTACACTTTTGTACCAGAAAACATTTTAGCAAATTGTGGATTGTACTTTAGTTAAAAGAAGATAAAATTTTACCTGACTGTCCATTCCGAGTAAAATCAACATGAGGAAAAAGAGGATGGACCAAAACGGAGCTCCTGGCATGGTTGCTACGGCTTGAGGGTAAGCAATAAATGCCATACCGGGACCTGGTTAAAATATGAAATGTGATCTTTAAGAAAGTGTTCACTCGATGATATATTTATCAGGTGGACGAGACAGCTTTTTTAAAGATTGTAAAACGGATTAGATTAGGGTCGATGCTGCTGCTAGACAAATGGTACTAGAATCTGCACATATTTTGAACAACATAAAGAAAATTTCTTAATTCGACTGAAAATTCGATATCTTAGTAACGTTGAGAGCAGAGGAGGCTATTTTCAGAACAGGAATTTTATTGTATTCTGTTTTAATCATCATCATTGATATTATCATCCTTGTTAGCAACGTTATTGCCGACATTTATCGGTCATTGCCTTTTTGCATTATCCTCACAGCTTCATCGTCTATCTCTACATGGAAGAAGTTTCAGTCCTAAAAAGAACACTCTTTAACTTTGGCTTGCATGATTGCAAGCTTTACAGTTGCAGCAAAAAACCGCTGGTAGAAGGAAGTCAGACAGATGATTTACGTGACAGAAAGGAGATGTTTGAACAAAGAGATAGCCATTACCGAGTTGATCTCTCTGTGGATTTTGGGTTGACCCAAGCCTTGTGAGTAAAACTGGGCTAACAGAAACAAGGACAAGTGTTGGGTGGATTGTATCGGCAGTGTAAAGGTTCAGCTTTGTCATACACTGTGTCATATGAAATCTACTTCAGAATTACATTAAGGGTTATAGTATATGTTGCATACCAAACCGTTTGCTCTATTGTTCAATAAGTAGGTAGCCCAATTGATCAAACAATTGAAAAACTCATCGTCGAAACGAGCGGAGGACCCATTTACGTTTTAAGTTACGGAAGATAGATGACTATAGATGACTTCGGGGAAAGAAGGAAGATAAATGATTAGAAAGGTGACTAAGTTAACATAAGGAAGATAGACAGATGGTTAGATGATTACTGAGGTGACAGAAGAATGAATCGACACAGAGGAAGATAAATGGCTAGATATATTACATAGGTGAGAGAAGGAAGATTACTTTGATAGAAGGAACATGCATGGATTAAAAGATGATACGTTCCTTTTCATATTGGTAGAAGCACGAGAACAAGAACACAGATGTGATGGCATTATCTGTGCAGACGGAATTTCCTTGTGTTGGCATCAACATGAAGTCTATGACTTCTTTTGAATCACAAGGAATTATGGAATAGTATTGTTATTAAATTTAGTATATGAAGTGATTAGTTTGGGTTGCTGTGGTTAGCTATTGTGAGAGGGTAGAGTGAATTGGAAGAACGTTGGAAAGTGTTCAAATTTCGCCAAGATCAACTTTGACTTTCATTCTTCTGGGCACTAGGGTCAATGTAATCGACTAACCCCTCCCCTAAAAATTTCAGGCCTTGTGCCTATAGTAGAAAAGATTGTTATTATTATCGAGTGAGAGAAGAGTGCATGCCATCAAAGTGACACTGAGGTACAAATATACGAGGCCCGGTATACTCATCATGACTACCCGTCTGATAAAGGTACGCAGGAAATGCATCTCAACCATATGCGCGCGATATTGTGATCTCATATAAGATAAACAACACATGACTTTGCAGGTGGGGCCCAGTTAAAATTTTCTTCATATCGAGTAGCCTATCCTGCTCAAAAGGTCCTCAATAAGGTTTGTTTCAGAACGTTGAACGAAACACCTATGTTTCCTGAGGAGAATTATTCAAACCCCAAAGAATTCTTCTCAACACATGGCTACGGTGCTCCCCAACGGCTTCCGCTCGTGATCAGAGATGTGCATATCGTCAGCCACCAAAGGACATACTCAACTAGTTACGGTCAAACAACTGACAAGCAAATCTGTGGTATTGAGCAGAATTTTTGCTGTAGCTCATCTTTTATACCAAGACAAAATATATACATGATAACACTTCTAATCAATTAAAATGGGAAGCTACGAGAGCCAGTGCCTGGCACTGCATCAGGGCAGTTATTATTATTATTATTATTATTATTATTATTATTATTATTATTATTATTATTATTATTATTATCCAGAAGTTTCATTTTTATCACGTGCTTTAATTGCACTACTGAACGTATCTCTCTGTGCCTTGAGGATGTGCTGTGGTTTGCTGTGCTCTTATTTTCACAGTTTTGAAAGTGTTTTACGTAGAATGTGTGCAGTGCCTAGTAGTGCTATTTTCAGTATGTTATATATACTTGTAAGTTCTAGTGTTTTTGTTAAGTGTTAGCCTGAATGTTTTTTTTATCATGCCTAATGCGCCTACAATAATAGGAATTGTTTCTGTTTTTAGCCTCCACATTTGAGTTTCCTCTATTTCCAGATCTTTGTATTTTGAAAGTTTTTCCGTTTCTTTTAGAGAAACACTGTCATCTATTGGTATATATACATCGATTAGAAAGCAAATTTTTTTCTTGGTGAGCTCTGACAACTATATCCGACCTGTTGGCCTAAATTTCATTTTCTCCGTGCATTGGCATATTCCTGAGTATGGTTGCTTTCTCATTTTCTGTGACCTTTTATGGGGTGTACCTATACCATATTTTTTCTTTTGTTATTCCATAGTGTTGGCATAGCTTCCAGTGTATATAGGTCCCAACTCACTCGTGTCTGTGAATATATTCTTTCTTAGCCAGGACTGGGCAACCAGAGACAATATGGCTTATTGTTTCTTCTCTATCACCACATATTCTGCAGTTACTTGTATTTCTTTTCCATACACGTTTTTGGTGATTTCTGGTGGGAAGGCTTTGATTTTGTGCTGCAATTAAAAAACCTCCAGTCTCTGCTCTGAGTTCTGAGCTTCTCAGCCATAGTTTGGATTTTGCTTCGTCTGTTTCTTTTCTGTTTAGATTAACCCAATATTTGCCATGTAGGGGCTGGGTGCATGGCCTAATGGTTTGGGTGTTGTGCTTACGATCGCGAGACAGTGGTTTCAATTCCTAGACCGAGTGGTGCGTTGTGTTTTTGAGCAAAGAACTTCACTGCGCGTCGCTCTGCAATCGCATCGACACCTGACGCGTGGTACATATCGATTTGATGGAGGGAGTGACCTTATGTGCAGCACGAACATTTGATCACTACAAACAAATCATCTGTGCAGGTCGTTCGGCAAAAGCTGAATACTCATACATCATCTTCGACGGGAATGTGCATCATCATCATCATCATCATTTGATGAAAAGTTTCAGCTTATTTTGCTGGGTATGATGGAAAGTGTCAGCTGTCCAGAGCCAGTAGACTCAGGTGACACTTGTTTACTGGGCATGCTTCAAGAACCCGGCAAAAAATTCTTGCAGTTCCAAGCAATGCTGATTTTTGTCGGTGTTCTCTCTTTACATTTGTACCAATCTTTTTGAGCCATATTGGTAGTTGAGTGCTGATACTTCCAAGTGCGCCAATTATTATTGGTATCACGTCTACTCTCCTCATTGACCATAACCTTCGTATTTCTCACTTCAAATCATCGTAGTTGTTCAGTTTTTCTCCTTTCTCTTTGATCCTGTTGTCATCGGCACATGCTATGTCGATTATCATATCCAGTATCTCATACTATACGTTTCTGGACTATCAGAATATATACACCCCAATGTGTATGAATTCGATTTTAAAACAGTCGATATCCTGTTGTAATAGCTACACCCTTCTCTCCATTACTTCCCTCAATTATAACGCTGAATTCTGCCGCAAGAAACGTTTTAAATCTTTTTATTTTCATTTATACCACCCTCCGTTGAAATGGTAATATAAATGGAAGTATAGGTAATAGATTAAAATTACAAATTTTAATCTATTACAGCTTCCATTTAGTTTAGCCACCAAACACACACACACACACACACACACGCACACACACACACACACACGCACACACACACACACACACAAGCAAGCGAACAGAAGTACTGGTAAGCTATGTGTGTGTATGTATATATATATATATATATATACATACATGAAGGAGGAAAGGTCTTCCTGAGCCATAGGCTCATACGGCCAGTTTCCCGAATTCTGTTGTGTATATATTCCCCACCCTGGACGGGACGATGGGCCGTGACAAGATTACTCATCTTGCCGGGTGATTGGAATGGAGCAACGGGAAATGAAGTGTTATGCCCAAGAACACAACACATCACCCGGTCCAGGAATGGAAACAACAATATTACGATCATGAGTGCAACACCCTAACCACTAAACCACCCGCCTCCACACACATATAAACAAATAAATGAACGGAGGTACAGGTAATAAACACACACACACACACACACACACATATATATATATATGTGTGTGTGTGTGTATTTAGACATCCGCTACAGAATCCAATATGTATTCAGTTTGTTAAATTACCATCTTTTTCAAAATCAGTCCTGGAAATATTACTGGAATACTATTCGTTAAAAGGTTTCATTCAATTTCAATCTATATGCAAAAATAATTTCTTTTACATTTTCACTCTCACGTATTTCGAATGTTTTATTGTATTCTGATTTATTCGGACTAGTCCTCATCTGGGTCGAAATGAGAACAATCTGTCTCTGTTGATTGAATCAAGTAGGATTAAATAAAGTATATAAATGGTTTCAATAAATGAAAAACAAAGAGAAAAGATATTGTATTACTTTATATTTCTTGATTAATGGCCCCATAATATTTCGGGAAGATTCCACTTTTCAAATGCATTAAAAAATAATCAAAAATTTCGGAGAGAGATCTGTTGCTGGGAAGCTATTTTAGTGTGTTGTGACGAAAAGTATTGCTTTATTTTCTTTCTGCCGGGAAAAGAAAACGCTTTTGTTACTCTCAGTGTAGCTCAGGCTTTCAGCAGAATTATGTACTGGAGTCCATTCCCTTCTTTAAGGGCGCTACCAATCCTCCTCTCACTGAACCGAGAATTCAATGCAACTGATACCAGTTGCAACTGACGCCTGCTAAGATGCTGGCAGACAAGTCTTGTATGAAAGTATAAAACTAGTAGGGTAAATTGTCCTAACAGCTGATTTCCCCCGTTGCACAATCACTTACGAGCAACAGTATCTCTGCTACTATTACTGGCTTTGCGCTTTACTTCATGCCTTCTGCCGAGAATTGTGATAGGGCGCAGAGATAGTTACCTAGGTTCACTATCTTTCCGGTCTCTTACAACCCCAATTGTAGGTTTGTTGCCACGCTGCACCTCTGCTATGTTGACCCTTTGTGACTTAGAGCACACGATTTACTCTGACAGCACAAACTTCATGTTTTGCATTGAAGAAATAACTGAGGTTTATTCGCGTCGCTAGCGCATCAATCAAGATGCATTTCCTAATCGCCTCTTAATTTGTGCATTAGTTATCCTCAAATCAATTTCTCTCAATTGTTACTTCCTTGCTAAATCCTGTAAAATCTATTCGAATTGCCTCTTCAGAGCTCACCATTACCAGTCGTTGATTATTGCCTCCTCAACTAGCGCTAGACTAATTCGATAGTACGGTTACTGTAGTCTTCGAGCGTCTGTGCAGATCACTAATTTGTAGTCAGTGTAGTCGTCAGGTTGACACTGTGACCATTCTGTACCCCATTTGCCCTCTCTATAAATGCCCTATCCAGACGCAGTTTAGATGGCTCGATGCAGTAGCTTCATATCTGCACGGTTTCAATCGGTATCTATCAGAGAGTTAAAACTGCATGAATAGATTTGCAAGGCTTTTGCACCATTCCCTCTCCAGTCGGCTAACTCTATATACACCTGCGTATATTTAAAATGTAC
Organism: Octopus sinensis; assembly: GCF_006345805.1. Lineage (NCBI taxonomy): Eukaryota > Metazoa > Mollusca > Cephalopoda > Octopoda > Octopodidae > Octopus > Octopus sinensis. The sequence continues at coordinate 52,138,133 of NC_042997.1, read as the reverse complement.
TACGAATTTTCCAGTAACACGAAAGAGTAGCAGGTGATGCAGTATGTAGTAGAAATCTTCCTGAAACTACCAAGTGTTGAATAATAATAATAATGGTTTAATTTTTGGTTCAAATAGTGGTTCAAATTTTGCCTCAAGGGCAGCCATTTTTGGGGAGGTGATGAGTCGATTACATCAACCCCAGTGTTCAACTGGTACTTAATTTATCGACCCCGAAAAGATGAAAGGCAAAGTCGACTTCGGCGGAATTTGAACCCAGAACGTAAAGACGGATGAAATGCCGCTATGCATTTGGCTTGAGGTGCTAACCATCCAGCCAGCTCACCGCCTTAAACAACAACAGTAATAATAATAATAATAATAATAATATAATAATAATAATAATAATAATAATAATAACTCTTTCTACTATAGGCACAAGGCCTGCAATTTGGGTGAGGGGATAGTCAATTTCATCCACCCCAGTGTATAACTGATACTTATTTCATCGACCCCGAAAGGATGAAAAATAAAGCCGACCTCGGCGGAATTAGAACTCAGAACGTAAAAACGGACGAAATACCGCTAAGTATTTCAACAACAACAACAACAACAACAACAACAACAACCTAACTGACTGGAAGTGTTATCATGTACATATTTTGTCTTGATATAAAAGACAGGCTACAGCAAATATTCTGCTCAGTACCACAGATTTGCTTGTCAGTTACTTGACCTTAACCAGTTGAGCATGCCCCTTAGTGGTGATGATATGTGCATCTCTGATCACTAGCGGAAGTAGTTGAGAAGCATCATAGCCACGTGTTGAGAAAAATTCTTTGGGGTTTGAATAATTGACCTTTGGAAACATGGGTGTTTCGTTCAACATCCTGAAACAAATCTTATTCAGGGCCTTTTGAGCACGATGGGCTACTCGATCAGAAGAAAATTCTAAGTGAACCCCACCTGCAAGGTCAAGTGCTGTTTATCTTGATATGAGATTATGTCGCGCACATATGGTTGTGATGCATGTGCCTGGTGTACCCTTATTAAACGAGTAGTCATGATGGGTATACTGGGCTTCGTATATTTTACCCCAGTGTCACTTTGATGGCATGCATTGCTCTCTCACTCAATAATAATAATGATAATAATAACAATAATAATCCTTTCTACTAAAGGCACAAGGTCTGATGAAATTTGGGGGTGAGGAGGAGACCAGTCGATTACATCGACCCCAGTGTTTCACTAGTATTTAATTTATCCATTGTTATTATTATTATTATTAATAATAATAATAATAATAATAATAATAATAATAATAATAATAAGTAGAAGAAGAAGAAGAAGAAGAAGAACAACAACAACAACACTATGTACAAAACCAAATATATGGCACACTAGGTGTAACACTAGCATGAACTTCCAACCTGTTGTCTCTTGTGGTCTCTGGGTGAGTCTTAGAGCCAACTTGTACAAATGTAAAGCAAAATTCAAACGTAAATTGATAATAATAATAATAATAATAATAATAATAATAATAATAATAATAATAATAATAATGACCTGATGCAGTACTAGGCAGTGGCAATGCTCTGATGCAGTACCAGGCCTGTGACTCTCATGGATTCTGATCTTAACTTATTGGAAGTGTTATCATGTACATTGTTTTGTCTTGGTATAAAAGATGGGCTACACCAAATATTCTGCTCAATACCACAGATTTGCTTGTCAGTTGTTTGACCATAACCAGTTGAGCATGTCCCTTAGTGGCTCACGATATGTGCATCTCTGATCATGAGCAGAAGTAGCGGGGGAGTATCATGGCTGTGTGTTGAAAGGAATTCTTGGAGCTTTGGAAAATTCACCTTTGGAAACATGGGTGTTTCGTTCAACATCCTTAAACAACCCTTATTCAGGGACCTTTTGAGCAGGATGGGCTACTCGACCAGAAGAAAATTCTAACTGGGCCCCACCTGCAAGGTCATGTGCTGTTTATCTTGATATGAGATCACCCTGTCGCGCACATATGGTTGTGATGCATGTGTCTGGTGTACCCTTATCAGACGGGTAGTCATGATGGGTATACTGGGCTTCGTATATTTTACCCCAGTGTCACTTTGATGGCATGTACTGCTCTCTCACTCAATAATAATAATAATAATAATAATAATATATGTCTGAGGTCCTTGTTGTGACTTGACTAAAGACTCAGGTGCATTTCTACCTACACTGTGTTACAAAGGAATAATAATAATAATAATAATAATAATAATAGGGGGAGCATCATAGCCATGTGTTGAGAGGGATTCTTTGAGGTTTGAATAATTCATCTCTGGAAACATGGGTGGTTCTTTCAACATCCTTAAACAACCCTTATTCAGGGACCTTTTGAGCGGGATGGGCTACTCCACCTGAAGAAATTTCTAACTGGGCCCCACCTGCAAGGTCATGTGCTGTTTATATTGATATAAGATCACCATGTCGTGCACATATGGTTGTGATGCATGTGCCTGGTGTACCCCTATCAGACGGGTAGTCATGATGGGTATATTGGGCTTCGTATATTTTACCCCAGTGTCACCTTGATGGCATGAATTGCTCTCTCACTCACTCAATAATAATAATAATAAAATAATAATAATAATAATAATAATTAATATTAATTAATAATAATAATGATTAATAAGAAGATTATCATACCGGATTCAGCGACATCATCAATAGTCTTATTCATTTTGTTAGCCATATAACCCAAGACTGGGAAAGTTATAAAACCTGCTAACAAACTTGTTCCACTGTTGGTTACGGAAAATATAATACTGTCCCTAAAAATTAAAAGAAAATTTTCATGAAACTAATGGAAAATCATCTGAAGACAACAGAAACAAAAGAAAAACATTTAATTTCACTGTCGGTGTGTGTGTGTGTGTGTGTGTGTGGTGTGTGTGTGTGTGTGTGTGTATTAGCGCGTGAGAATGCAATAGTATACTAGGTTTTATTTCTAATCGTTTCAATAATAAACCGTTCTGGAAGCCAGACCAAACGATAGATTTGTCAGCTGTATGACAGATTTCCTGAATGTATACGAAGTGTTGATAACTGTTGATCACATCGATCCACAATAGATTTCTGGACGGAAGGATGAAAGGTAGCGTCCATTCCGGTAGAATTTGAACATAGAACTAAAAGAAATGATACTCCAAACTATTTAGATTTGCGATCTCTACCTTAGGTGTCCTTGTTAATGATCATGGGATTGCAACTAGAAAGTTATCCTCCGAGGCAAAAGTCCGCGCAAGGTTGTTTATGGAAGACCAGCAGTTGCCCATGCGTACTGGTCTCTCCTCTCCACGCCGCCGATGTTATCCTAGAGAAAGGCAAAGGCCGATACAGCTTGACACTAGTGACATCGCGATGCATTTCTATAGCTGAGTGAACTGGAGCAACGTGAAAAATAGTCTTGCTCATTCAATGTAGAAATAATTACAATTTTTAAAATAATATATGTTACTGGAAATCTATCCAAGTTTTGAATCATAAAGCTTTAGCTTCCTTCAACATTTTTAACACACTTTTAATTACTTCCCAAGGTTTTGTTTTGTTCATGATTACAAGATCTCTACCGGGTCACTGCCAAGCCAGAGAGATTATACAGAGCAAATGTTAAAGAAAAGTGAACAGATAAAATGTCCTTCTGGCAAATAAAAGTCTATAGCAATGGTTCTTACCCACTTTTTTGTAGCAACACCTTTTAAATATTTGGTATGCATAGCGCTCACCTAAGTGGTGAGTGAGGTAACACGACTAAACTAACTTAATATGAATGGTAGACAAGCTGTAAAAGCTTTTAAGAGTGAAATGATAGAAAATTAACGAAGACAAAAGTTATAAATTTACTTTATACATTGCAAGTTAATGACTTCCCTGTGCTTGAGGAGACCTCATTTTATTTTGATAACAATTACTAGTTTTATCATGTAGAATATAATTACTATTATAGATAAAATTTAGTATGTTATGTTACCTCACCTGAGTTTTAGGGGGTGTTTATATCTGTGGTATATATGTAATATTTGTTGTGAGTGAGAATGTTTGGGTTAAATTGTTAGCATTATGTAAAAGTGCATGTGTCTTTGTGGCAAAGTTTCCGTACTGGATAGAAAAAATTACTTATTTGTGTGCAAAGTAAGTTTAGATATTTGTTGATATCTATTTTTCGCAAGTGGGTGCCTGCGTAAACACTCTAGCTAGTAGTGATGATTTCAAAACTTGTTGCAGTCGAGATAGAGTTTACTGATTGTTCCCAGTCTGAAGCGTTACCTGGAAACCCCTCATACTAAGCATTGCAAATATGGCTATAATGACTTGAGTAGTGTTTCTTAACCGTGGCTCTCAGGGTCGAATGCGGCTCTCAAGCATCTTTTCGGCGCGCCACCACCCGACAGTCTTCTCTTATAAACATAATAAATGTTTCTTTAATTGACTTGTGCTTTACATTTTTTTTTTTTTTGGTGCGGCCCTCTAAAAATACTCAGGTCTTGGATCTGGCCAGGATATTAAAAAAAAGTTGAGAACCACTGTTTTAAAGAGAAGAATTTTCTGGAAACTAGTTTCCTCTAGCCTTTGTGGTGTCTGAACAAGAGGATACAAATATGATGCACAGACAGGGCTGGCTGATAATCAGTTTTGATTGGCCAACTCCACATAAAAAAGATTCCATGCAAGAAAAAAAAAAAGTAAATACACCGAAAACCGACGAGCCATGAACAAGAGTTCAAATTTTAAATATTTAACTGGACTTCTTGCTGCACAGATTTTCAAAGCTGTAACCATAAAGCTTTGAATTTAAATTTCTCTGATGTCGACTTAGCTTTACATTCTTTCGGAGTCGATAAAATAAGGACTGGGATCGATGAATTCGACTTAACCACCCCTCAAACATACTGGCCTTGTACCAAAATTTTAAATAAATATTATGTTATTTCCTTATCGGTGCTTGTCTCTCGCTACAGTATTAGATAATTCTTCTGCCTAGATTTGTCCCACATTCTATAGTAATTAATTTTATCAGCATGTATAGATCAACTCAACATTACAAATTACGTGCCAATGATGGCTCTTCTATGTGGTCACTATAAGTGCTTGAAATAGTAACCAAATGTTTCTCAACTCACAGCCAACAGTGTGTTAAAAGGACACATTGGGTAACATAGTTCAGGGCACTCTATGCACGAAAACAACGGTCAGGGGGACACGACTGGAATTCCGTTGATTACTGATCTGCTGGATTAGAGCTAACCTGGAGCTAAAAAATAACAAGTGCAGATAAATTTGATTTTGATGCCGCTGATTATAGGGAAAAATAACTTCCTTCTGAAATTTCGGATATGGACTTAAGTTTGCAATCTTTTTTTTTTTCTATTTGCCAGTCCCATGCTAGTTATAAGAATTGACCTACTGTATGAAGGCGGTTAATTATAAACTACTTTAGGAATCCCAGCAGCAAATTTAGGACAGAAAATGAATCTACTGTCTGGTTTGATTGAAAAGACAATCGTAAATATATTCCAGAGGAATCTCAAGACTTATAGTGTATTAAATGACAGTCTTTTGATGAAGTTTAGCACACACATACATACACATATGTATGTATGTGTATGTATGTATGTATGTATGTATGTATGTATGTATGTATGTATATGCGTGTATGTACGTATGCATGTATATTCACACATAACATCAACACACCATGAATGACAGTCGTTCCCAGAAATGAGAACTAAATATTAAAGGATTTAATATAATAAATGATTAATTCAATAACAAATATAATTCAAAACATTTAAAGACAATTTGAGATTTTTCATTAAAAACATTTTTTAACGTCCTTTCATTATGTGGTAAATAACCACTGCCAAGAACGTGTAGCCTCACATCAAATTCCTTGCAGGTGCTATTTTGATGTGCTTCCCGCATTGAAACAATACAAGTTTTTACTTTGATTTCGCTGAAAACATTGGCAAAGCCAAGTGTTTGAAGATCAACAAAAGTAACAGCATTCGAAGTATCAAAGTTTGATATTTCACAGAAAATCTAAATCATTTAAATATAATATACTGTACTTTTCTTTGCATAATAATATACCCGTTTAATGAGAGAGAAATCACTATATAAATAAAATAATTGTAACGTTTTGAAGTTACCTTTTTACGTTAACACTTGGCTAAATTGTTTAATGCAAGGTATAACATCTGAGATTGACAGGAACATCAGTATTGATGAGTCACTAAGCATTAGTTCATTTTGTGAAATAAAATGTTAAGCTTTAAATTCCTATTTACTATTTAAATCAACCCAGTGTTTTAATGATTTTAACCTGGGAATTTTCCGATGGTTTAAAAGTGACATGTAGATATGATGAAATGTGCTATGGAGCACTGTGTGTTTGAAATGTGAGGAGAAAAAGTCGAAATTTCGAAGTTATTGCAAATCTTTTCCTTGTAAAGATTAACAAATATATACTCTACTAAAAAGTATTGAGTACTCCTTTAGTTTAAGGATAAATTGTTTTATATATAACTTAACATAAAAACAAACATCAATATATACGTAAATGGCATTCATTTTAATATATCGCTATTTCAATATAGCGGCCTTTTGCGTACATCGTGTGCATGTGAACACTGTTTCACACTGTTTCAGAAAATACTAATATCAAAATTAAATTCAGATTCGTTTGAAGATTAACCCCCTACCCATGACTTCTAATAATTAAAGCAGTCCATTACATTTTTTTTAATCAAATGATTTAAAAAATTTCTTTGGGTTTATTCATTTTGTTTGATCATGTTTTGTCTTAGTGTGACAAAAAATTCGTGCTGGACATCACTTTCCAAATGTATAATCTGTTGTTGGTTTGATCATTTCTATAATAAAAGTTGGGGTAGGTGGGGTGGGGAATAAATGCATAAATGAGATGTCATCAATCGATAGTTAGACGCTTTTCATAAAAGAAAACCCGTTTGGAAGAATTTGTTGTTTACTACAATTTCGACGTCACTTTCTTGGCTGTAGAAATTCAACGACTGTACTAGCCTCATCCCTAACCTTTTTAAAGATATATATCGGTTATCTAATATACAATTTTAATATCTATTTAATATTTAATTATGTGTGGCTGAGATAAATTAGGATAAATTAGAAAATGCGCTGAAATCTGTGTTGTTTTAAGCTCAAGTAGATGATATACTTAGGGCGTATTTTTAGCTGCCATGACATCATCAGTCAGAGATTTATGACTACATGTCTATATTAATTCCTAGACACATTACAAATATTAGATATGTTTCCAAAATAAAACTGAAGTGCAGGTGTAGTTTATCTAGAACAGGTATCTGTTTAGTGATATCAACATTTTTGAATTAACATTGTCGACACGCTGACTTGTCAAAATTGATTTATAAGTTTTATAATGTATTATCAATTTAGTAACTTTAAATCTCTAATTTAACATGGAAACGTAATTTAGGCGTAATATAATGTTTAAGAATATTTTATTCTAGCAGATTTTAGCTCAGAAGTGAAGTGACTCACAAATGAGTGAGATTTGATTGCAACAGTAGAAAGGGTCCCGGTTTCGATTTTCAGTTGATGGAAGACCCTATCATTTCCTGATAAAATCCCTTTCTACTGCTTCAGTCAAATCTCACAAAGAGCGTACCGTTTATTTAACAGCATTTGCCACTCGTGTGATAATTACAGTTGCTTGTTACAAAAAAAAAACATAATAAAACAAAAACAATAATAATAATTTCACTATTATTGTAAAATTATTTTAAATTATAATTCTAAGTACTGTACAATGATCGATTTTCATTCATGTTTTCTCTGATTGTTGAAAATAATCTAATTATATTAAGATTAGTCTTTAAGTGATGATGAGAAAAAACAAAACTAGATATGATATAACATAGCATGAATCTAAGGTATTACAAATGAAGAATATAATTATTTATTTCAAATATTAACATATCCAAAGAGGAAAAGTGATTTGGTACTTAAGTAAAATAACTATTGATAGTATGAATGATACTACATAGGAAGAGCTCAGAGATAGAAGGCTACATAATATCTCAGGTAACTACGTCTCAGGTGTGACTGACTCTGACCTGGGGTAGAATTAAAATTCTCAATATCTTACATTGATTTGCTAATCTTAAGTCAGCATTAAAATATATCTGACTAGATATATCTCAAAGGTGACGAAGATGACATTTATAAAGACAAAATGAATATGAGATGAAAAATTGCTTGGGTCACTTGAAGGTTCAACAGATTATACATTCTTTCTTATTTTTCAAAATCCAGTCTTCTGCAGTTGAAAGAAAGCACTATGCTCAATACGGGAAGCCATATTTTGAAAATATTTATCCGTAAAAATGTAGCACACTTGATCTCACCATTTGCTTACCTCCTTCAGCGTTCTGGTTTAACTCCTCTCCAATTTCTTCGGCGTCTTTTTTTGGAGACAGGAGTCGAAATTGTG
>NC_042997.1:52064606-52124606 GCF_006345805.1 Octopus sinensis | reverse complement strand
ATTGAAATAGATGAGACGTCCGAGATGTAAATGAAATAAAATAGTGATGAAGTGTGTAAGAGTATCTACATATTCATTCCAATTGCTTAAATTTTTGTAGTTTATCAATACTGTCTTTCCGCAACCAAAACACCAGAACATATTTTGTCAATGTTATTATTAATGTTAGTGTAGTCTGTGTTATATTTATTAGAAATTTTGTGAAACCTGTTCAATGAAAATATATTTTGGAGTTCTATCACCAAAGTCTAACTGCTGCATTATCCTATAGTAATTTGTCTGATGTCTCCCATCAAAACAGTTCCTTTTTGTATCATTAAACTTTCTTTGCAAAATATTTCAATACAATCTGTTAAATTAATATGAAATTCAAAATAGCATAATTATATAAACGGATGAAATTTTTAATGAATAAATTTAGCCAATAAATTTAAAAGTCCGTTTCTAAAAATTTGTGGCAAGCATTATGTTTTATTATATATATATTTGCCATTTATGCCAAACAGCTCGAAAGGTCCAAATCGCTGTTCATTACCTACAAATTTTGTTTTTCCTAAGTTGTTCTTTCTTACAGAAATACGTGGTGTAATTAATAACAACGATACCACGTTACTAAGATAATTTTTAATCATATATTCACTACCAAAAACCGTTCTTGGTCTATCCTTCCACGCACATACAAAAACACGCACGATCACATACACACGCAAGATCACATACACACGCAAGATCACATGCAAACGCAAGATCACATGCACACGCAAGATCACATACACATACACACACTACAAACTTACGCGTGCACATACACACATACAAAAATAGGAATGACATTCATAAATGAAAAGAGTTTAACGTTCATATTCTATTCATTAAGTTAAGTAAATGGGGCACATAAAAATGTGTTGATATAAGCTATATAAAAATTCAATATTTTTCAACCGAAAAAGAAAAAAGAAAAAATGTCTGCCTGTATAAAAATGCTTCTTTCACAAAACTTCTGTGAAAATAACATCAGAGCCAGAGTTATTAAAACTACGAAGTTAACTGAATAACTTGAAACAAAAATGAACATTAAAAAATAATAATAAAAATGAAGTAAACTGCAGTCTTTTGTAAGATTAAATAAAAGCTGGAACCATCTAAAAACACATTTCGTGTATGTTATGTCCAGTGCATAATAAACTTACCAGAAGTATTAATTGCACAGGACCAAATTAACATTGATGGCTCTGGCAAGAAATAAATTACCTGAAACAATTATGGTTGAAGACATTGTAGCTACCCAATGCCGTGAGGGCTCCAAGGGATATAGAGTAGGAGAAGAAAATTTGCGATCCTGCATCCACCCACACCTAAAACAGAAATACGAAAATGAAAGAAATAAACAATTTGGTTGTCCTTTACCTCATTTGTTCGGTTAGCAAGTGGTCTAGTTAGCTATGCCATCTCCGACTTTGGATAACCAAAAGATACCACCATCTTAAGGTTATTAGTCAGATAGAAAGGAAGTCAGAGACGACATGAGTATTAGAAGAGATAGACACTGAGTGAAGTGATGAGAGAGAAGATTGATAGAGGAGTATAAAGAGAATGGAATAAATAGAAAGAAATAGGGGAGGATTGAGAAGACAGAAAGAGAAAGAGAAAGAAAATAGCAAATTAGTGGAGGGTGAAAAGAAGTCAAATATTTTTGTAAAAGATTAAGGAAAGATTTCTACCTGAATATCTTTAAGCCGTTCAAAATTGGGCTTTAAGTAGAAAATGATGCCTTCCTTTGCACCTGGCAGCAAACTTCCTCGGATTAGAAGAATTAACATGAATATGTACGGACTTGTTGCTGTGACGTACATCACCTGCAATTATAAATTGAATACATGTACATATATATAAATATATATATACCTACCTACCTACCAACCTACCAACCTACCTACCTACCTACCTACCTACCTACCTACATACATACATACATACATACATACATACATACATACATACATACATACATACATACACACACACACATACATACATATGTACGTATGTATCATAAGATAGGATGATCATAACTCTGCTTTGTAGATCTTACAAGAACATTTGTTTTACTAGTCAATAGAATTAATTAAAAGGAGATACAAAATTGTCAAGAATAACATTGAGAGATTCCTAAATCTGGATTTTACTTCATTTGGGAAAATATTTATACCTTTATAGCTTTGTTAAGCTATACACAATAAACTAGTGGAGACGAGAATATATTTGTCAAAAGTTTACTTCTTTACGTACATCAGGAGTTAAGTCGCCAGTTATTTCTAATTAGTTAGTTAATTCAGATTCAGTTACCGCTCATTGCTAACATTATTTCTTCTCAATCCGAAAGTCCACTTCGCTGCCGACCAACTCCCTCCTAGCTAGCCCGTAGCGAAGTTCCTGTCAACAATTCGACTGTTATGAATCCTGCCCTACACCTTTCTTGAGTTGCAGCTGTTTGGCAATTGATTTGATGAGAGATCACGTATTTGAAATTCAACCCATTGCATCATGGTAAAAGTATATATTACATTCATAAGATTACAAGATTGAAGACTATTAATTTAATCTTTAGAAGGTATATTTCCAATATTTACATCTACATTTTGATCACTTTGGTCTCACAATCTCATCAAAGGTCTTACTCCTAAAAATATACATAATTTCAGGCTTAGGCTTGAATCGAACAAGGAACTTTTATTTCTGAATTAAACGTAATAACGTTCTTATCCGTTAGTCCATTGGTAAGATTATTACATATGAGTAGTATGCAATTACAGATAAAGGTAAGAACATTATTAGCCTGGAACAATCAAACTATCATGAAGCTATAAATTTTGTAAATAAACACTCTAAACAAAATGTTAATGGGCACGAAAATTCAATCTCAGACATTTAGACTGTTACTTTATTATTTCGCTAATAATAAAAATACTCTTAAAGAATAATAAAAGCATAAAGAAATGTTGTTTTAATGGTACAAATTATTTTCAAAATATATCAAAAAATGCGTTTTATTCACTATTGTTTACTATTTTGAGTCAATCAGAATGTATGCGGAAAAGCAACCACTAAATCATCTCTCTCTTTTTCTCTCTTTCACTCTCTTTCTCTCTCTCACACACACACACACACACACACATAACTCGCAATACGAAGACAATATTAGAACAAGGGAGAGGCCGAACTGATTACACTGTGTAATCAGCTACCTATGTACAGTCTGCAAGTGCCAATTTGCAACAGTCATCGACACTGCCCCTTCCACCTCTGACCATCTCCTGAAAACGAATATACATGTGTGTGTAAGAATGCCTTTCCTGATTATTTTTCCCCACTCTAATGATTAGATGGTTACAAATTATTAGATGTATATATTTAATAATAACTTTAAAGTTATTATCTATAATGCACACAACTTTCTCAGTTTTGTTGCTATTCGTGTCCTTTTCGCTCGTGACCTAAATATACTCAACCCAGGTTTTTGCTTTTCTATTTTATTTCTATATTTCGCTAAACTTTACTTCAAGATCACTGTTCATAAATAGCTTCTTAATCTTCTGAACACGTTTGTATCTCATAACTTTTAACAAAACATAGTTTTGTTTTTTCCAATCGCATTAGGGTTGTATATTCTAATCTATTTGTCTGGGTTCATTTTAAATAGTTGCGAATAAATTCTAAACAATATTCATTTATAAGCGTTTCTTTTTTTAAAGTTGGACATGTGTTGTAATTCTTGTTTTTTTCCGATTTTGTTTATTGTTTATTATTATATTTCACTCATTTTACCGTTCAAAACTTCAAAAGAAATATTGCAAACAGTTATCATTCACTGAGCGTCTCATGTGAAACTTTAAATCTTTCAGGAGTTCTTGGAAAATAATGGTCTGTATTTTGAGGAATAATTTTTGTTGTTTTTGTTAGTACTTGGCGAGTAAAAATTCAATTTTCGCAAGTGTAAACGAACTTTTGGGACAACCTAATATTATTCTTCCGTGATCTTTCAATAAAAGGCTGTCGAGGGTGTGTCTGAATATTGTCCACAAAAACATCCACAACCATAACTAAAATAAAGCCATTCAACAAAGACTCAATCGCCAACGCACTTCAATCAATAGCTTACAGTTGGTTGCGCTGTTTCTTGTCTTTCTCTTCAACCCATTGCTTTTTCTAAATGTCTACCTACGTATTTTCTTCACCTAGGTACACCTAACACGCATATATCTCAACTCGTTCATCACGCTACTACCTAGCACTTCTGAAATATCGCATTAATCACTTTGTCTTATCGTTTATCCCAGTATCTTTTGGCATTCCATTCTTAGCTACATTTTCCCAAAAACGTTGACCTAAAGATGATCAAACTAAACATCAACTGCACCGATCTCACCAGAGCGGAAGGATAAGAGCATTATCTCTGTTTTTCTGAATAACCACACACACACACACACACACACACACACACAACACACACACACACACACACAACACACACAAAAGGTATAAATAATGGTCTTGATATATTTATTTACTCGTGCATCGTAGACTTACAGCTGTTTTTGATATACGTTGTAGGTGAGTTCAACTGATCGATTGAATATATTGAACGACCTTAACAAATACTATCATCTTCAGAGCTATATATATATATATATATATATATATTATATATATATATATATATATATATATAGGTCCCGGGTTGAGTCGGGGTTAACCACAGTAAATAAGGTACTCAATACATAGCAGAATAAATTAATTTATTTTATAGAAGGAGCTTCTACAGGACTAGAACTGTTTCATTCAAAAGAAATCATCAGGAAGCTCCCTGATGATTTCTTTTGAATGAAACAGTTCTAGTCCTGTAGAAGCTCCTTCTATAAAATAAATTATATATATATATATATATATATATATATATATATATATATGTGTGTGTGTGTGTGTGTGTGTGTGTGTGTGTGTGTGTGGAGGCGCAATGGCCCAGTGGTTAGGGCAGCGGATTCGCGGTCGTAGGATCGCGGTTTCGATTCCCAGACCAGGCGTTGTGCGTAAAGCTCCACGAGGCTCCGGCAGGGGATGGTGGCGATCCCTGCTGTACTACAACTTTCTCTCACTCTTTCTTTTGTTGGCCTGCTCGCTTAGCCGGCGGGGTGGCGTCATTTGAAGGCTAAAACAATGCGAAGCGCATTGTCACCAGCGATGTGTAGCAACATCTGATAGCCTGGTCGATATATATATATATATATATATATATATATATATATATATATATATGTAATGCGTGTGTATGTGTGTGTGTGTGTGTGTTAGAGAAAGCGGGAGACAGAAGCGAAGCATTATTCAGTGTTGTGACTCATGTCATGTGTAGAGTTTTGCTTTTTCCTAGCTTGTAAAGGTTGAGATAAACTCCCATATGTAAATCCAGTTTGCTTCTGGGTGTATTCACTTAAGATTTTGATGTTAATTATTACGTGTGCGATATAATGTTCGTTTCTTGATTCGAATTTTGGTGTAAGCTTTAAAGTTTCAGAGGGAAACTGACACCACGGTTTCTCCCCCTCTCCTCTCGTTCCACCCCACCACAGACACAGCTACACAACTACCCCTTGTATTACATCAACCATCGAATAAATAGAATAAAAGTAGCATCTGCCGAATCCACCCTCTCTCTTACCAGCAACATCAAAGAATATCAGATACAACGAATCCTGGCACTCAACAGCATAAACATAACACACACGCACACACACTTACACTCACACACACACACGCACACACATGCACGCACGCACGTACGTACGTACACGCTCACAGAATGGTTATATAATTTTTGTTTTGTATTTCCGTTTTTTTCTGTTAGGTTGCCTAATTCAGCTGCGTAATTTGAGTTAATTTTCCCACGTTGCTTTGTTAGTTGTGTGTGTGCGTGCGTGTGCGTGCGTGTGCGTGCGTGTGCGTGTGTGTGTGTGTGTGGAAGCATCCACAACAATGTTAGTAAATATGTATATTGAAATGTTTATCAAAGAAATTGTGATGCTGATGAATTCTGCGAATGGTTATTTTGAAAGTAGGATTAATATTTTATGTTGTAACTTTTACAGAATTCATCCGATTTTGATGAAATCGGACATTTAGGTAAAGTTTATGGTCGGAGTCATGTAGTAGAATTATAATTAAACTGGTGAAAGGCAGAAATCGTCAAAATTCACTCACAATAAAATAATGAATTGATTTTGAAGAAAATTGACCCATGAGTAAAATTAAGCACTTCGACATACGAAGCATCGATTATTTATATAATGTATTGGAATTTAAAAGTCAATGGGATATTTTGATGCAAATGGTCACATGGATTCTATGTTATGGCATAACCTTAGTACTTTTCTTCGGATTTTGCTGAGATTGGACACGCTCATCAATTTTGTATAGAGGGTGGCATTAAGGGGAGAGAAATAAACAAACATCACTCTCAACAAGTCGAGGTACACCCAAAAGTTTGACTGCGATTTCAGACGGTCCAGTATGTAGGAGCATATATATATATATGTCTCTTTATTGGCCACACAGGGCTGAACACAGAGGGGACAAACTACAAAGTAGAGCTTCTCTTTTGGGGAAGAGAAGAAAAGGTGGTGGTAGAATTTCGATCAATAGGGATCGTGTATCACAGAAACGTCTTAATATAAAAGGGAAAACATTAGGTTTATCCTAGGAAAGAAAAGCCTACGGAAAAGACCACAGTAACCTCGGGCAATAATGTCATGCAAAAAACACATTACAGTAAGTGACTAGACACACACGCTTCATATAGGTATCGTTTTGTTATTTTGTTTCTTTTATCTTGCTTCTTACTCGACTTTGATAAAGGTTTCACCCGAAACGTCAGTCTACTTCTTTTCCTTTTCCTTTTTCTGGTTTACTATTCACTGTTCACAACGTTTACTCTTATTTTTTGTGTGTTTAGATTTTGTTCATCACTTCTCGAATTTTTGTAATATTTTTCTTATATTTTATTCTATTTGAAGCACTTCGTGTAGCAGGCTATCATTGTTTTGAATAGCTTAATTCTCAATTATTTTTAACATTACTAGTTTTATTTTGAATTGTTGAAGCAAGCTTTCCATTGCCTTACCAGGCAAACCTGGGATAGGCAGGATATTCTTTGTTGGTGATGATGGAGATATAAGATTAAATACCCAGGGCTATGGCGATTGCTTTGCCGTCCTTGCGAAAATTTCAGGTTTCTTTTGTTTGTTGGGAAAAGGTTTTTTCCTTATAATAATAGAAAATAAAAGTGATTTGCTTGGTCTTTAATGTGTTTATATTTCTTATACTGTTATGTTTTTACATTAGTCTCCCATAGGAAATATTTGAGTATTCACGGATTTTGGACGAAGAAACTCTCGTACCCAATATATCTTTGTTAGAATCAGTTGTTTCATTGTATTCTATTTATTTAAAATAACTCTCTTTTTTATATTAGATTCTCATCATTCCTATTTGAGCAAAAAAAAAGTCTTTTATATGTATTTTTACATTCTTTCATTGGTGACCCTGGGCAAGTGGTGGCTTGCTCCATTAACCCGGTTTCTCTCATTTCAGTCATAGGTATAGAATAAATTGAGCTTTTTTGAATTTTGGTATTCGAATTTGCTAGCAATATTAATATAATGATAAAGGGCGGTGGATTGGCGGAATTGTTTGTGCATTGCAAAAATACCTTGCTGAATTTATGGTTCTTTACGTTTTGGTTTAAATCCCTCCGAGCTTGACTTTGTCTTTCATATTTCCGACATCGATAAAGTAAAATACCAACCAAGAACTGGGGCCGATAGTATCGACTAACTCTTCTCCCCTCAAAGTTACTGACCATGTGCCAAAATCAGAAATGGTTCCAAAATGCGTTGTAGTAGTTATGGTACTCTATGATCTATCTTCAGATACTGTCGGGGTCGATAAAATAAAGTTCCAGAGGACAACTTGAAGTATTGAGTAGGTTAAATTTACTACACTCTTCTTAATAAAAAGTATTAAGTTGTATCAGTGATAGAAATCTTTATTACCTCCGCCTTAGCGGAGGCGGTGGTATTGTTTTCAGTCGTGTTTGTTTGTTTGTTTGTTTGTCCGTGGACAAGATATCTCAAGAACCGCTGGATAGACTCGGACGACACTTTCAAGGATGTTTGGCCTCGTGACTGGTATGAACTGATTAGATTTGGGGATCGATCCGGTACCAGAAAAAGATTCTGGATTATTTTTCCTGTTTTTATTTTTTTTACTTAATTTTTGAGAGCGGTCGGGTTCATTTTTAGTATTCTCGTTTGTGAGAGCAGTCGAATTTATTTCAGATATTCTCATTTTAAAAATCATCTCCGGCTAATCGTTGAGAGGACGTTGGTGTTGCCTTGGCGGAGGTTTGCACTCTCTGAGTGCTCTCGTTATTATTGCAACTGCTCAATGGTGTAACAGTAGATTTCTTTGCTGTTGCAATCAGCGGTCTTGTTTGAATTCTTTTTTGCACATGATTCAGTTTTTGCTTTTATTTTCGAACACCAAAACTTCTTGAAAATGTTGCTGAGTAAATGATTCAGCTTCTGTGAATGTCAATCCTACGTGCATAGTAGTAATTTAGGTTAGGTGTATAGTATATGGTATGAGATTTATAGAAGATAAGGTGCATTATTACAGTGCTGCATTGTTAGATGCATGTCCGTCTTCCATCTCCTTTTAAAAAGAATATTTTACTAATTATCCACTAGTGAACAGATGTTTAAACAACAGGCTTTTCTGGATTGATTGATTAACAAAAAGATAAATGTTGATAGGTCTCAAAAAAATCTTCCTTTAAAAAACATCTAATCTTAATTAGAAATATATATTACCGCAGCCTTTCCTGTTTTTTTTTTCTTAAGATATTTCATTTTCTTAGTCAATAAAGTATGTATTTTTTCAGTTTAATTCCTGGTACGCATACATGTATGGTTCTTCATATTTTCTCTCTTTTATTTGTTACAAAGATATATGACTCTACCTTGTGATGCAATCAAAAGATCTGACAAATGGCTACAGATTCTTTAATAATGTAGGTGTTTGATAACTTCAAATTGAACAGAAGTCGCCATTGAAGATCTCACTGAAATAGTCAATGCTGTTATTTTGATCAGTGTACCAAACTAACAGTTTTGGTATACATCTGTAGTGTACCATAACTAGATATGAGTTGCCCTGAATTGTCCTATTGTAAGTCTCCTTAAATCTAGGGTGCAATATTTGACTAATTACTAGCTATTTTATCAACCTTGGAAGATAAACCGTTCTCAGATTGCCTCAAAATAATATTTTATAATTACCGTAGTTTTCAGTCTTTCTCTCATCACTGAAATGTTCGTATGTTTCATTGTGCAGCGCCCTCTACTGTTACTAAGATGTTGTGCGGGTATGGCTGTGTGTTTAAGAAGTTCACATCGCAACTACTTGGTTTCGCGTTCGATCTCATTGTGCGACATATTGACCAAGTAGTGTCTTTTACCGTAACTCTGGGTTAACCAAAGTAAATTTGGAAGACGGAATCTGTGTAGAAACCCGTCAGAAGAACCGTTTTTGCTTTTATGTGGTAGACTCAATCCAATATCTGGTTCAGCACCATAAACTGGTTCTTAAGGGTCTTTAGCGGAAGCCACTCTGTTGCAAGTATTGGGCTCAGGTCTCCGATCTGAGGATAACTAAGGTGAGACAGTGTCACGTGACAACTTTTTGGGGCTCCCTGCTGGAGCCTAGCGGCAGGTATTTAAAGGGAAAATTTTGACAAGTTAGTCAGTCACCGGCTGACACTCGCTGACGATACATCGAAGAAGCCAGGGAACAGAAGAAAGAAGAAGACATGCACCCAACACCAGAGCTGAAGACACCTCCGAAAGTGTGGGGGGCCCGCCACGTCAAAACGGTAGAGGAGTAGGGGCCGAAACCGGATGTGGTTCCTCCTGATGATGTCTTGAGCTAACTGGATCCTATAAAGGAGCTGTTGTTGTAGCAGACCACGAAACACGGTTGTAATTCCTCAGAAAACATGAAGTTAGAGGCTGTCTTCTCACCTCTAATGAGGTAACAAAGTAAAAAGAAAAGAAACGAAAGAGTTCCAGATACTGCAAGCAGTGTGTGATATTTGGTATTCAAATTATACAATGATGTTGTCAATGAAGTTATGTTTTATGTTATGTGACGTCCAGAAGTTAAGTGAAACTCTTGTGTAACGAGCTTCCACCAACATTTGTGTTGTCTTGATACTGATCTACCATATTTGTTCCTCCCATAATGGCTGACAAAAGTACTACAAGTCCCGTCTGTGTTATGAACTGATGCTTAGATTCTAGTTGAGTAGGTAGATTAAAGTAAATGCAGTACTGTTTTTAAGTGTCTCATTAAAATATGTTCTCGAAAACTATAAAAGTTAAAAATGTGAATATCTGAATATTCGCAACAATGAAGAAAATATTTTAAAACTATTCTTTCCATGCAAAACGTTCTTTCCACCAATTTGTTTTGTATGTTAATTTAATCAGAACGAACTGTTAAATTATGCATCCTCACATACGTACTTATATATTAAGACAAACATGTATGTACTCATGTGTATGCATAAATACCAATACATACATACATACATACATACATACATACATACATACATGCATACATACATACATATGTACGTACGTCTGTGAGTGTGTGTGTGTGTGTGTGAAAGAGAGAGAGAGAGAGAGAGAGAGAGAGAAAGAAGAAAGGAAGAGAGAAAGAAAGAAAGAGAAAGAAAGAGGAGACAGAGAGAGAAATGGAGCGGGGCATGGAATATTTCCATTCCAATCGTTAGTAAACCCTTACAAAGCGCATTCATATATAGCTATAAAATTCAAATGGCTAAGAATAGAAACGTTGAAAAGGTTTAAGTAATTAGGTTACTCTGTCACTATATTAACATGTGATTATCACAACGACAGTCAGACCACAGTTGGCTGAATAAATTTGCTCATTCACGAACAAGGATATTCTAGTATAACGTGCATATTAAAGAAGTGCGAGTTTCCCAACGATAGTATATGAAAGCCAAGTGAACTCAACAATGACTAAATCAGGTAGAACATTGATAATGACGATCAAGTAGAAATAGAATTCAAACATATTATTTCATTTACTTTCGGGGTCGATAAATTAAGTACCATTTACGCACTGGGGTCGATGTAATCGACTTAAGCCATTTGTCTGTACTTGTTTGTCTCCTCTATGTTTAGCTCCTTGTGGGCAATAAAGAAATAAGAAACGTTAGCACGCCGGGCGAAATGCGTAGCCGTATTTCGTCTGCCGTTACGTTCTGAGTTCAAATTCCGCCGAGGTCGACTTTGCCTTTCATCCTTTCGGGGTCGATAAATTAAGTACCAGTTACGTTCTGGGGTCGATGTAATCGACTTAATACCTATGTCTGTCCTTGTTTGTCCCCTCTATGTTTAGCCCCTTGTGGGTAATAAAGAAATAAGTATTTCGTCTGTCTTTACGTTCTGAGTTCAAATTCCACCGTGGTCGACTTTGCCTTTCATCCTTTCGGGGTCAATATATTAAGTACCAGTTGCGTACTGGATCGATGTCATCGACTGGCCCCTCCCCCCAAATTTCGGGCCCTGTGCTCTGAGTAGAAAAGAATATGGCCACCTCATGATAGATAATATTCAAGGTCATTTGGAATTAAAACGTAACAAAAATTAACTTCACGAAGAAATTATTTTCGGAGATGCAACAGGTGATCATCACTTGGGCTATAAATATCCAACTGCGATAAAATAATTATCTGTTAATTTAATTCGACTGTACTTTACCCGAAAAATCTTTAATCGAAACTGTGTATTCTATTCTATTTATGGAATATTTGCTTCTGCAACATATAGGAATCTATAGTAATCAATAACATTGAGAAGGCATTAAGTTTTGTAATCTTTTTTTTTTTCTTGTTATCATACATTTTCTTCTAATCCTTGACGGCTATTTTAACACATTCAAACATTTCAGTATCGGTTACTTTGTAATTAACTGATAATAAGTATAACTTTTTTAGATAAGAAATTCTTAACCGGCTAGAAATTCACCCACTTTAAAATTTAAAAAATTCAATGGAGAATTTCAAAATTCCATTTCTTCATCGTTATTCGCCCTACTTTTGCATGATTTGTTTTCTTTAATGTTGACTTTTAAGGATGCTAATGCTAAATTTAATGTAAATGGTTTATATAATCAGAGAGACATAAGCGGTGGTGAAGCGATATAGTGGTCGTATACTGTCAATAAACTGTGGTGTATATACAAAACTACTTTTTCTTATATGCGGATTGAAATCGGGATGGTAAACTAGTAAACGAGGGATATAGGTATAAACAAGGTTAATATACTGGTTTAGTTGAAGCAGGTGATGCATTTATATCTAGCATTACACATCAATATGTATTAGGCATAAAACTATTATATAAAGTATTGCATTAATGTAAGTTTTATTTTATATCAGTGTAATAAGTTGCGCATTATCTGAGTGGAATTGATACGAATGATAATTTCTAACACTGGTTCAACATTATAAACCATGGGGAGAGTACAGATAATTAAACCCGAGAGAATATACAGAGGGTTTAAATGGTTCTAGTGTTTGACTTGTATTTATTTTACCGAGCCCAGAGGAATGAAAGCGAAAGTTGATCTGCGGGAATTTGGATTTAGAAAGTAAAGGGGTGTAACTAAACACTATAAAATATTTGGTGCATCACTTCAACATTTCTACCATTTTACAACTTTATGCAACATATAATGACAGAATATCTTATATAACATATAGTAATAGCTGGTCGTATATAACTTATAATAATAGTGTCGCTTTTTAATGTAATGATAAAATATCGATGACCATCTAATGAATTGTTGGATCAAGAATGATGAGCGTTTTAACTTGGCCAATTGACACGCTAGAAAAGCAACTGAAATATCTATCAAATCACACCCTATATATAAGAAAAGTAAGTTACCAATATAAAGAAAGTGCGCATTGAATAATGTATTGTTAGATACCCTTAAACTGAGGAGATGCTCCGGACTGGAAAACCTTTGATCATAATTCTACACGATCAGAGCTAACGCAGGGTTAAACAATGTTGTTTAATCCAACTCTGCGTTGATCGAGCAGATCTATGATCAAAATCCTTCCAACTATGATTATCTTGTCTTAAGGCAGCAGGGTGTGATTTGAAGGAGATTCAGTTCTTTTTTCCTAGCGGGTTCAGCGACTGCGGCGTAGAGGCTGCTTTATTGATTCGTATATAATCATCTTCATAGTGGTAGGATAAGCTGTTCATTTGGCCAAAGTTGACCGAACATGTATCAGATCCACTAAAAATACAACAAATAGGTATGGTTGTCAGACTGGAGGTCGATGGATCAAACAACTGAATGGCTTACAGCTTAATGGAAAACTGCTTCAGCTGTCTCTGGATAGGAAAACCAGTCACATACAAGATACCATATTATTTGAGATATGCCCTTTGTTTATCTAGGATTAACGTCAGTTCTATAAATTCGCCGAGGTAAGCAACACGTGCGTACATGTGTGCGTGGGTGTGTATGCTTGTGAATGTGTATGTCTATGGTAGTAATAGTAGGTACGTGTCTGAATAAGCGCACAATAGTAATTATGTGGGTGGGCATGCACATACAATTTTAGGTAGTAATGCTAACTATAGGAAGCAAATTCTTCGCGTGCAATCTTTAAGAATTTCAGAAGTTTTGGGTTTCCTCCAATTTAGAATATATAAGCAGTAACAACTAATAGATGTATATTATTATTAGTATTATTATTATTTCTATTACAGAGGTGGAGGGCACTAGAATGACGGAAATGGTTATGTAATATACTGACGTAGATTCAATCGACTATATCCCCCCACTAAAAACGTGTAACCTTATGCCAATGTAAAACATCGTTATTATTTCGGCAATAAAGTACAGTGTCTGGTTTCAACTTTTTTTATGTCTTATTTCTTAAGACAGTATATTCCAAGATAAATATAGGATAACTCCAGCCAGAGGAACATCGATCGCACAATGGAGTTAGATTTAATTTAACACAATGAATGTATAAGTAGGGCGTGTTCGAGTTAGCTAGATCTACAGGTTGTTTCTAAAGCCTCAAACTTGTACTCCCAAAGATCTTCATGAGGAGAGATGATCAGGGATAGCCAACAAACGCATTGACGCCAGTAGTAGCAATTGCAGTAAGACCAGCAGAAATTATAGTGTTTAAACATCAAAATTGAAGTAGAAATACCTTACTAATATTGAATTATTTCATTCATATGTTTTGTTGTAACTTACATAACTTTTTCAGGTACCAACTGTCGAATCTAAACCACTTGAGGACTCAATAAAGAGTTTTACTGAGAGATTGCGCGTCACTTTTAACTGCACTGTACCTGAGTGAAATTAATATAGTCCTAAACTTGATTTTTGAGCAAAGGTAGCAATGAACACATATCTTTTACATCTAAAATTGCGGTCCTCTACTTGAGGATCACGATTAAAGATTTGAAAAATATCATTGAGTCATGTATTACCATAAAAAGTACAAAGAAGATCTAAACACATCGTGCAAGAATGTAGGTCACTATTGCAATATTTGCATAACTGATTTGTATTTTGTGAACCATATGACATTGCACGCATGAGGAAAGCGTTGTAAAATTAGTCACAATGGTAATAGCACGACACTTGCTTCAGTAACAATAATCATATTTGATTGAAGCAGTTTTCAAGAGAAAAGGTGAGTCAATATCATCGAACATAGTACTTGACAGATACTTTATTTTATCAACGAAAAGAGCCGGAACAAATACTGCGAAGCATTTTTTTCCCGACTCCATCGATTCTGCAAACCTATTAGAGCAATAATAATAAGTACATCTAGAGAGTAAAAGTGATATTAACACGGTAGCAGTGGTAACAACAACAATACAGCATTGGCAACAATAAAGGAGAGTAGTTTCCAATTTTTCATGTTCAGCCGTCTAGGCAACATTAATTTCTCATTGCTCAGTGTAGGTATTAGAGATTTATACCCACAGATGACGGTTAGAATTAGAATTATTAATGCTGTATGCAGCAGTTAAAAACATACTTAAAAAAAAAAACTGATGAAGCTTCATATATCATACATCATTTAATGGCATCCTAATCTGCCTCCCGAAAGAACTGATTGCTTCTGAACCAATGTAGGACCCCAACCAACAGGGCAGCTTCTAGATCTCCCTCGATCTGCAACAAAAAACTTTCAAATTTCTTTCAAATCGTACCCTAATTTTATAAGAATAGGACATATTAAATAATATAAGCCCATATTCTGATATATAATAAAAATAATTGCGTCAAATTTCGGTTCAAGACCAGCAATTCTGAAGGGAGAGGTTAGTCGAATAAGTTGATCCCAGTGCTCCCCTGATACTTATTCCATCGACCACGAAAGGATGAAAGGTAAAGACATCTCGATGGAATTTGAACGCAAAGTATTTTGTCCGGCGTTCTAACGATTCTACTTGCTCGCTGCCTTAATAATAATAATAACAACAACAACAACAACAACAATAATAATAATAATAATTTCTACTATAGCACAAGGTCTGAAATTTTGGGGAAGAGGACTGGTCGATTACATCAACCCCGTTACTTGACTGGTACTGATTTTATCGACACCAAAAGGATGAAAGACAAACGATTCTGCTTATATATATATATATAATATATATATATATATATACTGGTGGGGAGAGAAAATGGAATGCGGTTCTTCAGTAATGTATCTGCTGAGAAATGAAATGGAAAATAAACACTATTCGTTTCATTGAAGTATTGCATGAAATATATCTTCAAAAACAGCAGGCAGTCATTTTCAGCGGAATCGTCTTGGTGGAGGTTTAATGTAGATACCGATGCTGGCAAAATACACCTCCGAACTGTCTTAAAATGTTTCAAGTTTTATAGATATATCAGCTATTTGCTGGTAACAATGAAAATTATATATTGCACTTAAACCAGTCACTATGCAGAGACTGAAGCAATTGAGGCAGCTGGGATAGAGTAAGTACAGCATAACAGATAATGTTTTCTATAACTATTTCAGCGACTGCAATAGTAATTATATGCAATCTATTATGAAATATGTCCAGGAATGTTGTCAAGTTGCCATTTTAGGAAATACAAAGATGTACCATCTGTTTGATAATTCAATTTTAAAATTTATTTATAGTGTTTGTATATACATTTAAAAGGTTTGAATTATTGCCCTCTGTGTGTAATGTGTTTGTGCGTTCGCATTAACATAGTACAGTGGCGGGAAGGACATGACATCTATGATGCTGGTGGCATGATAAATGCGCCAAGTACAATATGTAGAATGACTGATGCATGTTTTCAACAGCTGGATGCTCTTCTCTATCATCAGTCATTTTACATAGTGTACTTGGCACATTTATCATGCTACCAGCATCATAGATGTCATGTCCTTCCCGTCACTGTACTATGTTAATGCGAACGCACAAACACATTACATACATGCACACATGCATGCATATAAATAAGAAAAAAAGTTCAAACTCTAAGCATAAATTAGCATTGCAAAGACTAAAAATGACAAAAAAAAAAGACAAAAATTGGAGGAAAAATTACGTGGAGCTTAAGTTCTTGTCCATGCAACCATTATCTATGTTTCATTATGTCGACGTGGCTCGAGGGAAATCAAATGTCGATATATCTTGGAATTTTAGACATCGGAGGTGTTACCCAGAAGTTTTGAGACTTTTTCAGGGGAACCCTCTGGCTTTACTGCATTTCTTGTAACACACAGCCACTATGTGAATATCCCGTGGAAGTCCTCCAAAGTGAAAGTGTCCAGAAGCCTTGTCACAGCCTCCTTCATCTTCTCATTCACCTTGGGGAACAAACGAAAGTCACAGAGAGCACGACCTGGACTGTAGGGAGAAGAAGGAACAATATTGAGGCTCATCTCTGTCAAACAGTTGATACCAGGAGGGACCTGTGCACTGGTGCATTGTTCTGGTGCAGGTGCTCTGGCCTTTTACAACGAAATCTCTTCCTGAATTCCATCATAACCTCCACAAATTACTCTTTATTGAATGCCCGGCTAGAGGGAATCCAGTGGATGTAGATGATGTCCTTACTATCGTAAAAGCTCATCATGAGTTTCCCGGTGGACTTACTTTGCCTGACCTCTTGTGAAAAATAGAAGCTTGACCAATGCAAGCTAACTTCATAAGTTTCTGTAGCGTGTTTGCTCTGTTTAACACAAGAATTTATCGCATAGCAAGTTTCTAAATTGTTTTCACCTCCCGACAGTATTCTGCAAACTAGTTAGTTGAGGTAAGTAGTGTTTAGTAGAATATGTTCAAAGTGCTAGTATAGCCATCTCCTTCAATCTGGAATAACAAAAGTTGGTAGGTCAACTTATTCGCTGTATGGTAATGATATACTAAATTACAATAATTTAGGACAGTTGTAACTGCCTTTCCTAAAATGTCTCAAAGCTCCTGGAATATAACTTGTATATTCGCTGATATCTTTTGGCATCTTTTATCTTTGACATGTATTTCCTGATATAACTTGGCATTAATTGCTTAACTGACATTATAGAGACGACGAACTGCTTTACGGATTGACGCTTGCTGATCATTTAAGAACTCGAAGTTTTACTAAATCTTGTTAGGTACATTTATTAATGATACGATCTGCATAATAAGGCTTGAGGTGTTTGTAGTTAATGATAAGCGCATTCCCTGAAACCGAAGCTCTGTATACATATTACAGATAACAATATCCAGATAAGTTGGTATAATGTAGCAAAATATGTTACATAAAGCTATTCTTACATAAATATGTGACGTATATCATCTCAAAGCTGATATACAGAAATATTAATATAACAATTGTACAAAATAAACGAAGTTTTTACCTTTCCCGAAGATTTAATCCCCTTGCAAATGCAGATATAGACGACGATCCAGGCAAACAGTAAGCAGAGGACCAAATCCCACTTCAATACACCCATATCTTCCAATCCTGAAGATATTTGAAGTACTTCACGCCTGAAATAAAAAGAAACGAGAGCTTTCTTATATATATATATATTATATATATATATATATATATATATATATATATATATATATATATATATATGTGTGTGTGTGTGTGTGTGTGTGTGTGTGTATTATGTGTGTGAGTGTGTGTGTCTTTATACGGCCGAGAATTTCGTGCATGAAACTCACGGCTCTCGTACCACTTTTGTGACTTTCTGCCGATTAAAAATGCATCTATGTATGTATGTATGTACCGCTGTATAATACGCATTTTAAAAAATATATTTTTAAAAATTGCCCTACGTCTAATGCAGCCATATTACGGATGAGATAGGCAAAGGAGCATGATGACGATAAGTCCGTTAAGCACAGTAATTGTTACTAATAATAAAATATTGAAAACAAGCCAAATTATCACAGTCTGGTAGCACAAAATTATGAAAAATTGCTTACATAACGTCGGCAATTACGTGGGGAGGTCATATCTCTTTGTACCACCTTGCTCAGCCTTATGTTATTTAATGATTGTGTTACCCTTAAGAAACGTATGTTTATTATATTATCATAATGAAAAATTCTTCTAGAAAGAGAAAAGACATGTTAATGTTTCTCCACCTATAATCTATTTATAATGAGTGAAGGGCAACAAAACTGTAGCGGTAGCGCACCACCACTGGTGGCCGATCGTGGTAACACAAAATATCACAAGATAAATGAGTTTCACATCCTGCATGGCAATCCTCGTGAGCAAAAAATGAACAACTATACAGTTGTTCAGAAAGAAAATGAAGTTGAGTACAGTACTCTCAAAACGTAGTTCACTTTTGATAAATTTACATTCCAATATAGTGCCACAGTATTGTATTAACATACAAAGGCAAAATGTTTGCTAATCTATTGCCAGTAACAGATGAAAGAAATTATCTATTTGATAGCTGAGAACAGCTTTATTTGATATCATCATTCATTTTGGTACGAATGTTTGAAATAGGGTACACTAAATGGAAACTTTGTTAAACAGCAGCTCAAATTACTTGTGAAAAGAGAATATTTTAATCCTATCGACGTTACAATAAATTCTGTTTCTTCTGCCACCAACAAACAACATTAAACAAGGTACTTACTCCCAGTATTCTGTGACGGAATCAAAAGTCTTTACACTGGTGGAGTTTCCATCCAAAGTGATGTTGCAAAGTGTATCGTTTGGTGCTGCGTAGCCGTCAGATACTGAACGACAGGCGCAAGTATTCCACTCCTGGCCACATTTCGCCCAAGGTAGTGTACCCGTCGTAAACGAAGCAAACATATATCGGAAAGACCAACATAATATAACATTGTAGTAAATATTCAGGAAGACCACAATCACAAATGATGTCAGACCGATACCTGTAAAAATTGAACAAAATCAAAAGTTAGAACAATAATAGCAAAATAGGATGTCATGACATTCATAGCTTTCCCCCCAAAAATTAGAGTTGAAAGTGAAATGTAATGGCTTTAATTGAAGAAGTCAATCAGCTTCGTCATTTGTCACTATTATAGTAACACTTATAGATATTATTACAATAATACTATTACAGTAATACTATTGCGTGGGAAAGAATTATGTAGAACGTCATCATTCTGTCTCTGTTTAACCATGCGTAGGAATGGCCTTCTTCAGTTTAATTGCTTAGCCGTATCCTTTTCTTATTTTATTGATTAATATTTATTTTATCAATGATGGAAGAATGACTGGCAAAGTAAACTTGGGTGGGATTTGAACTCAAAACGCAAATGAATGTAATAGCACAAGATTTCCCCCGACGCTCGACCGATTTTATCATCCGGCTACAGTATGAAAGAACGACAGCTACTCTGGTGACTGCATTACTAATTATTTAACAGAGTAGATGATACATAATTTATCAACCTCAGTTGAAAGAAGTTCGAATTTAATTGTGGCATAATTAGAATTTAAAATGTTACTGTACATATAATATTATTGACTTTTCTTTTTTACTTGCAACAGAGATTAATTATTGCAAAGAAAAGGGATTTGCTAGATCGAACCATCTTAAGTCCACTTATATAACTATACTGCGAACGACACAATCCCGAAAGACCAAAATCACAAATTTTGAAATACTTGAAAATATGAGTTGAGACGATTTAAAAAATTGACACTGCATGAACCTGATTTGGAGAAAATGTTATGTATTACTCAACTTCATGTTGTTTCATGTGATTCCAAAGCTATTCATCGCCACTAACGCGTACATTTGTTGAAAAAAAATATTCAATAATGGAAGTATTTAAAGAACTGCAATATTCCATGAACCTCTTAAAAATTACCAGTTGTCTTCTTTAGTTGAGAAAGTTAACAGTAAATAGATGGAACTCGTGTTCGTCATTATTGATTACCCCTATAGTGCATTTATGATTTCTTAAAGTGAATATAGTTTGATATATTTCTCAAAATAATCCCTTTTTAAAACTGTGAATAGATGTCTTTTAAGAATGCTTTTTCTTTCTTTCTTTCTTTTTTTTTTTTTTGAGGACCGTTGGACTAACCTATCTTGTTGAGAGTTAAATGTTTTTGTCACGAACCAGCCAATACGAAATATTGTTTAGTTGACCGTCCGATACTTTATTGATTTGTTGAGCTATTTGCTCCAGCTAAAAACAGAAACAACGTGAAATACATACCTTGTAGAATTGGACATAGACGCCAAGCCTTGAGCCCAGTTGTTCCAGTAAACTGACCAACTGCCACTTCCAAGAAAAACAACGGTACGCCACCAATAATTACACAGATAAAGTATGGAATCAAGAAGGCACCTGAAAAGAGAACAAAAATAATTAGGAGTGAGCAAAAGTGGGACAATGTGATGACTTATTAGTGGTTTTGTCAGGGGAGCCATCTTCTCAGATCCTCCAAGATTGCATAGATTGATACAGTTGACGTTTAGATTGAACATCAATAAACTGATGTCTGCCAAAAACACATGGGCTGGAACTGAATCTCAGGATATCGACATTATCCCCACCCTTACTTTTTCTCTACGGTGCTAAGCAAATATTAAAATGCATTGATTATTGACATACATACATATTCATATATATATATTGTATACAAGCACACACATATATAAGTATTATAAACGATCAACATATAAATGCAACAATATAACTACTTATATTATAAGTATTTAAAGGCGTCGAGCTGGCAGAAACGTTAGCACGCCGGGCGAAATGCGTAGCCGTATTTCGTCTGCCGTTACGTTCTGAGTTCAAATTCCGCCGAGGTCGACTTTGCCTTTCATCCTTTCGGGGTCGATAAATTAAGTACTAGTTACGCACTGGGGTCGATGTAATCGACTGCCCCTTCTCCCAAAATTTCGGGCCTTGTGCCTAGAGTAGAAAAATATAACTACTTTATATACATATATATTCATATACAGTACGCATGTAAAATATATAATATAATGCGCGTGTATATATATATATATATATATATATGAAGCTGCAAAAACATCACAAAAACTGTTACTCAGAGTTTACCCTTCTCGTTCGTCGGACAATTTTGGTTGAGAATCTCAACCAAAACCTTCCGACGAACAGGAACAGGAAACTCTGAGTAACAGTTTTTTATGATTGTTTTGCAGCTTTATTAATAAAACATATTACTCTACCTCCGATATTTGAGTACTATTTTCCCAACCTTGTTTCACATTAATGTGCTTACTCTTGTATATGTATATATATTTCTTTACTACCCACAAGGGGCTAAACACAGAGGGGACAAACAAGGACAGACAAATGGATTACGTCGACCCCAGTGCGTAACTGGTACTTAATTTATCGACCCCGAAAGGATGAAAGGCAAAGTCGACCTCGGCGGAATTTGAACTCAGAACGTAACGGCAGATGAAATACAGCTACGCATTTCACCCGGCGTGCTAACGTTTCTGCCAGCTCGCCGCCTTTAATGTATATGTATATATATTTCTCTTCGGCACTGGAAGACCAAGAACCCGATGTAGAACTCAATGCACGTATGTTTCAGTGTTGGCTGAGTACAGAGCGGTAATAAGAAAGAGAGATGACAAAGGAATAAATGATTATCTTATGAACTCCAGTAGCTTACAGCTTTTTCTGCTTTAAGATGCAGTGGACTCATAGTTGATATTCAGGAGCTCAACTATGAGTTCACTGCATCTTATAGTAGAAACAGAGGTAAGCTAATGAAGTTCATTAGATAACCATTTATTCCTTTGTCATCTCCCTTTCTTATATACATATATATATGTGTGTGTATATATATATATATATATGTGGTGTGTGTGTGTGTGTGTGTGTGTATTTTATGTTCAGTTGGAACAAAGACAATTTTATATTAATTTGATGGGTGACTCTATACATTTGTTGTAGAGAACAAATTTATTATTATTATTATTATTATTATACAAGAATGTTGCTGACAACTTCGAAGTTTCAGCTATCTAAGCTTCTTTTCTCTATCTTTTTTACGATCCCATTTGATCGAAAACCTACCCCTTTTTTATTTATTTTTTTTTTCTCCCCAAAAAGAAAAGCTTTACTTTGTAATTTGTCCCCTTTGTGTTCAGCGCTATGTGGCTAATAAAGAAACATATCTTCGGACTGCGATGCATGTGGAGTCTTGCCTTTGTATAGCTTCTGTTGAATTAAATTCATCTTTAAGCGGGTGTGTTTGAGTGGGGAGGTAATTAGGTTTTCATGGTTGGCTTGTTATGAAAAGGTTTTTTGGAAAATATAAGATCAAAATTGAGGCTATGGTAGTGTTTAGAATTTATTTATGCGTGTCGAACTTCGTAAACAAGCCTGTAGGTGCTTCTCTGTTGTTCGGTAAGCGCAAGGTGTGACATAATTTTTGTTGCTTTTGTTATTATTGGATATATATGTGTGTGTGTGTGTGTGTGTGTGTGTGTGTATAATTTCAGTAAAACAATTTAGATTCAAATGAATATGGTATTTAACTTAGATGCACCAGAATTTTTTATGGTATTACCCATAAAATTATGTGCGGTGATTATAACCAAAAAATAAACAACAAGAATGGATCGGTAGTTGTACTAAACTACCGATCCATTCTTGTTGCTTATTTTTTGGTTATATATATATATACACGTTTATGTATTTGTTTTGCTAGATTCCTGATGGGAAATTGTGTGTTGGAACAGATATTGTTATATTTGGTGGGGATGGTCATATCTTTCTACTTTTTTTTGCCAGCTAACCACTCGTACTCTATATCTGTTTTTCACATCAGCTTTCTTCTTCTTTTTTTATATTCTTATCTTAGTGTCCTTTGTCAAAGAATACTAAAATAAGAATAACAATTAAGCAGAAGTGAAAAGCAAGTATATAGTGCGTATGGTTAAGACCGTCCCCAAATAGAACACTATATATTCTTTTATTCTTTTACTTGTTTCAGTCACTTTACTGCGGCCATGCTGGAGCACCGCCTTTAGTCGAACAAATCGACCCCAGGACTTATTCTTTGTAAACCTAGTACTTATTCTATCGGGCTCTTTTGCCGAACCGCTAAGTTACGGGGACGTAAACACACCAACATCGGTTGACAAGTGATGGTGGGGGTGACAAACACAGACACACAAATATATACATATACATACATATATATATAGTATATTGGATAAATATTATCCCATAGTGGGTTACACCCATAACCCCTATCTTACTTTGTACATATATATATATATATATAATATATATATATATATATATATATATATAAAGTTAATCCAAACAAGAAAACACAGAAAAAAAAGAGAAAAAAAGGAGAAAAAACACAGCAACGCAGGACGTGGAACAATTAAAGTATTATTGACGCTCAGGAAAGAAGGGAAGGAGGATATATACGACAAGCTTCTTTCACACCCTGGGGCAAGGCACAACGGTTAGGCGGTAGGTTATCACCGGTGCTATAAACACCTGTGCAACCTCGGCCCTCCCTAGCAAGGATAGCGACCTCTCAGACCAAGTCTGGGTTATGACCGTCTCCTTGCCCATGACATCGCTCCAGTTTTCTCCATCTGGAGATCTGGTCCAAACCAGATCCAAAGCAATTTAACTGAGCCCTCCGTCCAACGTCCCACGAGTTGCAAGCCGACTGATTTTTCTTGGTTAATTTTTGCTCCTGCCACCGCTTCGTATCCTTTGATGGCGTCTTCTACACGAGGCAACTGCCTTTTATCAGACACGATGATGGTGACATCATCCGCATGTGCCGTCGCCCTCCTACCGCAACATAGATCACACGGGTCACTCCCCGTGGCCTCCAACTTCTGCAGCAGAGGCTCAAGAGCCAGCACACACACACATATACACGCGATGAGCTTCTTCCAGTTTCCGTCTAACAAATCCACTCACTATAGCTTGGTCGGCCCGAAGCTATAGTAGAAAATATTTGCCAAAGGTGCCATGCACTGGGACTGAACCCGGAACCATGTCGTTGGGAAGTAAACTTCTTACCACACAGCCACAACATATGTATGTATGTACTCTTTTACTTATTTCAGTCATTTGACTGCGGCCATGCTGGAGCACCACCTTTAGTCGAGCAACTTATTCTTTTTCTTGTAAGCCCAGTACTTATTCTATCGGTCTCTTTTTGCCGAACCGCTAGATGACGGGGACGTAAACACTCCAGCATCGGTTGTCAAGCAATGCTAGGGGAACAAACACAGACACACAAGCACACACACATACATATATATATATACATATATACGACAGGCTTCTTTCAGTTTCCGTCTACCAAATCCACTCACAAGGCATTGGTCGGCCCGGGGCTATAGCAGAAGACACTTGGCCAAGATGCCACGCAGTGGGACTGAACCTGCAACCATGTGGTTGGTAAGCAAGCTACTTACCACACAGCCACTCCTGCGCCTATATATATATATATATATATATATACAGTTAAAAGAAAAAAGAGGGTTTAAAAACCCAGGCAGATATCAATAAAGCACTCAGTTTTAAACGAATTTGGCTAACTATATCCAACACTCAAACTGCAGTAAATGTAAGTAGAATACTCATCTAAGGTAATTCCTTATCTATGACAAGTAGATTCAAGTATCATTTAGAAGAATTTCAAGAAATTCAGAGTATTAGACAGCAAAAATACGTATAGAAAAAATTGCATCTTTAATGTAGAATTCACCTTATAAAGCCGACAATTGTGTCTATTGTATTAATATATTTAGATGTGGAAAACATCACTGAAATTGATATTTCCGAAAATATGGGCCAACATAACGTTTTTAAGACGATCCAAAATTAGTTAAATTCAAAATGAACTAAGGAAATATTTCCAGGGATCTTTTCACTATGACCGGCAGATTTAAAAAATAATTTCTTTGTAACTAAACACTTTTAAACTTCGTATACTGGTAGAATGTGTCACATATGTGTCGCGAGAAATTAAACAAGAAATAGCTTACAAACTACAGAATTTTCTCAAGAACACCAAGAGAAAAAAGATGTTTTATGTGACACATTCTACCAGTATACGAAGTTTAAAAGTGTTTAGTTACAAAGAAATTATTTTTCTAAATCTGCCGGTCAAAGTGAAAAGAGCCATTTCCAGTCATGAACGTTTTCTGCAAAAAGAGCACTAAGAGGAAGTATAATCTAAGAAATTTTTGTATTCATCTATTAGTGTGGATAACGAAAAAATAAAAAAATAAACATAAGAAACGTTACAACAATTAGAAACAGAGATTTTAAGTTATGACAATTAGCTATCTTTTTGTTAAACATAGTAAACTTTGAATTTAATTAATTTTGTATCGTTTTGAAAACTTTGTGTTAACATGTATTTTCGGAAATATTAATTTCAATGATATTTTCAGTATCTAGATATGTCAATGTGGAGGCGCAATGGTCCAGTAGTTAGGGCAGTGAACTCGCGGTCGGAGGATCGCGATTTCGATTCCCAGACCGGGCGTTGTGTGCGTTTATTGAGCGAAAACACCTAAAGCTCCACAAGACTCCGGCAGGAAGTGGTGGCGACCCCTATTGTACTCTTTCGCCCCAACTTTCTCTCAATCATTCTTTCTGTTTTTTTAGTAACGCTGCGATGGACTGGCGCCCGTCCAGCTGGGAGGAATACATACGCCACAGAAACCGGGAAACCGGGCCCATGAGCCTGGCTAGGCTTGAAAAGGGCGCATAAATAATTAAAGATATGTCAATACAATAGAAACCATTGTTGGCTTGTTGTGAACATGTGTGTTTGTGTGTGTGTGTGTGTACATAT
Organism: Octopus sinensis; assembly: GCF_006345805.1. NCBI lineage: Eukaryota > Metazoa > Mollusca > Cephalopoda > Octopoda > Octopodidae > Octopus > Octopus sinensis. The sequence goes on along the minus strand of NC_042997.1, from coordinate 52,098,089 downwards.
ACATACACACAGTTACTTTATATTATCTTTTTCTTGACATCTTTATCAAAGTTAATTTATACAGCCAACGAACCATAACAATAAAACATCAAAAGTTTCAAGCCATTACTTTGACAAAGCATGACAATAATATAATTACAATGAAGACGTTTGTAAACGCATTTTAAATAACATACGTTGAAAAAAATCAACATCAGATCTTTTGATTTTTGTGTTTGTTCTGTCGAATAACTCAATCTAAGTTCAACAATAGTTCAAATCTGCTATTAAAAAAGGCATTAACTAAACCTACTTCAAAATTACCCTACAAATACATTTTTTACGTTCCTAAGTTCAGGATGATCACATAAAATATTCATACTACTTCAAAGTAGTATAGCAATAAAATCTTAGCGAAAAATCTGTTTTCGGTTTCGATTATCGGTTGTAGTAATTTTAAACTCCACTTGCCTCACTAACACCCTTGGAGAACATAGAAAGTCATTTCTACGTTTCTCTTATTCAATAATTCAGAATTCAATAACGTACGACTCCTTTTCATGAATAGTAAAATTGGAAATATATTTAATATTATTAAATTCATTTGACTATTAAACAAGTTAAGGGGTACATTATTTACATCTTGTTTGTTGCTAACACAACGTTTCGGCTGATATACCCTCCAGCCTTCATCAGGTGTCTTGGGGAAATTTCGAACCCTGGGTTCTCATATCTAAGGTATTTTTCGATATTATTATTACTGTTATTATTATTATTATTATTATTATTCAGGTCACTGCCTAGAATCGAACGCGGAATCTTGGGGTTAGTAGCCCGCACTCTTAACCACTCCGCCATATGCCCGTTGAAGAGAAGTTAAGGGGTGTTATATTGAATGACGAACTAAAACAAATGAATCTCCGCCAGAATTTCCAGCTATCAGTACTCAGTTGTTTGATTAGTGTAAAAGTGTTAGTCCACAGTATCGTGTTTGTCTTTAATGTAATTCTAGCGTGGAAACAGTGTTACATAGTAAAAGGGGTAACTTTTGAATTACAGGTACAGTTTATCCAACGGGTTTCTGTACACCAAAGTTCACTCACAAGGCATAGGTTGACCCGAGGCTATATACACACACATATATGTGTGTAAGATACTTGCCCAAGATGCCACGCATCAGAACCTAGATTTTATGATAGCGAAACGAACTTAGTCATTCGGTCATACAGCGTCACCGTAAAAACAAATTTTCATTTAACTGAAATTTCCCTTTTAGTAGGATCAAGAAAACAAAATCTTCAAATTAAATAAAGGATGCAGATCAATATCTAATTTCCAATGAAAGACCAAGAACAACAGTTATTTCCAATAGACTTTTCACTTTATAGAAGAGAAGAGAGTTATTTCCAACTAACTATCCAGTATTTCAAGAACAACAGTTTTTTTTTCCTACCAAGGCTTTCTTAATAAGTGAACTATCGCTCGAAGTTTATTTGATTCAGCAATGCGGAGCAAGAAATAAGTTCTTGATAATTAAAGTCTGTGTCTCGATTTCTATTTCCAGCTAAAACTAATTTATGTTGATTTATTATCATTGAACCCTCGAGAAAATTATAAAAGTCGAACAATTTCACAGGCTTGAAAAATGAAGAGATTGGTTTTATAGTGAATCCTACTCAGGTAGGAGAATTAGTGTAGAAGCCTATATATGGGATACATGGAGGGCAAATGTCGCAAATTGATGAAGCAAGATTTGTAACATTGTCTTTCTTAACAAAAATATTTAGAAAGTTTCTTTAAATTAAAAATAGCTTGACTTCGTTGGTCAGTAATATTCTGGGTTTTACCGAATGTTTGTTTGTGGTAGTCCAAAACAATAGAAAAAAAAAGAAACCAAAACTTTTGAGTAAATAGAAATATGAGAATAATACAATTTGAAACTGAGACAATAACTACTAAATAATATAAAATTCTTTTAAAGTTAATCTCAAGTGTAGCAATGGGATAGTGTATGGAGAGGATTGGTCTAAGTATTTTAATAAATAATTGAATAGATGTCTACAAAACATGCCTTGGTGTCACGACAGTATGTTGTATTTTCATGTTATTCGTATTACCCATTCGTGCTTTCAGATTACTAATATGAGATGTGTGTTTGTAAGTGAGCTGAGAGTCATTAGCAAATGCAAATAATTTTTTGTTTGCTTTCTCTTAATAAGAAGGGAATTTCAGTTAAATATCAAATTTTGCGTACAACATTTAGCACATGCTCTGTAATTATCCGAATTTATGTTATTGCTCTGTTTGAGTTGGCTCATTTTAGTCTTATTAAAAGCTCATCACAGACGTTATGTATTCAATGAAATGGAATGATATTTTAATAGACAATGGTCACTATAGATATTAAGTTTCCACGTTGATAGGGCGACAGCAATCAATCAAATGAACGCAGTGTCTATGAATAATCTAATTTTAAATACAAAATACCTCAAATATTTAACTCTTATAGGTCGAGGACATGTGTAATATAAACGATTTATAGAAAGAAGAGCTCATTATTTACATTTGACGGATATTTGTCCTCATTTTATTTGTTGTTAACACAACGTTTCAACTGATATACTCTCCGGCCTTCATCAGGTGTCTTGGGGAAATATCGAACCTGGGTTCTCATTCCTAAGGTATTTTTCGATGTTATTATTATTATTATTATTATTATTATTATTATTATTATTATTATTATTATTCAGGTCACTGCTTGGAATCGAACTCGGAATCTTGGGGTTAGTAACCCGCACTCTTAACCACTGCGCCATATGCCCGTGGGCATACCTTAGGAATGAGAACGCAGGTTCGAAATTCCCCAAGACACCTGATGAAAGCTGGAGGGTATATCAGTCGAAACATTGTGTTAACAACAAACAAGATGAGGACAAATATCCGTCAAATGTTAATAATGTAAATAATGTACATAATTCTTCATCTCTCAAATATAGAAGAGTAGCGTTATTCAGTATTTCAAGAATAACGGCTTCTTTATTCCTACCCAGGCTTTCTTAATAAGTGAACTATTACATGTTTGTATTTCATTGTTTTTATTTTAAATGTAGTGAACACTATTATTGCATTATGTCAAAAGAAACTGATATTTTAATTTGAAATTCTTATTTTTAATTTAATGAAACTGACGTCTTCAGAAAACTTAGTGTTGTTTCATAATAGTTGTTAGAAAACTTAATGAAGATGTGTGTGTGTGTGTGTGCGTGTGTGTGTGTGTGTGTGTGCACGCGCTTTTAATATAAGCGTTATTAAAATGACTGTATCGTTGTTCCATATACCTTTACTCACACTGTAGTGGTTCTTTATAATGATGATATACACACAGATGTGTATTATTGTCATTAATTACGCTGAACTCTGTAGTGTTATGTAATTAACGATATTAATATGGTGTTTTGATGTCAGAAATCCTATCATCCGGTAAGTGAATCCCGTTTGCTAGGTTTATTTTTGCTTCGGAAACTCTAAATGGAAAACTGACTGAACGTTCACCTCCACAAGTCAGTGGCCCCAAACTTAGCCTTCTGCTATAATTCCATTCGTATCTGGAATGTTTTATAGGAATATTAAATCGATTCAATTAATCGGTTGCTATTGTATTTTATTGACTTCGGAAAATTGTGGAGCTGACCACGGCGAGACTTGAACTCAGAAAGTAATGGTCGCAATTAGATCCTGAGGCATTAGGTCAGATGCCCTAACGATACTATCAAGTCGTTGCATTGATTCAGTTCTCGTCAGTTGGATTATTATCTCTGATTAAGACGAAATGCTTAAATCTTATGGCGAGTACCTTTACGTTCTGAATTTCAATTCTGCCGCTTTAACTTTGTTTTCATGCTCTCAGTCAGATCTTCAAATCGATTAAATCAGTCAGGTATTCAGATCTAATCAATCATCAACACTTTATCCCCAAAATGAGTTTCTCTTTGCCAATATTAGAAATAGTCGCTGATAATGATGTACAATCTTTTTAAACCCTCTACGTTTAAAACACAGCGGAGTAGAATTTGCCTTCAGTGCTTATAGAGACCGCTCTAATAGGTACCAATATTGTACTGAATCAAGGCAATCGATTATTTTTATGGTCTACATATTTCAGACATTTTGCTAACGTGACATTATTGTTGTACACCTACTATATGGCACTGTTGTCATTTTGAAAGTATATTATCTATTTTGTAAAATTGAGATGACCTGGAGGGTTAGGGTTTTATTATTATCGCTAGCATACCCATGTCGTCAAAAATGCAGACAGTTTTATTAATGATAGAAAATGGCATATCAAAACAATGCGAGGAACCATTGCTAAATGTCAGCAACCGAATAAATATATCTATATACACAGAAATAAAGTACTTAATGAAAGAAAGGTAATCTTAGCCTGATGATTAGCTACGTTGAGCATAGCTCGTTGCATAACTATTATACCACAAGCATCCCCTACCTTAAGAAACATATGTATCTTGCATTTTACCTTTTCCACTCCCTCAATTTGGATTTTTATTTGTATATAAATATATGTATGTATGTATGTATGTATGTATGTATGTACACTCATACGCATACATATGTGTGTATGCGTGAGTGAGTGTGCGCACACGCGCGCATTTTTGTTTACCATTCTTAGATCGATGAAATCGATGTCGTTGACAACTTCTTGTGAACAACACACTATTTCGAAGACGTGTAAAATATGTTGTCCTTGACTTGCAAAATGAAATAAAGACTAATATCATAAAGGGCAAACATGGAAAAAAAGGACTAAAATAAAAGAACGTTTACACCTAGAGATACACAGAAAGTTCGGGTGTATTGCAAACTCATATACGCGTGTGCAAACACAAACATGCTAACATTTTTCACCCCTGCCTTGTGTGTGGTGTGTGTGTGTGTGTGTGTGTGTGTGTGTGTGTGTGTGTACATATTTATGAAAAAATTGTTCGAAGTGGAATGGTGTAAATTTGTCCAGATCCTGTACATCTCTCATAATCGAGTAACCATAAAAGGCTTATACTGTAAAAGAGATGCCAAACTCCAAATGGCCAATATTGTTCTCTCTCACATTATATGTGAAGCTCCCTCGTCAAAAGTTGTTTAATTTATCCCATATATACGCTTAAGCGGATCACAAACACAAACCAACATGCACAAAATGGTGTATGTAATCGTAGTGCTGCAATGCTCGACATTTTTAAACAAGTTTTCTCCTATGAGTTACATTTCTAGAAATCTTCCTAGATAACACCCACATATACCCCTGCAGTATCATTATTCGACAGTTGTTGACCATTTTGTCTGATCATGTTTTTGTTCTTACACCCACGTAATGTCATTATTTTACATACAGCTTGCACTGTGGGGCACACTTTTCATCAGCTGTTGACGAGAAATCATAACTTTGGCACCTTCCGACATCATCGCTCCCTTCATGGATGCTGGGCAACATTGATACTCCTAGAAAATGTCCAAATTCTTTTGGCTCACGCTTTAGCACAACTATTTTCTCCGTCATCCACTAGCAACAGCTGTAACCACTCGACCAACGCAGCAACTATTTTATTATCCATTGAGGACTGGTAATTTGCTGTTATGGTCTTACTCTCATTCATATGTCTCTGCCATATGCATGGAGATGCATTTTCCGCTCCTCTCCAGTTCATGAATCACTATTGTTTTGTCGTTTCCAATTTCAGTACTACCCAGGTAAGATATTATCGATTTGATTACAAACCTATAACCTCCCACCTATATTTGTATGGACGATCATACTGAAGATCTACAGATAAATTGCATAAGTAAAATTACGTAATTTATTGATAGTGAAACACTGTTTATGATTAATCTATATTTTTGTTGCTTTTCATTTGTCTTGCTCGCTTACGTTTCTGGTGTTTGCTAAATTTTCTAGAGAACAATTCTTAGTGGTAATGACCATAGCGGATCTACTTCTAGCATTAGGGTTTCCACATAGTGGTAATTCCCTCTTATATGTATGTAATACTATCTACTGAAAATACCGTAGTTGACATCAACATGTCTCAAATAATTCTTTAAGTCTTTTATATTATAAGCCTTTCTTTTCATGAGCTGACTCTGTATTGCTTTCTCATTGCACCATCAACTCAACAATCAGGACTTTTGGTCAAGGTATCGTAGCATAAAGCCAGGGCATTACTTTGTTATTGCCACAAGGCTTGAGAATATGAATGTTTCTCATATCTTCTGCATTGTCCTCTCATTTTCCCATGCAGAAATTTGGATATCAGCTTTCCTTTGTTGATACACCTGCATTATCCTTTCTCACCCTGCTTTGAAAATCATCAGGGTGCAATATGGTATTGGTTCTCATTGCATTGACGCTGTCGTACTGTTCTTTCGATGCATCAGTGAGGATATGCAAAACTTGGTTATGCCGCCAGAAATACTGTGACGACAATCAGCAGTAACACACTAGCCCCACCATCTAATACTGCTCAGGGATGGAAACATCCTGAAGAGCTCTCTCAAACCGGGGATGGAAACGCTCTCGAGAGCTATTTCAAGCTTGGTGCCTCCACTTTTCACAACATGCTCCACGATAACTTTCTTTGCTCAACTGCATCCCATACTGCCCATGCGCATTGGCTTCCTAACCCTGCACCCTTAGTGAAAGACCCCTCTTTAATATGACGATTTCTTTGCTCATAAAATTTCGCCTGCCTTTGTTATTCTATCGAGGTGTCCATTTGTCCTCTCAACAGCTTATTTGTGTATCTTTCCTTTCCATAAACACTATTGATCCAACAATACGAACAACAGGCTTCACCCAATTCTATAGCGTCATATGAGAACGAATTTTCCTCTATTTTTAATTCCCCTACAAGAGGTGTTAAAGGAATTTTCGCGCGTGCGCGTACGCGTGTGTGTATGTGTGTTTGTGTGTGTGTGTGTGTGCTTGTGTATATATGTGTGTGTGTGCAAGTGCATATGTGTGTGTGCATGCGTGTGTGTGTATGTGCATGCATGTATGTGTGTGTATGTGCATGCATGTATGTGTGTGTATGTGTGTGAGAGAGAGGGAGAGAGAGGTAGAGAGAGGGAAAGAGAGAGAGATGTTGGAGATATGCGAGTGTCTTGTTTGGGTGTCAGATTCCGTCTTTCGATGAATCTAATTCAATAAAATAAATACCAAACTGAAATAAATGTCGGTGTCGATGTGATTCGCAAGACGCAGTGCAACAGCATGGCCACAGTTAAATGAGAGAAATCAGTAACAGAATAAAAGAATAATATAAAAGATCCTTAGTCCATGATGACTTTGTCTATATTTATAGCTTCCTTCGTCTTATCTGACATTCTACATGAATCAGCAACCTCACTGGCTTGGATATCTTAACAATTTCGCTTTCCTTCCGGAGGTTTCAAATCATTTTATAAACGCATAAATACAACTTATTATGTTATTGTTCGTCTTTTGTTTTTACTTTCGCACATTTTTTGCTTGGAGAGATAAAGGAAGATTTTTTCTGTAGTGGTGGGTGATAGGTACTTTTTGGCATAAGTTAGAGAATGAGAAGATTTTTTTTTTCTTTTTTTACGAAGAAAACTTATTATTGCATTCCTATAAACGCGTTTTTCTGTTTTATAATGTAACAATAAAATAGCGATATCTATGCCCGTGGCTGTTTTATGGTTAGATACAAAACAGGAAATAAATAGTATACTTTTTTTAAAGCCTGTCTTTATTACAACTTATGGTATTTTTTCCGTCTGCAAGCATGCATGCGTACATACATACAAACATACATACACACGTATGTATGCGTGCATGTATGTTTGTCTGTCTGTCTGTCTGTCTGTCTGTCTGTATGTATGTATGTATATATGTATGTATGTATGCATGTATGTATGCATGCATTCGTTTAGTCTTTTATTTGTTTCAGGCATTAAACTGCGGTCATGCTGGGGCACCGATTCGAAGAACTATAGAATCAACTCCATTACCTTTTTTAAAGTCAGGTACTTATTCTATCGGTCTCTTCTACCGAATCGCTAAGTTACGGAGAGGTAAGTACACCACCACTGGTTATCAAGCGGTGTTGGAGGACAATCGTATACACGATGACACATTCACACACACACACACACACACACATATATATATATATATATATATATATATATATATATATACACGACGGGTTTCTCTCAGTTTCCGTCTACCAAATCCACTCACAAGGCTTTGGTCAGCACGAGGGTATAACAGAATATACGAGGCTATAATAGAATACACGTGCCATGCAGTGTGACTGAAGTGGGGAGAATGTAGTTGGGAATCAAGCTTCTTACCATACAGTCACGTATGTATAATAATTATATTTTCGTAAATTATTTTATGTGGATGCATCTGATTTTTCCCCCACAAAAACACACACATGCACACATAGATACAAACACATTCAAATGCACATAACACCCGCATTTACACACACCATTCAATTTTAATTTCCTTCAACTGCAAACTATGTGAAGGGAACATATAAACCACAACTGCACTCACTCCGAGTTCCTAATTTTAACTACTTTTCTTCCATCAGATGATTTTAAAAGCCTCTAAATAGAGGCATATAAAGCACACAGCTGGTTTGTACTGGTTCTGTTGTACTTCTGATACGAACTTTAAATTCTTGTATAAAATTCCTACCTAGATCCTCCTGAAATGTTCATTGCATCGAAATTATGTTCGCTGGATTATCCACAAGGAGCGATTAACTGTAAATGATGCATTTCGATGCCCACCTCGACGACAGTCTGCCGTGATTCTCAGTCGAAGACGTAGGGTTCTCTGGAAAGCCGATTTCGGCTGTCGAAGTAACAGATTTATTGATCTGTTGCGTGAGATAAATCACCGGTCTGTCCCTCAAACTTTATTGATAAATGTCAGATTTTTCGCCGCTGTCTTAAAAGACTCCGCCGGTTACGACGACGAGGGTCCCAGCTGATACGATCAACGGAACAGCTTGCTCGTGAAATTAACGTGCAAATGGCTGAGCATTCCACAGACACGTGTACCCTTAACGTAGTTCTCGGGGATAATCAGCGTGACACAGAGAGTGACAAGGCTGACCCTTTGAAATACAAGTACAACTCATTTTTGCCAGCTGAGTGGACTGGAGCAACGTGAAATAAAGTGTCTTGCTCAAGGACACAACGCGTCGCCGGGAATCGAACTCACAACCTTACGATCATGAGCCGAATGCCCTAACCACTAAGCCACGCGCCCTCACTGCCGCCGCCGCTGTCTTAGAAACTTAACTATTACAATAGATAGTAAATTGGGAGCATTTTCATATTTGTGATCTGTCGAGTGGCGAATTATTGTAGAAGAACCAGAATAAGGCGATGGGATCATAATAAACAACTTCAGGTTCACAACTCTGCTGGACAGAATTACAAATTTTGACAAAAAATGTGCACCAAGAGGTTGATTCTTGATGTTCGTAGTGTGATCGTACAAACTTAGGCGATCCCCACCAGATCTATCAACAGCAACTTTCACATCACGCAACGCATTGTAGAGCGGTTCCGCATTAGATCTGACTTTCGTGGAGTGCTGTATTTAGATCAGTCTAAAACGTTGGACAGGACACAGTCTTGAGCGCTGCCGATTTCTGATCGGTTTTCGGAACGTGTATTGCAGCAATGAACAGCAGTATCTTTTCAGTTGTCAAACTAAATGGCTACCCATTGGAAATGCTTCGTATCACGCGCTCGGTTTATCAAAGATACGTCCTCTCTTCATCTGTAAGTTTTAGCTTCGAGCTATTGTTCCGTATTTTAACTATTTTTCTTCCATCAGATGATTTCAAAAGCAGTTATCTGCCTCTAATTAGTGTCGGTTAAAACATACAGATGTGTTTTAGGGGCAGCTTCAGGAGATAGATAAGTTATCATAAACATAATCTCATGACACCTAGGGCCTGAAAGAATCACTGCACTCACCAGTATCTACTTGAAAGTACACACTAAAAAACTGTAAAAAGATTAATACTTTACATCGTTCATCTATACATACTACTATTCAAAACACAACAACATATTGAGACTACTACACTCCACAATCACGCCATCTAAAACGTAGAAAATACATAATGGCTTTAAAGATCAAAAATTTCCCATACATTTCAAAAGCTTTTGACTCTATTTTTTAAACCACTTTAAGAGAAAAACGTTGGCTATCAAACTACTTGTCAGGGGACCAAGCCTATTTCGAGTGGAGCAACAATATTTCCAGAACTTGCCGTTTCTTGAATGGAGTAGCTCAATGATTTGTTTCCTCGCTTACGCTCTTCAACCTATACCTACACGAACTTCCAATACCTCCTCGAAAGTTAGAAACATTTTCATACATAGATGACGCCATAATCACATCCACCTGCCGTTCTATAGACACTGCTACACAACTACTCCAGTACTACTTACATCCTTTCGAAACATGACTCTACAACTACAAACGTTACGCCTACCAAATCCAGTGTCCTCTTTCTATTAGCAACGCCAGAAAACATCAAATACAACCGGTTATCAAACTCAACAACATAAATATATCACACTCAGAAGACACACTTCCACAACATTCACAATCCACATAGAAAGTATAGGTGAGAAAGAAAAACGACGTACAAGGCACCACAATTAGCCAACAAAAACAAACAACAATGGTGTATAAAGTGGCGAGCTGGCAGAAACGTTAGCACGCCGGGCGAAATGCTTAGCAGTATTTCGTCTGCGGTTACGTTCTGAGTTCAAATTCCGGCGAGGTCCTCTTTGCCTTTCATCCTTTCGGGGTCAATTAAATAAGTACCAGTTACGCACTGGGGTCGATATAATCGACTTAATCCGTTTGTCTCTCCTTGTTTGTCCTCTCTGTGTTTAGCACCCTTGTGGGTGTATAAACAATACATTAGATCTATTAGGGTCTATTGTGGATTACTCTAGTCATACTTGGAGACCCCAGTTTCTCCACGATAACATATAAACTACACAAAATAGCACATTATGCAAAACCACAGTTCACACCCACGACACAACGACACGACGAAGCAAAAACACAAAAGCTGAAAAGCCATCTGGACATACAAAGGCTAGTCTTTTGGTGCAGCAACTTCAGTACATGCAGTCCTTGTCACTTCATAAACACCTCCAAGAGCGTAGACCTATATACAACAACCAGGACATGCAACAGAACTCTAAAGACACAACTATCTCCACTAAGGTTGGACAGGCAAAAGGAATATACACAAATATAAACAGCAACAACATCAACAGCTTCACCAGTCCCAAATACTGTTCTGAGAACCACACCACCAACGATGTGTGCAGACAATCTGTCACGCTCTTTGCTCTCTGTAGTTATCACTATAATGTGTGTGTGTGTGTGGTGTGTGTGTGTGTGTGTGGTGTGTGTGTGTGTGTGTGTGTGTGTGTGTGTCTACGCGCGAGCGCGTAATTATAAGATTCAAAGATCTGAGTGTAGGAGGTTTGTACGTTTCGAGCAGTCCGTGGTAGGTATAAAAAAACAACGTTCAAGAACAACAATAATTTATTGGCGTCGAAGGTTGTAGACTTTTCTTATATCGAAGTTCAATATACTGAAAAAATTAACGAAAGTGTAATCTTCATATAATTAAGGTACTTTCGGCCTAACGAGTTGCCCTATCAGTATTTGTGAAGGGAAGTCATCCTTCCCATCCTTCCCATCTTCAACACGCCGATGATGGGTCAATACCTTGAAACTCGAGTCCGTGTGTATCATAAGTTGAAGATGGGAAGGATGATTTCCCTTCACAAATACTGATAGGGCACAGAAAGTGTGTCTATAGCCACCTGGAGGAGGTGTCTTCCTGGGGCTACAAACTACAGTAGCATCCACCCTTAGGGGTTAGCCATATTCAAATGGCAAATATACGTCACGATGTGTTACCGCTACTTTTTATAACTCGCTCTGAGATTTATCATTGTTTGATTTCACTTTTTCAATATCAGTGTCAATCGATACTGGAAAAAGTATATGTATTTGTGAAGGGAGCTGACTTCTCGTCGACAACTATGATTGTCACACGCCGATGATAGGTCAATACCTTGAAACTCGAGACCGTGTGTATCATAAGTTGAAGATGGGAAGGATGGCTTCCCTTCACAAATACTGATAGGGCACAGAAAGTGTGTCTATAGCCACCTGGAGGAGGTGTCTTCCTGGGGCTACAAACTACAGTAGCATCCACCCTTAGGGGTTAGCCATATTCAAATGGCAAATATACGTCACGATGTGTTACCGCTACTGTTTATAATTCGCTCTGAGATTTATCATTGTTATAATATATATATATATATATATATATATATATATATATATATATATATATATATACATATACACATATATATATATACATATACACATATATATATATACATATATACATATATGTGTGTGTGTGTGTTAATTTTTTCAAATCTATGTACTTACGCACACACATATATGCAAACATGTGTATGTATGTATGTATGTATGTATGTATGTATGTATGTATGCATGTATAAGCGTTAATCCTCTTATGGTGTTTTTAAATAGCACTTAGATAAACCTCAATAAAGTTTTCTTAATCATCACTCCTTAATTCGAGTTAAAATGCTTTCTTTTACATCTAAAAGATAATATAAAACTAAATATAAACGTATTTGTGCGTGTGCACTCATACGCGTATAACTATTTTTACTCGATTTTGTCTGAACGAGAGGAAAAAGAACTGGGTCCACACCTACTTGACGGTTAATTCGTTTATAAGTAGAACGGATTCTAAACACAATAATGCTAACAAAGAACAATCCGACCCATAGAAAAAGCGGTTGTAAAGCAATAAACTTAAACACACGGTCACACAAACTCGCACGCACACACATAGGAACTTAACACGCGATATTGGTGGAATAAAACGCATTCCCAAGAGTTTGCTGGTAACGAAAATTTTGTCATAATAGAACTCAATAAACACTAGATGTTCAGTGTAATGAAACGCGCTTACATGGATAATAAATAACAGAAGAAAACCTTTGAAAAATCCACACAATACAGAGTGTATGTAGAAAACACCTAATATATTTAGATGAATATATATATATATATATATATATATATATATATATAATATATATATATATAATATATATATATATATATATACTACCAGTATCGCCCGGCGTTGCTCGGGTTTGTAAGGGAAATAACTATATAAGCATTTTTAGAGATGTAAAGTATAATAGCCATCTCAATATGGCTAACCACAAAGAGGAGGTGTTACTGTAGTTTTTTACGTTCTGAGATTTAATAATAAATTTTTAGAGAGTTACTTCCCTTATATATGCCAAAATTGCATTAAAAATGGGAAAAATTGATGGTAAATTTTTTTTAAATCGTAGACTCATCGTAGATGCGCGCTAATACCCAGAAGGGCTCGATATGAATCACGACTATAAGATACCCGGTTTTGGTTAAACTGCACCGCAAAATGTGGGAGTAGTTAGGAATCTAAATCGTAGGAGACAGACACTTTTATATATAAAGATATAGATGAATTAGTTTCTGGGCGTATTCGTACATACGTATGCACACACACACACACACACACACACACACACACACACAGAGGCACGCACAACACACACACACACACCACACACACACACACACACACACAAACGCTCCTATTTATGCATGCCACTTACTACTCTGAGTTACTTCTGATAGCTCATTTCGTTTCATTTACACAATTATCTGGGTCATATATGCGTTCAACACTAGAGACACTTTGCTGGAGATAATACAGGAAAGCTGCTATGCTGATGATGTTTACTGAAGCAGAAACTCATGCGCAAGTGTGTACGTGTATTGTGTGCGTACGTGTATACATACATACATACATACATACATACATACATACATACATACATACATACATATCTTTTATCTTTTACTTATTTCAATCATTACACGACGGCCATTCTGGAGCACCGCATTGAGTTTTTAATCGAATGAATCGAACCCAGCACTCATATTTTAAGCCTGGTACTTATTCTATCGGTCTCTTTTGTCGAACAGCTAAGTCACGGGGACGCAAACACACCAACACCAACACCGGCTGTGGTGGTGGGGGACAAGCACAGACACAGATACATACACACACACGTATATATATATATTATATATATATATCTATATATATATATATATAGGCGTAGGAGTGGCTGTAGATAGATAGCTTACTTACGAACCCCTGGTTACGGGTTCAGTCCCACTGCGTGGCACCTTGGGCAAGTGTATTCTACTATAGCCTCGGCCCGACCAAGCCTTGTGAGTGGATTTGGTAGACGGAACTGAAAGAAGCCCGTCGGTATATATATATATATATTATATATATATATATCATTATATATATATGTGTGTGTATGTATGTATGTATGTATGTATGTATGTATGTATGTATGTATATGTGTGTATATGTTTGTGTTTATCCTCCCAACATCGCTTGGCAACCGATCCCCGTAACTTAGCGGTAAAAGAGACCGATAGAATAAGTACTAGGCTTACAACGAATAAGTCCTGGGTCGATTTGCTCGACTAAAGGCGGTACTCCAGCATGGCCGCAGTCAAATGACTGAAACAATGAAAAGAGAAAAGAGTAAAGAGTATATGACGGGCTTCTTTCAATTTCTGTCTACCAAATCTACTCACAAGGCTTTCGTTAGCCTGAGGCTATTGTAGAAGACTCTTACCCAAGGTGCTACGCAGTGGGACTGAACACAGAACCATGTGGTTGGGAAGCAAACTTACGTACAAAGGCCCACAGAAGAATGTAAGTACTTAATACATGTAGTAGACATTTGTTTGAAGTTGAGCACACATTCCACTTCAGCTCAATTTTCTCTGTATCCTCGATACGTTGGGCGATAAAAATTTGGCTGAACATTTTTGATCAGGTTATGGAGACACATGCAATGGTTAAATCGTTTTTCATTGGTCATCTTTAGTCAGATTGTCGACGAAGTGTTCAATACGGGAAGAAAACTGTTAAAGCATTCAAAATATCTATTTAACCAGGGAAACGTTCAGAATTTACTGAAGTGGTCAACGATCTGTGATTGTAGAGGTGATATTTGCCCGGTGTTGTATTTAATGCTATATCTAAGAAGTTAAAAATTCATATGTTCGTGCTGGTGTCTCAAACTTGAAGCTTGGAATGACTAACAAAACTTTTTACCAATGTCAGTCATTAGTACTTATCTCACATTTCTTGTTTAGCATCGTAGATGTTTGCATTTGGATGAATTTTACAGTGAAGCACAAGGTCCATCAGCTTGGAATAAACTGAGACAGTTTCCGAGATATTCTTGTTTATTGGGACGTAATTGATTTCACACTCCTTCAATTTTCAATTCATTGGTGGAATAATTCTACCCCTAATTCTAAAGGGATGAGTGTGATGTGTTTATCTCATCTTGAGGGTATTCCCTGCTATCCCTATGCAGTCCTTTTCTGTACCAAAAGCAGATGTTATTCTTGATGTGAAGTGAGAAATTACTGAGTGAATATTATAGATCACAATGATAGTCAGGAAACGTTGCCTTCAAAGCCACTGTAGCTAATTTCTGTTGTTCTCATTAAATAATTTATGGTACCTATGTGTGAGTGGAAAATGATTACTTATAAAGAATGCAAAGTTCTTAGTTGTTCTGCTACAAGCAGTGAATTAAATCCTATGATATGTCTCTTCCTAGGTCTGCTATTTTGCGTGACTTTCTTTATATATTTATATATATATATATATATATATATATATCTATATATATTCTTCGAACAGACGGTTAGTAGCGACAATGCTGGTTCTGACTACGCTGCATTGATAAAGGGCAACAACCCTGAAAATGTCTGCAGATGTCTGACTAGCAAGGTGAAGCGGCTGACCTCCCCTGTTCGAAGTGTTGTAATGGACGCAGGTTCGTGTGTCATATAGCTAGCTAGAGGCGATGGCCTCTTGGAGCTAATCAGCGACAGCTTTAGCTTATTTTATAGACTGCCATATTAGTATGGCGATAACTATTAATATCCAGTAACGCTGCCGTAATCTCCTTTAGAGAGACTAGTAGTTTAATATTTCTATTATATATATATATATATATATATATATATATATATATATATATATATATATATATATATATATATATTCTAGATTTTATCTGGAGTTAGTTCATGATTATGCATCATTATAGTGGGAGGCAGCTTGGTTGCATAGATAACAGATGAAAAATTCCTTTATTTGCGTTATCTACTAGCTGTTTTATGATTGAAGTTTTTGTTTGCATAATTGTCTTCATTAGGATTCCCTGTCGAGGTGATATTTATTTGTGGTCATATTTCATATTATTTCCAAAAGATTAACGTTTCAAACTTCGTGCCGAATGTGATTTCCAGTATATTTGTTTGAAAACTTAGATGGAATGCTTATCAATTCTTTTGTAAATTTGCACATATTTTGTCTATTCATCTTGTAGGAGGTGCTTGATAATTGTCCTTGGTAATTCTATGACTTTACAACTTGCATGACTTTTCGTAGTTCCTAAAATACGCAAGTTGTTTAATTCTGAAATTTCCATTTAAACTTTCTTGGAAATACTGAAAAGTTCTTCGCTTTCATTTCTGACCCCCAGAACAAGTTGTCAGGAAACAAGAATGACATCGTTGCATTCATAATTATTCTAGTGATAGACATGCAAATGTAATGAATATTTTTCTGAATTCTAAGGCTTTCAGAAAATGTTTAAATGTTAAAAGGATTAAATGGTAAATGTTAAAATTCTACAAAAGAAAATAAAGGGAATCCCAAAAGCGCTTCACCTTCCATGATACGGCGCTGTTGTTGTTCCACTGCACTCAGTTCTTGAGGTTAACGAAGTCGAGGATGTGCTTGCAAACTATATCCGATTCATATTGGCGGGGCATATTAATCTGCGTTAGGGTTAAGTAAATAGTTGTTTATGTAATCTTTTATTGTTCTACACGGCTTACGCATAGAACAATTTTATGGTTCTACACGGCATTCCATACGGTTTTCAGTTTTTAAATTGGGTTGTTAGTATTTTTGTTTCAGCTTGTATATCTGAATGACGTGGCTAGTCTTTTTATTTTTCTCTTTGAGTAAATGGACGTTGAAAATGTTGCGTTCCAGTAGACGTTGTTGTGTTGAAGTTGAAAGTACGTGTGCTTAATAATAGCCGATATAAATGCTGGTTGATTTCTCCAGCCACGCATTACTTCATATAGAGGGAAGAGAGAGAGAGAGAGAGAGAGAGAGAGAGAGAGAGAGAGAGAGTAAAAGACAAACACAGAGACAATTATCATAAGTGCAGGATGAGTACATATGTTAGACTTCCTGGTTGGCTGATAGTAAAGGAACGCTGCACACGCACACATACACGCACGCACATACACACACACACACACATATACACACACATACACACTCACACACACAAAGTGAGATCGAAAGATAGAAACAGAGGCAGAGAATAAGACATTTGTTATAGAAAAAAGGTAAATATGAAAACAATTGTAAATTAGTAAATCCATTTCAAATTTAGTATTTTTGTTTATATTTCAAAATGAGTTGTCAGTTTGCAAACTTACAAATTACTTTTAAATGAATCTGATACATAGATAAATATACACTTACGCACACACACACACACACACACACACACACACACACACACACACACACACACATACATACACACACACACACACACTCACGCACATACACACATACACACATATTCACACACGCACAGATGCACACATACGCATGCACGCACGCACATACTCACACAATTGTATCGAACAGTGAGAATGAGCGCTCAGGATTGCATTTGGAGGATAAATATTCTATATTTCAATGCTTTCATATGGAAAGGATTTCCACAATTTTCAAGCTACCCATTGCTTAAAAGCGCTGGTAATCCCTTTCCCTTTGGGTGGACTACATGCTCTCATACAAAATCAAAGCGATTACCAATATTTTTAAGCGGATCGCTTGAAAATTGTGAAAATTTTCTCGGCATGAAACCATTGGTATGATTTTGTATCAGACAACGAAGTCTATCAAAACGTAAGGCGATTACCAACGCTTTTAAGTGGATCTCTTGAAAGTTGTCGAAATTCTTTATAGTAAACCAAAACAACACAAAGAGATGTAATGAATAGGTCAATACAGTTGAAATCCAGTAAATCCAATTGGTAATTATTATTATATTAGGAGTGTATAAAATATAAAGAAAGAGAGAAGGTGTAAAATGAAAATGTTATTCCACCAAATGACATCCATACAACGACGATCGTTTCACAGCCTTTATCATTGTTATAACGTGAGTCCTTGTCCACTTCTATGTTGCTGTCGGCACTCTAATATTCTTGTCGCCATTATTATGTGGCGGTATTCCACGTCTTATTGTCTTTGACCCGTCTAAGGCAGCCAGCTGGCAGAATCGTTACCACGCCGGGCGAAATGCTTAGCAGTATTTTATCTGCCGCTACGTTCTAAGTTCAAATTCCGCCGAGGTCGACTTTGTTTTTCATCCTTTCGGGGTTGATAAATTAAGTACTAGTTGAGTACTGGAGTCGATGTAATCGTCCATCCACCTCACCCAAATTTCAGGCCTTGTGTCTATAATAGAAAGGATTATCTTTGACCCGTCAATCGTGCTATCGCTGATAGCTCCGCAAGACAATGACTTTGAAACGTCTACCTTGACGATAACTCGAACTCGTATATCACACGTGACTGACCCTGATTCATACAACGACTCTACTACTTCTGGCCTCCTACAAACGGCTGATGCCTGACTTTATAGTGGCTAGTTCACTCATACCACTTGTCACGTGGGAAGGAGTGTACCATTTCATTGCAACATCTCTCTTTCTTTGGGAAAGCAAGTAATTTCATTTTACTTTATTCACCCCTGCTCCCTTTTTTAGCGTGCCTCTTTTCAACTTATATTTTTTTCTTTTTGGCGTTTAATTGTAGGAACTCTGTGTTCTTCCTTATTCTTCCACTAGTATGCGCGGGTTCAACTACCTGTAACGGTGTTGGTACCTGTAATGTGTCATGTAGCCATTTCATAGGTTCTCTCAATCTGTCTGGTTCATTTTCTATGAATCTCTTCTTTAATTGGTTTCTGCGACTTTTTCAATACCTTTTTTTGCTCTTTACCTCGTACATCATTTTCCCTATGTACTTTGTAATTTCGCCTTCTCTTTTATACGACCTCATGTACATCTTATCACCAATTTTGAAAAAACTTTGATATGTCTTTCGTGACGCTCTTTCTTTCCTCGCCAGGTAACAGTTTATCAAAAATTGGTTTCACATTCCTAGCGAACATCAGTTCTGCTGGTGAGTTTTCTGCTGGTGTATTGGGGTTCGATGTCACCCTTTACACCCTTAGGAATTGCTGCAGAGCGACTTCGTCAGTAATTTCCTTGATTGCTTTTCTTAAAGCTCTATTAAAAGTGTCAACAAACCGCTCTGCCTGTCCATTTGATCTGGGGTGGTAAAGCGCTATCGTTTTATCTTCTACCGTGAACATTTCGCAGAATTTTCTAAATTCACTGGACACAATTGACGTTCCACTATCCGGTACAATCACATCTTGGATGCCAAATCTTGCGAATAATTCGTGCAAAAACTTTGATACCGTTTCGGAGGTTGGTCTTTTGCACTTAACAATTTCTGTAAAATTGTCAACTACTACTAGGTAGTAATAACCATTTAACGGACCCGCAAAATCGATATGTAGTCTTGACCATGGACCTTTTACTTCTAGCCAAGGCTCCCATTTTTGAGTTGACAATTTCGCTGCCAGAGCACATCCTCTGCAGCCTTTTATTACGTTTTCAACTTCCTTGTCCATCTTCGACCAATACATATAACTGTGCATAAGCGCTTTCATCCTTACGATCCCCGGATGTCCAGTATGGAATTCTTTCAACATTCTTTTTTGTAAAGTTTCAGGTATCACTACCCTTTGGCCATACATAAGTACGCTGTCGCATATTGAATATATATTTACCTGCTGCTGTCTTTTCTTACCGAACCTATTTTTGTTTTCTTTAGCTACCCATTGTTATTTTTCTTTTGTATCATTTATGAACTTATCTTTTGACGCGTGTCGCTTTATCTCCTCCAAAATTATTGTTAACTCTTGTATAATGTTCCACATTATGTGTTTAATTTACCCTTCGGCTCTTAGGGTTGCTTTTACTGGGTCTATGAATGGTTCGCTATTTCTGGGTATTAACCTGGATAGGCCGTCAGCATGTCCCAGCTTTTTCGAAGGTAAATATACCATTGCGTAGTCGTGGTTTAACAGTATGATTCCCCCTCGCTGCAATCTGTTTGCTCTATGTACAGGAATTCCTTTCTTGGATCATAAATCGTTAGCAACGGGCGATGGTCTGTTTGTAGTCTAAACCGTCTACCATGTATAAACCTGTGGAACTTTTTTATGCCAAATATAATCGCCAATGCCTCTTTTTCAATTTGGCTATAATGTTTTTTCCGCTGGCAGTTAACATGGTTTTTAGTTCCTCAAATGCCTTCTAGCATTTTTCTGACCAAAACCATTTGACATCCTTTTTTAACAGCTCATTTAGTTGTGTTGTATGACGTTTGGGATAATATACTTGATAGTAGTTTACCAAGCCTAAAAATGCTTGTAACAATTTGACGTTCCTTGGGGAAGGCATATTCCGTATTACTGTCGCGCTTGATAGGTCTGGCCTTCGCCCCGCTCCCCGCTCCCCGCTTTCGTCAATTACTTGACCTAAATATTTAATTTTTTTCATCAAAAATTCGTACTTTTCCCCTGTTAGTCTAAACTCATATTCATTTATTTTTCCGAATACTTTTTTAATAAGTCAAAGTGTTGCTCCACTGACTCACTCTTTATCAAAATATCATCGAGATAAGCGATAGCGAAACCGCAATCATTTAACATTGCGTCCATCACTTGTTGGAATATGGCAGGTACCACTTTTACTCTGCGTCCCTTTTAGCAGTAAGCCCTTGTACAAAAGCAGGCACTTGAACGAGTCTGGAGTTAGTTTATCCACTTTAAATCTCTCGCACTCTCTGTTCAATCTACCTGCATATGTGATAACGTCTTCGTTATCGCTTTCCTCCGTCTTTAAAAACTTCCAACGTGTGTTGAATAACGATGTTTTTTCCCTGAAAATTTTCCATAAAATGTCAATTGTGTCCGTGAAATTTATGTCAGAAACTTTTTTAGGTAATATAAAGTTACAGTATTTCTTATGTTCTATCGTCGCCAGTTTCCTCAGAATTAGGCGCATTTTCATTTCGCCTTTCCAGTCTTTTTCAAAAATGTGTGCAGATATTCGGTGATATGCCTCGATATTGATTCCTTCTTCCTGGTCATATTTAAATTCATTTACTAAATTTGCTACATAGTCTGATGAAAACGTATTTTCCAGTTTTGTTACCAACTTCATTAGTTGTAGCAATTGCTGCTGTAACATTTGTTGCTGTTCTTGTTCTCTGAGTTGTTGTTGTTGCTGCTTTTTGCAGTTCAACTAAATCCTCTAACAAGTTTTCCATAGTTTTACTATAAAAATGTTTGTTACTCCTCTGTCGAGTTTTTAATTTCTCCACGTGAAAAGTTTTCAACGTCGTCCGCGTGAATTGTTTATTTTCTCGTGAAAATAATGTTTTTGTTTTTCAACGTTGTCCACATGAATTGTTTATATCCTCGTCACCACTGTTACGATGTGGATCCTCGTCCACTTTATGTTGCTGTCAGTACTGTAATATTCTTGTCGCCACTAATATATTGTGGCGGTATTCTACGTCTAATTATCTTTGACCCGTCTATCGTGCTATCGCTGATAGCTCCGCAAGACAACAATGACTTTGAAACGTCTACCTTGACAATAACTCGAACTTGTATATCACACATAACTGACACTGACTCGTACAACTACAACGACTCTACTACTACTGACCTCATATAAACAGCTGATGCCTGACTTTATAGTGGCTGGTTCACTCTTAGCACTTGTTACGTGGGAAGGGGTGTACCATTTCATTACAACACTCATGTAAAAACTATTTATTTCATTGTATAATAAATAAATAAATAAATAAATAATAAATTATTTTACATACCTGCATTAATGTATATAATATAAATTATATAATTCAGTTGAATAATTTATAAATTAATACAAGAATAAAGACTTGCTCTCCAGGTCAATGAATATTATACTTTTCTTTCATCGCCTCAGTACTTATTGTGTGCTATATATCAATATTTAAATGTAGCCTATCTACGTTTATATATATATTTACAGAGACGATACAAGAAAAGTAAAGTAACTATGATATTCATTGAACTGAAGAGCAAGTCTTTATGCCTGTATTAATTTATGAATTATGTAACTGAATTATATAATTTATATTATATACATTAATACAGGCATGTAAAGTATTTCCTTCTAGAAGCAAGGAACAGAATAAGGATGATTTTTTGGATGCCAAACCTGATTAAAAAACAGGAATGGGAGAATTATCTGTAACGTCCGAAAAGTTCTGCGCGTGTGTTCAAGTAGTCTTTAAATATTTTTCGAAATTGCAAAGAGTATTTTTACTCTCTAATTCTCCACTTACTTCTAGAGTCCTTGTTGTTCTCTAAGCTGCCAGATGTATTTTGATAAAGCTGTAGACGTCGTACTTTTCTCTTTTAAGTAGGTGGAATGGTTAACATATCTGTTCATTCTGATACATACATACATACATACACACATACACACATATATATACAAACATATATATGTATACACACACACACACACACACACACACACACAACATATATATATATCTATATAATATATATATATAATATATATATATATTATAATATAATATATATATATATATACTGTATATCTATATTAACAGTTTACCCAGGTTGATTTTTTTTATTATTATGGGTTCTTCATATTCATTAATTCTCTTATATTTAGTTTGGAAAAGGACTAATGACTCCAATGATGTTTCAGTACCTTAACAATCAGCCAAGCCTTAGAATAAAATAATCGCAAAATAGCATTGCAGTTGTTCGCCAAGGATCATGCGAATGTTTTTGCTAACTGATAAAAATCATCAACGCCGGATTTAAAATGGTAGATTTCATAATTTATTTTACATGTAATCTGTATGCTTAATTTTGTTTTGTATTTTTCAACTAGATTGTTGTTTTCTTTTGTGTGCGTAAGTCGGTGTATGTGTGTAATTCTATATGAAATTGTAATGCCGTCATGATGATTGTATCAGCTATAAAAGTATTTGCATGAACATTACGACTCACTGCACGGTGCGTAAACTATACGATAGTTTTATCATCACTTAAAGGCGGCGAGCTGGCAGAAACGTTAGCACGCCGGGCGAAATGCGTAGCCGTATTTCGCCTGCCGTTACGTTCTGGGTTCAAATACCGCCGAGGTCGACTTTGCCTTTCATCCTTTCGGGGTCGATAAATTAAGTACCAGTTACGCACTGGAGTCGATGTAATCGACTTAATCCGTCTGTCTGTCCCTGTTTGTCCACTCTGTGTTTAGCCCCTTGTGGGTAGTAAAGAAATATATTATTTTTAAATAAAGAAATCAGAAACGTTAGCACGCCGGGCGAAATGCGTAGCCGTATTTCGTCTGTCGTTACGTTCTGAGTTCAAATTCCGCCGAGGTCGACTTTGCCTTTCATCCTTTCGGGGTCGATAAATAAAGTAGTAGTTTCGCACTTGGGTCGATATAATCGACTTAATCCCTTTGTCTGTCCTTGTTTGTCCCCTCTATGTTTAGCCCCTTGTGGGCAGTAAAGAAATATATACGATAGTATTATCATCACTTATTTTGAGAATGAGGCTGTGAAGGTTACCAAACGTTAATCCTAATGGATTTAGGATCATTTTTGTTCAAACCAGACTTGGGCGTGGTCGTGGCTTTAATATAACATGCTTGAAAAATGTTGCTCTCTATTTCAACATACGCGTATGTGCGTGTATATAAAACAGAAATAAATGTACATGTCTAGCTGAGAACTATACTGCACACTCCAACATGCATTGGGGAATTGTATGAGATATATGTGACAATCTAGATATGCCGTATACTCTCCATTGTTCTCTATTCTTGTAATGGTAGAGATTGTCGTCGCCGCAGTAGTAAATGTGATAAAGGATTTTGGCAGTAATAATATGAATAAACGTTAGCTTAATCTAAATTTAGGTGAAGGAGGTTGAGAATATATTTACCTTGTTACATATTCAGTCATTGATATTATATATTCATGTCACACATGTTGATTACATTACATTGCTTGGATTTTAAGATAAATCAGTGTCACAACGTCACATTACAGAATGTCTGACTGCCCTACTTACAGTAGAATATCTCTATATCACGAAATATAAGATACATAAGAGCATAATTTCTATGCCGCAACTTTATCCAGCGGCACATTATATACCTGTGTTTGACGGCGACTCTCTATTACAATACTATACTTCAATGTTACAATTATAAGATATGCCGTAAAAAAATCTATATCTCCCTGATATATTTCAGACAGTTGTAATTTTCTATATCATATGTTGGATACTATAATCCAACTTATGTGGGAGTGCTATTCCAAAGGCCCTTGCTGAACTTTCGGAATAGCACTCCCACATAAGTATTTTGAAAATTATCCGGAAACGACGGGATACACAGCTAGTGTGTGTGTGGTGTATATATATATGTATGTGTGTGTGTGTGTGTATGTATATGTATGTGTATATATATACATACATATATATATACATATATATATACACATACATATATATATATATATATATATGTATATATATATATACGTATATATATATACGTATATATAATATATATGTATATGTATACGCATGCGTGTATATAGATATATATATATTATATATACATATATATATACATACATATATATATACATCTCTCCAACTTAAACTTTCATAAAGCCAACTGGAAGTCGATTGAGAAAGAGATCCTCAAACAGGATTGGCCTGAATGTCTCTCCACACCGGACAAACATGAAACACAAACACTTCATGTCCATAATAAAGCCATATGTGACAATATGTCCCAATGTGCAGGGCCAGCACACACAAGAATAAAAACAGGATCCCTAGAGAAAGGAGGATTCTTATGAGACGACGGACAAGGATTGCAAACCGCCTGAGCAAGCACACCAAAAGTGGTGAGAAGTCTCGGCTCGAAAGAATGCTAATGGAAACTGAGAAAAGTCTACATCAGTCCCATGAAAAGGAGAGAGCAGATAAAAAGCTTGGGTAATAGAAAATATAAAATCAAACCCTAAAGCTTTCTTAAGTTTGCCAAAGAGACAGCCACAGTGCACCAGAGAATAGGACCTCTCTTCCAAAAAGATGGCTCTCTCACAGGAAATCCCACGAGGATAAGTGAAATACTGAACGAACAGTTCCAAAGTGTGTTCACTACACCTCTAGGACACAGGCAAGTAAACAACCCAGAAGAATTCTTTGCCACTTTACCAGCGGCCAAAGAGACAAAAATGAGTACATCAACATCGAAGAAGATGATATCACACTAGCCATTGATGAGATTGACACAAACTCAGCTGCTGGACCTGATGGATTCCCAGCGATCCTTCTCAAATCGTGCAAACGAGCCCTTGCAAAACCGCTACAGCTTCTTTTTCAGAGCTTTCTTGCAAGTGGTAAGCTCCCAGTCAAACTGAAAGAGGGGGGTAATATGCCCTATCCATAAGGGAGGTAGCAGAGCAGATGCTAAAAATTATAGGCCTATCTCTCTGACCTCACACATCAGCAAAGTCATGGAACGAATAGTCCGTAAGAAACTAATCATGTTCCTTGAAGAAAATGACTTACTGTCTGACACCCAGCATGGATTTCGACCAGGTAGAGGCTGCCTAACACAGCTCCTGCAGCACTATGACTGGTGTTGAAACAGCTACTAAATGGCTCAAATGTGGATGTAATATATCTTGACTTTGCAAAAGCTTTGATAAAGTCGACCATGGTATGATCTGTCATAAACTGCGTGGTCTCGGCATAGGCGGGAAACTTGGAGAGTGGCTGCACAACTTCCTAAAAGACAGAAAACAGGCAGTGTGAGCAATGGAGCCACCTCCAGGGAAACGCAAATAACAAGCGGTGTCCCACAGGGCACTGTCTTGGGGCCACTGATGTTCATAGTGGCCCTTTCAGACATGCCTTCAGTTGCTACGATGACCACCTTGCTAGCTATGCAGATGACACAAAGGTCTCCCACGCAATACAGAACCCTGAAAATATTGCGCATCTGCAACATGAGCTGGACACAATATACAGTGGGCTGAGGACAACAACATGCAGTTTAATGCAGGTAAGTTCCAGGCCCTGCGCTACTGGCACACAAAGGTAAATGACGTGAGACTGAAGACTGGATACACTGGCCCAGGAAGAATTGCAATCCCTGAGTCAAAATCCGTGCGTGACCTGGGCATTGACATGAGCAATGATGCATCTTTCCAAATGCATATTGCTAATCTGGTGATAAAATGCAGACGGCTAGCTGGATGGATTCTCCGAACTTTCAGAACAAGAGAGAAGGAGACACTGATGGTCCTATGGAAAACATTTGTCCTCAGCCGCTTGGACTACTGCTCCCAACTTTGGTCACCACACAATATAAAAACAAACAGCAGAACTCGAAGCAACTCAGAGAAGCTACACAAAGAAAATCGTCTCAATGCAAAATGTCAGCTACTGGGAAAGACTGAAGGTATTAAACCTCTTCTCCCTGGAGCGGAGGCGGGAGAGATATGCAGAGTAATATACATCTGGAAAATCCTGGAGGGTCTTATCCCAAACTTTGGCATTCAAAGTTACTCCAACCGCAGAACGGGGCGCCGCTGCGTGGTGCCAAGGATTCCAACATCACCATCAAAATACAGGTCCAGATACTGCAACAGCTTGGGTTTCAGAGGACCACAGCTTTTCAACATCCTCCCTAAATGCCTGAGAGACTTACATGGTGTGGATGTGGGTTTCTTTAAAACTAAACTGGATACTCTTCTTGTTGGAAGTCCCAGATGACCTACCTCACGACAGGAGACGCGGATGCGGGCAGCAGCATCGAACTCCTTGTTGATCAAGTGCCACGTATCAGAGGTGGATTCACAAACTAGTGTGGCTCATTCAGCGGTGGTGCCCCAGCATGGCCGCGGCCTTCGGGCTAAAACATTTTTAAGGATTAAGGATTAAGGATATATATATATATATATATATATATATATATCTATATATATATATATATATTATATATATATATAATATATATATATATATATACTAGCTGAGGTGACCCGCTCTACGCGCGGGTAAGAGTGAGTTTGTTACTTCTGTTGCTTCCTTTCAGCACGTAAAAAGCACCATCCGAACGTGGTCGATTGCAGCGCCGCCTGACTGGCTTCTGTGCCGGTGGCACGGAAAAAGCACCAACCGATCGTTGCCGCTGCGAGCCCCCCTGGCACCTGTGCCGGCGCATTGAAAAAAAAGCGCGCCCACTACACTCACATAGTGGTTGACGCGTTAGGAAGGTCATCCACCTGTAGAAACACTGCCAGATCGGACTGGAGCCTGGTGCAGCATCCTGGCTTCCCAAGACCCCGGTCAAACTGTCCAACCCGTGCTAGCACGGAAAACGGACGTTAACGATGATGATGATGATGATTCTCCCTCTTTGTTTCTCTCTCCTCTCTTTCACTTTCCCACTCTCTTACTTTTCTTTTCTCTCGGACTCTCCCTCGCTTTCTCTTACTCTATCTTTATCTATCTCTCTCCCATTTATAAACAACAAAAGATCTTGAGTAAGTTGAGAAATAAAATATTTAGAAAGATCAATCATAAATATCAGGCAGTGGCAACGGAAAGGTCTGCTTCAAGGCAGACAAGCAAAACACTAACATTTAAAAGGGACAGACGAACTTTCGAGCTGAATAAAAAAATAAAATATCGGAAACCAAAGTTTGAAGGGATAGAATCTGAGGATAGTAGAGTCACCATGGCTGGCATTTCTTAACGACGGACAGCAACGTATTGACAGTTTAACGTCTGGCGTAAAATTTTGAACTTGATGTAAAAGAAAATTGGTAAACACCAATTTTTGAAGTGATTCTTTCTCACGACAGTAGACTCACCATGGCAAGCATTCAAAACTTCTTCATCATGGACGGCAACACATTGACGATTAAAAGGCTGGCGCAAATTTTTTAGCTTGAGGTAACAGAGAATTCCTAAACATCCGCTCCTTTAAATTTTAATCCCCTTCCAGCCCCATTTAGACCCCTTTTCACATTTTGGTTAATATAACCCGATTTCATTCGGGTGTACCGGGGCCACATTTTATAAGACGAGGAATTTTGTCCTAGAGGTCACGCCTTTCATTTGAGGGGAAAATATATGTGTGTGTGTGTGTGTGTGTTTGTGTGTGCACGCATTATATATACAAATGTATACAAATTATATATATATATATATGTATAAATTAAATTAGAGATAAAACCACTAATAGGCAAATCAAACAGTGAAAAACCCAAAACAAAAACATAAAAATTAAAATACAATATATAAAATATATAAAATATAAAATTAAAAAATTTAAAATAAAAATTATTAAATAATATTTATAATTTGTTTAAAAATATATATAACTATCAAAATGTATTAAAAAGTTTAATATACATAAATACAGATACATACACTTTAAATACAGATATATACACTTTGTATATATACATTATATATACATATTTATATATCGAACACACACACACACATATAAATGAACGCAATAAATATCTGATTCATAATATTTGTTCTCATGCTCGTGTGTTTGTGGTGACGATGATAATTCTCTCTATGATGCAGACAGCGAGATAACACCGTTTGACGAAGTGAAAGTGATGGGAAGGTAGGAAATAGAGTGAGTGAAAAAGTGCTGGGAAGGGAGGAAATAGCGTGAGTGAGTGAGGAAGACAGATACATTAAAGAATGGGAGTGGACTTGTCAAAGTGGCCCTAGCAACGACACCTTTTAAGATAGGGATTTCTAACGTAGCCCACGGGCATCGTCACCTCATTTTACATGTCCCTGTAAATTTTGGAGTCAATCCGACGGGATGTAGTGGCCTTGAAAGCGATCCAAGCGGTCCAAACGCATTTCAGTTTTATATATAGAGAAGTTTTATATATAGAGATTAGCCTGCTCGCTTAGCCAGCGGGGTAGCGTCATTTAAAGGCTAAAACAATGCGAAACGCATTGTGACCAGCGATGTGTAGCAACATCTGATAGCCTGGTCGGTCACGGTGATCACGGTGATATATATATATGCGTGGCTATGTGGTAAGAAGCTTGCTTCCCAACCACTAGGATCCGGTCTCGATCCTAGCGTGTGGAATATTGGGCAAGTGTCTTCTACTATACTACGAATAAAACACTGTGGGCGGATTTGACAGACAGAAACTGAAACCTGTCGTATATACGTATATATATACATATACGAAACTGAAACCTGTCGTATATACGTATATATATATATATATATATATATATATATATATATATATACGATATACGACAGGTTTTCAGTTTCTGTCTGTCAAATCCGCCCACAGTGTTTTATTCGTAGTATAGTAGAAGACACTTGCCCAATATTCCACCCACTAGGATCGAGACCGGATCCAAGTGGTTGGGAAGCAAGCTTCTTACCACATAGCCACGCATATATAAGAAAAATAAGAAAACAGAGATAAATCAATTAATAATTATATTTATTAATTACAGAAACATGTTCTTATTTTTCTTAAATATAAACTCCGGTTTATTTAATTACTTATATTTCAGTATTAAAATTAATATTCAAAATAAATAATAGGTAAGAAACCAGTAAATTCACTGGATATTAATCCCTTAATGAGGGTTATTTAATCACTAATGGAACTTATATATGTGTGTGTGTGTGTGGAGGCGCAATGGCCCAGTGGTTAGGGCAGCGGACTCGCGGTCGTAGGATCGCGGTTTCGATTCCCAGAGCGGGTGTTGTGAGTGTTTATTGAGCGAAAACACCTAAAGCTCCACGAGGCTACGGTAGGGGTGGGGGGCGCATAATACTTGAATATATACATTCATACATATATATATATATATACATACATACACACACACACGCATACGCATGTATATTTATATACATATGTATGAGCATATGCGTATGTACACACATCTGTATGCATATATATATATATTTATACATCTATATACATTGATGTAATTACATAACTTCACCTAAATTCATCTGTAAAACCATCCGCTTAGAAACTCTTCTAATATATGCTGCATATCTATGAATCTAAATGAAAGATGCGCCCCTCACTGCTTCTTATGCACTTGCAATTCATACCCGATACTAAAAGTCTCCCTACACTCAATCTATAAATACTTGTACAGCAATATTTTCCATATTGCCTAACAATCTGACTGCTTACAGCACAGTCCTATCCTCTTCCACATTGCTTAGCAATCTGACTGTATGCAACAGAGTCCATCTGTCACGACTTTGTGTAACGTATCCAGATATTATTGTCATTATATTTTACGGGCGTTATCTTCACATCGCGGCCGAATGGTACTGATGCAAATGTGTCTATATCGAAATACAAATATTCTAGTTACAAAGATTATTTCTTTTGCGACGAATCTACAAGAATTATTCTTTTTACTTGTTTTAGTCATTGCACTGCGATCATGCTGGAGCCTTGATAAGCTGGGGGCGACCAACATGATGTAATTACTATTTAAAGCTCACACTTAGTATATCGGCCTCTTTTGGTCAAACTGCTAACGTGTGTCTCTCAAGCGGTGAGTGACAAACACAAACACATAGACACACAAATTCACATACACACGCATGCACACACATATATGCATGTATAAGTGTAAATGTATTCTCTCTCTCAGTTCCTATATATATATATATATATATATATATATATATATAGCGGTGGTGCCCCAGCATGGCCGCGGCCTTCGGGCTAAAACATTTTTAAGGATTTAAGGATTTATATATATATATATGTGTGTGTGTGTGTACGTATGCGTGTGTTTATATATGTGCGTGCGTGTGTGTGTGTATTCAAGTGTTATACTGTGTATAACTATCCGCGGTAAGATTATTTTTGTGGATATTTGTGGATTTTCGGGCAGGTGCTTACTCCCTCCCACATCCTGGACGCTGCAGTTAATGGGAGGGTCACTGCTTCCGTAGCCGAACGGAAGAAAACCCTCGGGACCTGACACTAAACTATCTCTTCCAACCTGTGACGTTTGAGACGTTCGGAGGGACTGGGCCACTAACTGCGAAGTTCTTGTCAATGTTGGCAGCTCGCCTGACCGAGGTGTCAGGTGATGCCCGTGAGGGCACTTGGCCATCCCAACGCTTTAGCCTCGCAATCGCCCGTGGTAATGCTACGAGAGTGCTGGCTTGCTTCAGTAGGTTCCGTCAAACTTAGTTGCTGTGATGAAAAAAAAAAAAAAAGAAAAAATTCCCACAAATGGTTTCAATACAGTTTTGACAGAAGGATTTGGAATAGTTGGATGAGGGTTCACCGGTGATTTTCTTTCATGTAAATAATTGTTTATATTATTCTAAAAATTTCCCAGCAAAATTTTATAAAATCTTATTATCATATATGTAATATATGATAATAAAATTTAGCTGCAAAGTCTCTCGATTACTATCTGACTGATAGCCTGGACCCATAGACGAATTTAATAGTGTAAACTCGTGGGTTAACTCCCGAATGAAGTTATGATAGCACATACACACACACATACATACATGTATATATATAATATATATTATTATATATACGCACACACACACCACAACACACACACAATATAATATATATATATATATATATATATATATATTATATATATATATAATATATATATATATATATATATCTATATCATACATATATATAAAGGCGGTGCTCCAACATGCCCACAGTCAAATGACTGAAACAAGTAAAAGAGTAAAAGAACACACATACATACATATATGTATGTTTGTATGTATGTATGTATGTGTGTATATATATATACACACACACACACACACACATATACATATATATCTACCACGTAGTAGAACCGAACCCGAAACCACGTAGTTGGGAAGCGAACTCGTTAAAGACTCACCCATGCATGCCTGAACCTAATAGTCTAAGTAACCCACCTGGTTACAGCGACACTGTATATACAACGCTTTATGATAGAAGCACTGCGCTAATTTTTCAAGTCACTATCATGCCATATTAAAAATTATTATTATTATTATATTATTATTATTATTATGTTACATTAAATTTTTTTACTGTCTGTTTTACTATGATACAACGTTATCCTCCTGCACTTGGGTCATCATTTATTTATTTAACATATTTATTTAATTACTTAATTATTGTAAATACATGTACGAAGATATATTTGGCATTTATGTATGTATGTATGTATGTATGTATGTATGTATGTATGTATGTATGTATGCATGCATGCATGCGTGTATGTGTGTATGTATGTATGTAGACATGCATTATGTATGTATGTATGTATGTATGTATACAGATATACATGAATATATATATATATATATCTACATACATATATACATACAGATATATATATATAGATATATATATATATATATATACATACATGCATGCATATATATATTATATCATAATACATACATATATAACTATATATATATATATTATAATATATATATATATATATATATAGATACACATATACATGCATGCATACATACATACATCATACATACATACATAAATGCATACATACATAAATGCATACATATAATATATATAATAATATATATATATATATTATATATATATAATGGTAGGACATTGGATTTGTCTACAAACGATGTTGTTTCGTGCCCCACAGGCATCTTCGAGATTTTTTTTTTTTGTCAAATGTGATTTTTTAAACCTAATATTTTCGCGGTATCATTTATGGTGTAATCTACTCTTAGGACAACACTTAGTAAAATAAATGATGCATACATACACACACACACGCGCAAATGTATCGCTTCTTTTACGTTATGCATATGCATGTGTATGTGTGTGTGTGCGTGAGAGAGAAAGAAAGAGAGTGTATGTA